>NC_134570.1:203578158-203890203 GCF_050947875.1 Dermacentor variabilis | reverse complement strand
AAATTCATACGAAACTCGGCGGCTCAGCTCGACAGCGCTGGTCCTCTTACTATACCTGCGGCCCACTACGCTGTCAAGATGCCGCCGTAAAGCCACCTGAATCCTGACATTGGTTCATCCAGGTGGAGGCCAGCTTCCAGGCCACATACGTAATCTCTCAGCAGACCCGCTATGTCCACCTACTGGGCGATGTCCACTTACCTGGTCTTTGACTCTGTCAATAGTCTGAAATTTTTCTTTGACAAAGGTGCTGAGGTGAGCGTGTTGCCGGCAAGAGCAGAGTACAAACACTGCACACCCATTCTGCAAGTGCAAACCGTGAAGGCTCGAGCATTTCCGTTTTCCGTCGCGAATCGCCCACCCTGAACCTCGGTTTCCGTAGAACTTTCCGGTGGCTATCGCTTGTTGCTCCTGTTAGCCACGCTATATTAGGTAGCGACTTCTCTCACTTTGGCCTCCTCGTTGACATGGTCAACAGAGGATCCTAAATTCCACTACTGGATCCAGCATAGCTGGAAAGCCTTGTCTGATCGCTACATTAGCCTTCACAGTGTGACATGCGGTACCGGAGCCTTTTGCCGCCCTCCTTCGCAAACATCCATCTTCAACTGCGTCCCCCCACTCGACTAAATCAGTGTTTCAGTGTTCAGCATCACGTAATCACCAAAGGCGCGCCATTTTATGCATCGCCATGTCGGCTCACACCAAAGAACCTACGCATAGCCATGAACGAGTTCGAGCAAACGTTAGAAATCAGCATTGCTCCTCCCTCCAGAAAGGTGCTCCTGGTCCTCCTCCTTCACAAGGTGCCCCCCCCCCCAAATAAAATAACGCTTATTGGCGCCCTTGAGGAGATTATCGCGCCTTGAACGCTCCTACAATTGCAAACTGGTACCCTCTACCAAACATCCAGGCTTTCACTGTCGGTTTTCACGGTGCCCACATTTTTTCAAGACTGACCTAGCCAAATAGTCTACCATCAAATCCTATGGCTCCAAAGCACATAGCGAAAACAGCGATCACGACGCCATTCGGCCTTTGAGTTCCTGCGGATACCTTTCGCCTGAACAATGCGGCGTAGACGTTTCAGCGTTTCCTTGATGATGTGGATCATGGGCTGCCGTTCGTTTTCGCCTATGTCGATGACGTCTTCGTAGCCAATACCTACACTCCTAAGCGAACTTACACGCATTGGGTCGTATCTTGCCACACAACAATAACCGTCATCTGTCTTGGCTGAATTTCCTTTATTTAACGCTGCGAGTCCGCTACTTTCAAGTCACGAACGGCATGCGTGTTATCAGCGTCACAGAGCTTTGTCGACAGGAAAGTAGCAAGCCCAGTGTTTTTGAAGAAAGGAAAAGCAAGCAAGACAGATGACGATTATCGTTGTGTGGCAAATATACTCTCCAAAGGGTGTACAATTGTTTACGAGTGTAGTTGGAGACACACTTAGAAGGATGATGGTTTGGGCTAGTTGGTTTTCCATTTTAGACTGAGTGGTATAGCGCTAAGCGGGACAGGCGACAGGACAAAACGAGAAGAAGCGTTTACTGCCAAATGAACATTTATTGCCTGATATGGGGTGTTATACAGAGCAAACAGGGGAAACGACAATATATATATATATATATATATATATATATATATATATATATATATATATATATATATATATATATATATATATATATATATATATATAAGAGCACGAGTTACGGCGTAGCGGGTCGCGTAGTCCGCCGCGACTGCAACCCACTTGTTTCCTGATGTAGGTTCGGGAAATGGGCCGAGAAGGTCCAAGCCGACACGATGGAAGGGCTCGGCAGGGATGTCGAGCGGCTGTAGGTAACCAACGGGGAGCTGGGAAGGCTTCTTTCTTGCGTCGTTGGCAAAGTTCACAGGCGGCGACGTAACGTCGTACGGAACGGGCAAGGCCGGCCAGAAAGAAACGGCGACGTACACGGTCATAGGTTCGAGATACGCCGAGGTGTCCTGCCGTTGGTGCCTCGTGAAGCTCTTCTAGAACGGTGGAGCGGAGGTGTTTAGGTACTACAAGCGGGAACTCAGAGCCGTCCGGATGAAGGTTACGACGGTGCAGAGTACCGTCGCGGAAGACGAAGAGGCGTAGAGCAGCATCGGCCAGAGAGTGTTCAAAACGGTCTATGAGTGCTCTGATGTAGGCGTCACGGCGTTGCTCGTCGGCGAAATGAAGCAGCTGGGATACAGAGAATACGCAAGAAGCACTGGCAATATTGGAGGAGTCAGAGTCGTCAACAGCGTAACGCGACAAACTGTCAGCGTCTTGGTGCAGGCGGCCAGGCTTGTACACCACGGAATATGAAAATTCCTGTAGCCTTAAAACCCATCGACCAAGCCGGCCTGTAGGATCCTTTAGCGATGAGAGCCAGCAGAGAGCATGATGGTCAGTGACTACGGAAAAAGGGCGACCGTAAAGGTAAGGACGGAACTTCGCAACCGCCCAGACGACAGCAAGGCATTCTCGTTCCGTAATGGAATAGTTGCGCTCCGATGGTGCTTGGAGGCGGCTCGCATAAGCAATAACGCGATGTTTGCCACGCTGACGCTGGGCTAAGACGGCACCTACGCCATGAACGCTGGCATCTGTACGTAATTCTGTAGGAGCATCAGTGTCGAAGTGGCCGAGAATGGGTGGTGAGGTTAGAAGAGTGACGAGACTAGAGAAGGCGGCGGCTTCTGCAGTACCCCACGAGAATTGCACGCCTTTCTTCAAAAGATTAGTTATGGGCCTAGCAATTGTCGCAAAATCTCGAAGAAAACGACGCAAGTACGAGCACAGCCCTGCAAAACTTCGAACGTCTGCGGCTGTCTTCGGGACCGCAAACTCTCGGACAGCGCAAGTTTTGTCGGGATCACGCTGTACTCCGGAAGCGTCAAAGAGATGGCCCAGAAGAGTAATTTGTCGGTGGCCAAAACGACATTTGGATCAGTTAAGTTGCAGCTTCGCCTTTCGAAATACATCAAGTATACTTGTGAGACGCTCAAGGTGAGTGTCGAACGTTGGCGAGAAGACGATGACGTCGTCGAAGTAGCAGAGGCATGTGGACCATTTGAAACCTTGGAGCAAGGAGTCCATCATACGCTCAAAGGTGGCAGGGGCGTTGCATAATCGAAACGGCATTACTCTAAATTGGTATAGGCCATCAGGTGTGATGAAAGCGGTTTTTTCTCAGTCCATATCGTCAACAGCAATGTGCCAATATCCCGAACAAAGATCAATAGACGAAAAATAGCTGGAATCGTGCAGGCAGTCAAGGGCGTTGTCTATACGTGGGAGCGGGTAGACGTCCTTTTTTGTAATGCTGTTCAGGTGACGGTAGTCTACACAGAAGCGCCACGTGCCGTCCTTCTTAACCAACACCGCAGGTGACGCCCAGTGACTCGATGAAGGCTCAATGATGTTTTTATCGAGCATTTTGTTCACTTCATCTTGAATTACTCGGTGTTCCGACGCAGAAATTCGATACGGTCATCGGTGAATAGGCGCAGCATCGCCAGTACGAATGCGATGCTTGACCGCGAGCGTCTGGCCTAAAGGACGATCGTTGGAGTAGAAAATATCGCGGTAGGACGACAATACTTCGCAAAGATCTTCAGCCTGCGTAGAGGACAGATCCGTCGCAACCCTTTTCTTAATGTTGGGATCGACGCCCGATGCAGGCGCGAGGGGCATGCTAAGCTCGCCAGAACCATCGGTCGATAACGCTGCCACGTATTGGTCGCCGAGGCAATCGATGGTGGCGAGGCAAATACCTTGCGGTAGAATTTGCTTTGCCAACCCAAGGTTACAGACAGGCGTGCGAGTGTGGTTCGCAGTAATAGTAAGTATACTGTGAGGCACGGTGACGTCATACTGTATTGGTATGTCGGGCAGAGGAGTGACGAGGTACTCGCCATCAGGAACTGGTTGGAAAGACCAATGTAGGCTATGGACTTTGGCGGCAGGCGAAGAAAGCCGGTGGAGCGTAAGCGGCAGTGGGGTGCGTCAGAAGGTTCTGCGAGCATCGGCAACTCAAGGCGAAGGGTACTGGAAGAGCAGTCAATAAGAGCAGAATGGGCGGAGAGAAAATCGAGGCCGAGAATAAGGTCGTGGGGGCAATGCGCAATTACGGTGAAGATGACAGGAGTGTGGCGGCCGGCGATGCTGACACGTGCCGTACACATGCCGATGATAGACACAGTACCGCCATCCGCAACGCGGACGACGCGTGCCGACGCTGGGGTGAGGAGCTTGTTCAGTCATCGTCGGAATGGCAGCATTCATAATAGAAAGATGCGCTCCTGTATCGATGAGTGCCGTGACAGGATAGCCGTCAACGTCAAGAAGGTTTCGGTTAATAGGTAACGTGAGCAGAGGATTTGAGGGCAGGGTCGACAACGCAGCTTCACCTCCAGAAGCTGCAGTGCCTAGTTTTCCGGCTGGGTCCGGGAGGCGGTAGGCGGCGAAGAAAAGCGGCGGGGTTGGGGCGAACCAGACTGGTGGCGTCGAGGTGAGGGCGAGCGCCTGTAGCGAAGGTTTGGAGCAGGGGCATCAGCGGTAGTGGGTTCATGGCGGGTGGCATAGGGTACAGAAGGTCCAAAGGTGCGGGAATAAGTGGCGGCGTAAGTTCGAGGAGGTGGTGTTCATCGGTTGCGGCAGTGACGGGCGACGTGGCCGATGCGACAGCAGTGGAAGCAGATCGGCCTGTCATCAGGGGTACTCCATTCGGACGGGTTGCAGCGAGATGGGGCAGAAAAGGACTGCCAGGGACGAGGAAGGCCGCTAGATAACTAAGGAACACTGGGTCGAGACGTGGAACACTGTTCAGACCCATGTTTTCAAATTCCTGTCTGACGACGGCCTGAATCATCGCAATGGTGGTTGCTGGCGGATCTGGAGGCGTCGTGGAGAAGGCTGGCGAACAGGCGGCCTCGAGTTCGCGGCGAACAATACGGGTGACGTCGTCACAGGTGGTGGTCTGACGCGGTCGACCCTCACATGTCGACGTAGCACCAGTGTTGGGTAGCCGCGCAATGTGCTGTGAGATACGGCGGCTCTTAGCCTCTCAAGGTGACAGCATTCCTTTATAATGGCTTCGACAGTCGAGACGTTGCCGAAAACAAGCAAATTGAAAGCGTCGTCGGTGTTGCCTTTTAGCACATGTGCCACTTTATCTGCTTCGGACATATGATCGTCAGCTTTACGGCATAGAGCCAAGACATCGAGGATGTAGGAAACGTATGGCTCTGTAGATGACTGAACACGAGAGGCAAGAGCCTTTCTCGCGGCAGCCTTGCGCCCAATGGGGTCGCCGAACAGTTCCCGTAGCTTTTCTTTGAAACTGTCCCAACTGGTTATTTCGTCATCATGCGTTTGGTGCCACACGCGTGGGGTGCCGCCGAGATAAAAGATGACATTTGCGAGCATAATCGTTAGGTCCCACCTGTTATTGGCGCTGGCATGTTCATAGAGCTTAATCCAGTCGTCGACATCTTGTCCCTCCAGGGCAGAGAACACACCTGGGTCACGATGTGGGGCAACCGTGACGATTGCAGCAGTCGGACAAGCCGAAGCCGTTGCAGAGGCGGGCTCGTCACCGGGAGGCCTGATGACAAGCTCAGTGTGCCGACCACTTCGGAGTTCCGTGGTGAGGACGGGGATCGCTGACCTCCACCAGAAATATTTCGTGTGGAAAGACACAGACGAAAGATGCTATTTACACGCTATTTACACAGGAGCAGGCAGTCCCTTAATAGCATATATCCCGAGATTTATCCGAATTGTTCTTGCGTAGCCTGTGGTGAGGTAGCTACGTTGCCTCATATGCTCTGGGAGTGCGGGTCGCTGGGCCCGAAGTTCACCAAGGAAGAGTGGGACGCGCTGCTGCGAAGTCCCGTCTTTGAGGATCAAATCCTGGCTGTCCAGCGCGCACGCGATCGGGCCGGCAGACTAGATCTGTCAGTCCCGTCGTTGGATTAGCCGGGTGCGCGTTTTATCGTGCTTTGCTGGACCAAATAAAAGTTTATTCACTCACTCACTCACTCAGGCAGCCAGGCTGGGGCTGACGCACCTTTCACTCGCTCGTGCCAAGGGCACAAACCAACTTCTTCGTCATTCTCGCGGCGGCTCGTTCCTTGAGCATCGCTCAATGATATCGTAACATATATATATATATATATATATATATATATATATATATATATATATATATATATATATATATATATATATATATATATATAGTAAGCACTATTAACGCACTTCGTCATTTTAATTTGTACATAGCCATCTTCATCTTCCCTGTTCTTCGACTTCTTCGCGCATGAGCTGGGGCGTGTCGACCAGCACTCGGAAAACTAACTGTTGCAGTTTTTGGAGGGGGAACTGCTTCTTATCGGTCTTCAAAAACTCCTCCTGTTCGCCCGGCTAACATGCTTTCTGTAACTGTCGAAGGTGCTCCCGCGTCAGCTCTCATCGATACCGGTGCCACCGTTTCTGTTCTTCGTAGTGATCTGTGTTCCCGCCTCCGGAAAGTCGAAACGCCTTATCTTGGACCTATTTTGCGTGGTGCTAATAATGCGTTCATTCACCCAGACGGACAATGTACTGCTCGTGTTCTCATCGATGGCATACGCCATCATATTGAGTTTCTCATCCTTCCAACATGTATCCATGAACTTATACTGGGTTGGGACTTCCTACATTCTGCTTCAGCCGTCGTTTCATGTAGAGAGCAAGTTGTCCATATCACGGATACAGCGCTTGCACCTGTTACGGACTCTTCACTTTCATGCGTGAACTTGGCCATCGCTGCAGACTACGTCCTGCGTCCTCGTCACGAAGATGTTGCAGCCGTAACATCTAATCAGATCGCCGACGGAGACCCGGTAGTCGCCCCTTCTTCCCGCTGTACTTCTCGCGGAATTCTCATTGCCACCTGTCTCGTCCGGTTTTCACGTGGCCGCGCCCATCTGTCTGCTTGCAACACGACCCCAGATCCAGTGATGCTGCCCAAAGGGATGACTGTGGCAACCCTCGCTGACACTCAACCTATCTCTATAGTTACGCTTTGCCCTTCCTCATCGCCAGCACCAACCTCAGGTTTGTATTCTTCTTTCCCTCCCCCAGCCGTTCTTGGTTCTGACCTAACAGTCGCGCAGACCGACGCCTTACTGGTGGTCTTGGCAAAGGACAAAGCCTGATAGCTGTTCCCCTGTGTTGAGCCAAACTTCTGCGGCTACACACCGCATCGAAACAGATGGTTCCGCTATAGTACGACGACGCACCTACCGTGTATCGCCGTCCGAACGCAAGATAATTGAACAACAGGTTGCTGACATGCTTGCGCGGAAGATAATACGACCTTCATCTAGCCCATGGGCTTCTCCCGTGGTTCTGGTAAAGAAAAAAGATGGCTCCGTTCGCTTTTGCGTCGATTATCGAGCGCTCAAGAAGATCACACGCAAGGACATATATCCAATACCTCGAATTGACGATGCTTTGGACAGACTACAAAGGGCGGAGTAATTCTCTAGCATTGATCTTCGATCAGGATATTGGCAATTTCCTATGAACGAGACTGACAAAGAAAAGACCTCATTCGCTACACCAGACGGACATAATGAATTTAACGTGATGCCTTTTGGGCCTTTGTAACGCTCCTGCCACATTTGAGCGCATGAAAGACAACGTATTTCGGGGTCTGAAATGGAAGACCTGCCTTTGTTATCTGGACGATATTGTCATCTTTTCGTCCGATTTCAGCCAACATCTTCATCCATTAGACGAAGTTCTCAAGTGCCTTGCAAATGTTGGTTTCCAGATCAATACAAAAACAATGCAAATTTGCAAGCAAGAGCATAAAGGTACTGTGCCACGTCGTCTCAAAAGATGGCATCTAGCCAGACCCCGAAAAGATTAGTGCTGTTCTTCAGTTTCCTCGCCCCCAGCAACAGAAAGATCTCGGCTTGGCGTCATATTTTCGTTGATTTATACGCAACTTCGCTCCAATAGCAGCTCCTCTACACAAGCTACTGCTTACCGGTGCCTCTTTCACATTTACTAGCGACTGCGAGTCGGCATTTCAAGCTCTTAAGCGACATCTTACTTCCGGACCAGTGCTTCGCCACTTCGATAATCGAGCCCCCACCATACTCCATACTGAGGCAAGCGCACAAGGTATTGGCGCAGTAGTTCTGCAACGTAATGCAGCCTCTAAAGAGCTGGGGCGTTGCCTTTTTGGGAATAAACAGCGCTGGACAACTTGATCGGTCTCGCTATTATAATATATATATAATATAACTTTTATATATATATATATATAACAATGAAGCTGAAAAATCTGACAGGTGACATCAAGCTTCGTCAGTATAGAAGCTCCCTCGTTCCAGCGCCCCGGCAGTGGGCAATGCAGCAGCAGCAGCTTCAGCATGTTGCCTCAACGCTTCTTGCTTGCACAGGCACGTTACTTGGACAACTCGGGCTGTATCCGATCCAATAATAGATTCCTGCTGCTGCTGTGTTGCCCACACAGTTATTTGCGTAGACTCATGTGCAATTTTTCTTATGTTATTGCTTAGTTTAGTTGTCTTATCCTGAGCGGTGACGTCAAGTTTAACCCCGGCCCTACAGGAGACCGGGCGTGAAGAGCTGGTAAACCCGACGAATCGCAAGAAAGAGTTCCTTAATGCCCTTGATACGTCGGCCGAGCTAGCAGTGTCTAGTTGCGACAACCCTTGTCTTGTGAAGGTTCTTTCCGATTTAGTCGCTTATCAGAAAACTGTCCCAAGACATATCTGAAATCAAAAATGTCGTGAATACACGTTTCGATGCCTTTGAATTGCGTGTGGCGGCTCTCAAAACCTCTTGTTCAAAGGAACTGTCCGATCAAGACTCTGATCAGCTTCGTTCTGAGGCGGCTTGCCTCAAGCGCACTGTTGCTGAACTAACTGCCAAGTATAGCGACCTTCCAAACCGTTCGCGAAAAAATAACATAATCCTTCATGGCAAACTGTAAAATATTAACGAGAATCGTGGCGCACTGCAATTCAAGGTTTTCAACGGGCGTTCCCTGCACTGTCCGCGTATTGAATGTTTCCATGGGTCAGGCAGAATGCGCCCTGGGCATTCTCGCCCAATCGTTTTAAAATTGCTTGATTTCCGTGAAGCTTGTGATGCTGATAAACGCATAAAGCTGAAAACTTCCGGCATGAAATTTTCCGGAGATTTTTCGTCCAGAGTGCGTGCAGTACGTAAAAACTATCGGACGCTTCGGTTGAGCAGCGGAATAACGGCTCCGTTATTGAAATGAGGTTCGATCATTTATTTATAGCTGACGTCCGTCACAACTGGGACGGTGCCTGAAAATGTTTAGTAAGAGCTCATGGTTTTGATTCTAGCGCAAATTCCCAAATGCATCAGGTTGACAATCTCCTCACACTGCCATAGATCTTGCACTTTTGAATGTTAATGCCAGAAGCTTAAATTTCCACAATTTCTTTCGCTACTTTCTTCATGTTATCCTCATGTTATAAGTATCTCCTAAACATGGCGTCATGAAGATATTCACGACACAGAATTCGTGCCTCCTGGTTACATTTGTGTCCGCTACGACCATCAGAATAAGAAAGCCGGGAATGTTGCTTTGCTTTTACGTTCAGATTTTAACTTTATGATTATTCTAGATGCTCCCAATGCAGAATCGGTTTGGTGCAAGTTGATAGTGCATAAGCAGGATTTAACAGCTTGTGGTCTTTATCGCCCCCCACCCGAAAGGCCTAGTGACTTGCTCGGTAATATTTCGCATTTTATACATGACCACAGCCTCGAAAATTCTAGCTTAATCGTTCTTGGTGACTTTAACATTCCCAGCGTTCACTGACCTTCCCTTACATATTCCTCCATTAGTGCTTCTACTTCTAGACACTTAATTACGTTTTCTTTGTTTCATAACCTCATACAATCAGTTAAGATACGCGGCAGAGCTGCATACTTGACTTAGTGTTTATCAGTCAGAGTCTTGCACATTTGGGTTTTACCTATGATATCCTGGAAGGAATATCGGATTATAACGCAGTTTTCGTACACATTAACTGTCCTCTCACACATGAACGCTTTAGCTATTCCACATTGCACGACTTTAAACAAGGCTGACGATACATCTATCACTGATACTCTAGCAGATAACGTTGACCATTTTTTGTCACTCGGTGCCGAATGTCATATTGGCAGTCTTGTTGATTCTTTTGAGTCGTTAGTGAAATCTTGCATCAATAACTACGTTCCGTTAAAAAAAGATAAATAATAAACTTCCTTGAATTAACCGGCATATCCTGCACTTGCCACGCCTTACCGGTAAACTACGCAAATCAAAGCATTGTGATCCTGCTGCTCGCGTTCCTTTTGAGGAAGCCAAGGAGGAACTTCGTACTCGCACTAAAAATGCTAAAGATTTATATTTTTCAGTGCAGCTCCCACTACTGCTTAAATCGAATGATCGCAGGTTCTGGACATCAGTTTTACGTAGTGCAATGTGCAGTACCACTTTCAAGATTAACGTCGCTACTACTAACGACTCCTCGGTAGTCTCGAGTGCTTATCACTCGCACCCTCGATAACCATGTAGTTCGAAAGTTTAGTTACGATGCACAAACTAATAAATTAGGTGCTATCGTAATAAATTCTGAAGATGTCTTAAACCTAATCTTGCATCTCCACACTACAAGGTGTACCGGTTCAGATGGTATCCCGAATTCTTTCCTTGTAAGATACTCCCTATGGATCGCTCAATACCTTAGTGTAATCTTCCAGAAATCCTTAGACTCTGGTCAAGTACCAACCGAATGGAGAACAGCCAAAGTCCTGCCTTTGTATAAATCAAGTGATAATCAAGTTCTCTCTTAGAGGCCGATATCTGTCATGCCCCGGTTATGCAAGATAATTGAGCAAATTATTCACAAACATATAATCGAATTCCTTAACTCTAATGATTTAAAATCTACCCAGCATGGTTTCCGTCATGATTATAGCACTGTAACGCAACTAGTCAATTTTGTTCATGTTATCCCTTCTAACCTAGACATAGGTAGCCAAATAGATGCCATCTTTACTAACTTCCCTTGTGATTCATTCTAAACTACTGGTAAAATCATACGTAATGTTCAATCACCCCTGCCTTGCTTCTTCAATAGCCTGTTTTCTTCGTTATCGCTCACAATTTGTTTCTTTTAACTCGGTGGACTCAACTCCTGTGGACGTTACGTCAGGCATTCCTCAGGGAGCCGTTTTAGGCCCTTTATTATTTCTAATATACATCAATAATTTACTTCGTAGCGCCTCAAATAAAATCAGACTTTATGCACATGGCTGCGTATTGTACGAATATATTAACTCCATTGATGACCACCACCGTCTTGTCCAATCCCTTATGTCTTTCTTTGCTTGGTACGAAACGCGGCAAGTGAACATCAACTGCAGTAAAACAGTCGCGATGTCATTTTCCAATAGACAAGAGCCCCATCTGGTTCGATTATTCTCTGGATGACATCCAGCTTAAAATAGTGTCTAAGTATAAATACTTGTCATTCTCACCGAACATCTTTCATGATCTAAAGACATAGAATATGCAAATGGGTAAGCCCTAAAAAATTAGGTTATTTGCGCCGCACTTCAGCTAAGACCCCTTGCAATAATAAACTGCTATTATATAAAACGCAAATTCGCCCTCTTCTAGAATATGCATCTGTTGTTTGGTCCCCCTGCAAACAGTGCGAAATAAGCTCGCTCAATAACGTTTAACGAAAATCTATCCATTTCATTTGCCAAAAATATATCCGCACTTTCTCACCAACACAGGCTCAACAATATTTGCACATGAGCCCTAACTTTCAGGGTATCACACTGAAGCGTTAAAACTTCTATATGCAATTTATAACTCCACCCTCTGGTCTTTCTTATTGTAACTATATCATATTTACCAACGCAAGTTGTACCCCTAGCTCCCACGCCTTGAACACCTACCGTATTTACTCGATTCTAAGCACCCCCTTTTTTCATAATCGCGATGCCCGAAGCGAGGGGGGTGCTTAGATTCGAAAAATCTAGAATGACCCCCCTCCCTCTTTTTGCTGCGAGATCATGACGAGACGAGTGCGAGAAATGACATTTTATTTTGCAAACATCCAAAAGAAAAATCGGTGCAGACAGTGAATCCACCGCTTGTGTCGGATGCTCAGTCACTGCCACTCAGGAGTCCGCGCGGCTCTGCAGTCCGGCTGTGCGGCAAGATCGCGCCGAGGACGCCGTTCAACCTCGGGACTCCAACGGCTCCGGCTCGATGACAGAGCGAGCAAGCGCGCTTGGCGGTCTTAGCTATGCGCTCTTCCTAACAAATAGGGGGGTGCTTCGATTCGCATGCAAACTTTTTTTCCCTATTCTTTCGCGAAAATAGAGGGGGGTGCTTAGAATCGCGAAAATACGGTATTAATGCCCGTACTAAGTACTGTTTTTTTCCACGTACAATAGATCTGTGGAACTCGCTACACAGTAACATTCGTTCACTATCACTGAAAGATTTCATAGCTGCCACTGGTAAGCACTGCGCTAACATGTAAAGCGCTTCTTTTTGATCATTCATCTTTTTGCGTTTGCATGTTTTAATGTGTAATGTGTAGTAAGTAATAGTAATAGGTGGGCGGATGAGATTAAGAAGTTTGCAGGGACAACATGGCCACAATTAGTACATGACCGGGGCAGTTGGAGAAGTATGGCCTTTGCCCTGCAGTGGGCGTAACCAGGCTGATGATGATGATGATGTATAGTAAGGTATAATGTTCCCACTTCTACTATACCCCCTTTTGGGCTGCAATATATGTAAACAAATAATAAATAAATATTTATATGTCGTTTTCCCTGTGTTGTTTCTTTATAACACCTTGTAATAGCAAATAAAATTTTAGCTGGCAGTAAGCGCTTGTTCTCGTTTTTTCTTGTGTACCCGTGTCCCGCTTCGCGCTATACCACACAGTCTAAAATAGAGACACACGTTGTGCACTTACGGCTTCTCTTCCATCGCCTTCAGTCTCACGACCTTGTCATGAACGTCACCAAGTGAAAGTTTGGTGCTTCTTCTGTCGAGTTCCTCGGCCATCTCCTGAACGACGAAGCCATCAGACCACTTCCATATGAAATTGAGGCCATCACCAACTTTCCTCGCCCCACTCTAATGCGCACGTTTCCTCGGTTTGGGGGAATTTTACAGACGTTTAATTTCGTCTTCTGCTGCTACAATCAAGCCTTCGGAAGCTCTCCTCAACATCGCGAAGCCCACTTCACCTTTACTGTAGTCATAGCCGGAAGACAAAGCCTTCACGCAGATTCAAATGCCGCTTTCCTTGTACACCCAGCACTCGAGGCCCCTACTTCTCTCACTGTGGATGCTTCCGGTATTGCCATCAGCATAGTGCTTCAGCAATACATGGGTGGCGCTTGGCATCCACTCCCTTTCTCCTAGAAAAAATTACCAGCAGCAGAGACAAGGTACAGCGCTTTAGGCCACGAGTTTTTGGCAGCTTACCTGTCCGTCAAGCACTTCCGCTACTTCCTCGAAAGCAGCCGTTTGACCATTCTTACGGACCACAAGCCTACCAGATGCCATGCCAGATAGGGCCAACGTTCGAAAGATATTGACAGTTCCTGGCCCAATGACGGCCTATAATTAGCAACGATGTTCCAATATGGGCAGTGACATTGTTTCCTAGCCCTACGATGGTTTAAAGTTAACAGCTTGGCGCGAATATCGGCTTGTCATTGTGATAGAGATATAATGCTCGCTCGAATCACGCAATCTGTGCACTACCATTCAACAAGGCGGGAGTTATTGAACTGTCTTTCCCATGGATTTGCGAACATAGGTTACTAAGTTGACTTTCTTTAGAAGACATTGACCCGTAAAAACAAAAGCTTTGCCTTGTCAATTTTTACGGCTTTTTGACCTGCTGAGGTATAATAACCTTCCGAAAAATTAATGCACTGATCACAGGTACACTGCCGAGGAACGAGAAATATTTATTTATTTATTTATTTATTTATTTATTTATTTATTTATTTATTTATTTATTTATTTATTATACCTCAAAGGCCCCAGAGATGGGGTATTACATGAGGGATGGGCTTTAACAAAACAGTGATTCGAGAGCAGCCTTGATGTGATGAGTGTCGGAGTGGTGCGTGATGTCGGCAGACAGTACGTTCCAGTCCCTGGCGGTTTTCACAAAAAAATGATTGTAGATGAGAGTTAGTCTGCGTCGGGGGAGGATACACGGCTTTGCTGTGGTTAATGCGGCTGGACTGACGATGAGCTGGTAATACAGCTGAAATGTGGAGTGGTGAATGATAGAATTTGTGAAAAAGACACAGTCTAGAAATAAGACGTCGCGATTCTAGATCAGTAAGACTGGCACGGGATTTTAGTTCAGATACGCTTGCATGATAAGAATATTCAGAGTAGATAAACCGGGCTGCACGATTTTGAATTGATTCCAGTGTATTAGATAGGTTATGTTGATGAGGATCTCAGACAGAGCATGCATATTCTAACTTAAGGCGGACATATGTAACATAAGCTAACAATTTTACTGATGGGGGAGCAAGTCTTAGATTCCGGCAGAGAAAACCGAGGGTTCGATTCGCGGCATTGGCTAAGTTAATGACATGATGTGACCAATTTAGGGTAGTTGAAAAGGTTATGCCGAGGTATATATATGAGTCTACGGATGAGATTTCGGCGCCGTATATGGTGTATTTCCCTGATTGGTGATGCTGTCTGCGATGGAAAGAAACTAGCAAGGTTTTTTTATTATTTAAAGACATCAACCATTTGTTACACCATAATTAAATGCGCTTTAGGTCATCTTGAAGCAAATGCATGTGTGAAGCGTTAGTTATGCGTCGATAAACTACACAATCGTCTGCGAACAATCGAATGTTAGAAGAGATCTCAGTAGGATGATCATTAATGTAAATTAGAAAGAGTAGTGGTCCGAGAACTGTGCCTTGTGGTACGCCCGAATGGACAGAAGATCTTTTAGATGACTGTGTGATAGCAAATACAAACTGTTGTAGGTTAGTGAGGAAGCTATGTATCCAGTCTAGTACAAATGGATTAATCTTGAGACGGGAAAGTTTTAGGAGTAGCCGTTGGTGTGGAACTTTGTCAAATGCCTTTTCAAAGTCTAAGAAAATAGCATCTACAGGTACGTTCAAGTCGAGGTTAGAGCTTAGATCCTGAAAAAATAAAGCTAGTTGGGTGTCACATGAAACACCTTTACGGAAGCCATGTTGAGCTGGGTGAAAGAGGTTATTGGGTACTAAAAAGTTTACGATCTGAGAGTAAATAACATGCTCCATTAGTTTGCAACAAACACTGGTGAGTGAAATGGGACGATAACTAGAGCACAACGATGGAGGACCTTTTTTGGGGACTGGAACAATCTTGCCTACTCTCCAGTCTTCCGGCACCACTCCTGATGACAATGATTGCTGAAAAATAGCACATAACATCGCGCTCACATTTCTTTTGGTGTTTTTCAGCATTTTAACATTTATTTCATCGACGCCAGACGGTGATGTAAGTTTTAATGAATCAATTAGTTTCTCAATGCCGTAAGGACAAAAGGTAATATCAGGCATGACTGCATGATCCGAAAGAGGGAAGCGAGGTAATATGTTAACAGGTTCAGTTGTGAAGACGGAAGGAAAAGTACGGTTAAGTTGTTCAGCAATTTCGCAATCGGGAATACGATGGTTTTGATCATCAAACAGAGATAATGGCTGTGAGTTATTAGGGTTAATAACCTTCCAGAATTTTTGTGGGTTATTTCTTAACATAGACGGCAGCGTTTGCGAAAAAAAAAGTGCGTTTTTCTTTATTTGCTAGAGCTTCGAATTCTTTTTCTGCAAGGTAATACTTATTCCATGCGCCTGCGTTGTTAAATCGTTTAGCCGAGAGAAAAGGCCTTTTCTTTTTATTGTTAAGACGCTTTAGTGTGATATTAAACCATGGGGATGACTGTTTTTCGGTTAGGGTGTTTGAAATATGTTTGAAAGCTGAGACTCCTTCAACAGAGCTGATGATACGTTGGTTAATTGTCTTGACAAGGGATACAAGCAATGCAATTTTCGTTGAGATTTAATAACACTTTCACTTATCTGCTTTTCTGCCACGGGAGACGGGCTCACTTTTGCAACAGACCGCGTTGTTCACAGCAGGGTCCGAGTTCCTTCGCCTTCCACTTCTTAAGTGCGCTACGCACGTACGTAATCACCGATGGTGTACTGATGACTTGATGGTAAAGACCAATTACGAGGAAGATATGTTTGCATTATGGGCTCTGGCAGCATGCCTGATATTTACGTAGTATATATTCGCAAGTGGTTCAAGTGACGCATTTATGGGCGGTTGCTGAGTGATTGAAGCTTCTACATGAGCACTCACTAATTTGTTTCGCGTCAATTTGAGGAGAAGAAAACATAATAGTGCAAGCGCGTAATGTTTGCTTGCACACTATGCTATCATGTGTCCTTCGAAGTTTTCATTTGAAAGGCGAAGAGCTGACGCGCAGGCAACCGCTGGCTGAGTCTTTTCTCGGCGCCGTCGCCCTAAATGCCCTCGGCTCGATCATCGATGTCGATGGAATGTCGATGGTGTGTCCTTCTAATCTAATCAAAGCTTAACTACACATTTAGGCGTTACTAATTCGCTAAACCAAAATAAAGTGATTAAAAAAGAATGAAAAAAAAACACTACTGAGAACTTCGTTTGGGATCAGCATTTTCGTTGTAGTGTGCGTTGGGTGCGGGTATCATGGCTCAAATCTCAGCTCAACGTGTTGAAATCCTCCTTCCCATATTTCTTTTTTTTAGCGTTTATTATTGTCTGCTTGACGTTCGTAATTTCATGCGTTTTCACGCCGATAAATCTGCGGTTACTAGGAGAAATGCCGCGTAAGTGTCGGCATGTCTCGGGGATTTTCGAGACACCCTCCGTCTTTGGTAACTTTCCTCTCTCCTACCCGTGGAACTGCTTCGGATCCGCCCTTGAGTTGAAGCGATGTACTCACTCTACCATAAGGTTATTTTTAGCTTACGTTTTCATACCGCAATTTAACACTAGCACTGACGTTATGCACCCCTCAGGGCGGATTAAGAAAGTGAGGTTTTGATATGTTCATGATCCACACAAGTGCAAGCCAATTATTCCGCTAACGGTGAGTATTTACCATATCTCCTGAATTTAATTTGCATGTGCTCATTTTCCTCCATACATTCGCCAAGAAATGGGGAGCACGCTTAAGCTTCGCCTTTAAGAGTAAAACGCGGTAGTGCACAAAGGTCCCTGACTGCTTCTCACGCTTCCCCGCAACTGCAGCGTATGCAAGCGGAATGTTTACCGGAATACGCTCGTGGCGAACGCTATGCACGAAGGCGGGCTTTCTGGTAGAAACACGCACCCCATGCGTGAGCCGCAATGCGGCAGACGCGAGCGCCATCTGCACATGTTTCAAGGAACAGGGCGCCCCGCTCCCTGGACCGCGAGATATTCGTGCGCGGGTCAGTGCAAATTGCGAATGCCACGGCCGGTCTATCAATTGGTAGAAACGCTGGAAAAAGGGTTTGTTTGAGTTGTCGCGTAACAGAATTATGTTTTTTGTATATTCAATTTACAATCCCAGGCTACCAAGTCTGTAGCTTGTGTGTAAGTCCTACTGCACGATTTTTCTGTGTATTTTAGCTTGAGAAATGCAATTAGTTCAGTAACTTCCTCGCGCCACACGGAGGGCCTTGGTATGCGTGGCTCGAAATTCTTTTTGCCGAAACGACGTCCAACGCTGAACGCTGACGGCGGATTTTTGCTACACGGGGCCCTTAACGCTGTCGCATTGAAATTAATCCACACTGGCCTCCGCCGTTCACTCGCGTCTTTCATCTGCCGCTCTGCCTTCGTACTTTCATCTTGCGCTCGTTGGCTCGGTTACGCCGCTGGCGCCGGCAACGCTCGCCGCAGGAACAGACCATTAAGAGCAGCACTCTAAAAGTACGTAACCCACCCCCCGAGTGTCGTTTATAGGCTATTGTATCTTGCTAGTGGGTAAACAGGCATGTAACAGAGCCCCTGTTATATATATATGTTCGTAAACAAATATTGGTACATTGTAACTACGCATTGCCAAGGAGCTCCTTTAGACGCGCGTAGTAGAGCGCTGAGACTGGCTGTGGTCACGCTGGAATCATTTTGGAACGCCGAGACCACAAGTCGACGCCGCCAAAAGGAGCCGAAAAAAAAAATTCACAAATGATTACGGTAGTCTCTAATGAGAAATTTGAGCGCAGCTCTATGCGTGTTTTCATTTCGCGATATACTGACTGGCGCAGACAAGCAGTTCTTGCGGCACGTTGAAACTGGAGCGAAATTTAGCGCGACTGCCTCGCTAATCGCGAGATCGCCAGAGACTGCGTGTGGTTGAGGCATGGGCGCGGATCACAGCAGTCACTTCAAACGGACCGCCGCTAAGGCAGCGCTTTATGTCCATCGAGGAGGTTATCTACTAAAATTAGTGTATAACCTCCCTGGTTTTCTTATATAGTATTGTTGGACGCGCTTGCCGTATGCCGTCGGTGAACAGACGACGCGCGGTAGTCTGGCGCCATCACGTAGCCATTGTCGCCGCACTACGACACTAGGCTTTCTTCTCACAAAGCCCCCTGAATAATACCAATGGTAGGACATACTTTTATCTTGCAGCCGCAGCTGCTGCGACGAACGTGAGAGCCCCACTAGAATATCCTATTTGTTTTCAAACGGGTTTCACTCCGTTCGATCCTGTTCGGCACCGACAGGTTTAAATCCTCTTTAGTCCTCTTTATTCGTCACCCGTTCAATCCTGTTGAATCCTGCCCGTTTAACCAAGTCTTGTTTACTCCCCCATTCGGACCATGTTCATTTCGAATTGCGTAATTTCGCTCAATATAATTCACTATGTAAACCTTCTTCGTAAACATATGAATTTGCACTCAGACTTGCAGACATGTAGATCTGCATTATGTCTGTTCCAAGATTGACATTGTCCCATATAGCTTTGCCTGGTATATTGCTTTATTCAGAGATGAACACTTTCTCAGCATAAATTCATTAGTGCAGCCAACGCTTACGTGCTACAAGACAAGAAGCAAAGTATACAAAGATAAGTTACAGATGCGTGCCCTCCTGCTGTCCACATGCGGTCCTGTACGTCTTCTCAACTTCAGTAGTCTTTTTTAATGCACAATAAGATATTAAAGTCACACTTTAATTCTTTCACTACCGTGGGGGAAATAGATGTTTTTTGTAGGTTACGTCAGATTTTGTTTGTATATATTACATAAGCTAGCCCACGCTATAGCTTATGTAATACACATACAAACTGAATGAATGCACTTTTCACGCATAAAAGTTTTATTAACGAGATATATATTATAAAAGGATATAACTTGCCAGAATCAAGACTGAGGGATAAAACTGAACAACAAATTTTATACAGAGGCTTGTATCTAATAAGAAAAAAAAAGGTAACAAATATCATGAGATATACAAAACATTTGACGTCTAATAGGCATTATCTTATAAAAAATCACGTTTTCACTGAACAGGTCGTCCACTACAAAAATTTAACTTCAAGCACTACAGTTGGGCGTGCCATACGACGAAGAAGTTACTCCGTGTAAAACATAGGGGAACGTTCATATTTTGCCGTAGACTCTTGTTTTTCACTCAGTTTTCTTGTCGTCGTAGCATTTCTTGTAGTTTCTATCAGTCTTCATCTTGGCAGGCTCCAAAACACTTTAAACGACCACAAAGACGGGCATAAGCAAAACGCGAAACTATAACCAGGCGGTGGCTGCCAATGTTCAGGGATTGTTGGCGCCGTCATTGCTCGAAAAGTCTAAGTCCCACGAAAAGGCAGCATCCTCGGACTCGCTGCTGCTCGATCTATCGATAACATCGGCTGCAGGCACATAGAATAAAGCGCGCGCCGCTTTGATAGGTGGTGCTTTGTGCTTTCTGCTTTGACGTTCGCGAAACATAGGAGCATGTTCAAAAATGACCTGCACACGGGAAAAAAGTGTCCTGCTTAGGAAACAAAAATATAGCTGTCCTCGTTCACGTCCGACAGCGCAGTGTGTCTGTGAGCGGTGCAGAAACCCTCGAAAGCAGCGTTTAAAACGATCGAAAGCGGGCTAACAATGCCTAATGGGGCGGTTGGGAAAGTGCTAACAGTTACTGTAATACTAAAGAACCAGTTGGCAGCATCGCTGAGGCAGCTGGTAGCTTTCGTCGTCTAACAGCAGTATTTCCATGACCAGCGTCACACGTATAATGCAAAGTCAAAAGGCCTTGGTTGGGTGTCGAGCTCTGGCAGCCTGTGCTCAAGCCGTTGATAGGAACAGCTTTGACTTGCAGTGGTGTGTCCATGTAAATGTTGCAAGCGTGGATACGTACACAGCTTCCAGATAGACGGGGCTTAGAAGTTATTCTTTCTCCAGATATCACTTGTCACACGTGGCACACTCCCGCAATTCCCCTTCCGAGCTATCGCTCCTTGATAACTACGCACATACTTCATCAACGTGCCCACACTTTACAGCACCCAACGCATACAACACTGAAGTTCACATGGGAAGTCACAATACCACATAAGCTATCAAGGCGCACACACACTATGCATTTCACACACACACAAAGAAGACGCCACTCGGCGTCCGTTGAGCTCAATCAGCTCAACCAACACAGCAGGTCATGCTCATGCCTGGGACAGGAGCAACAATAGCTAGTGGTGGCATCCACGGCTAACGTCACAAGCTCTCAAGCATCCAGCGCTTCCATGTGGTTGGACCAATGACCGTGGCAGGAGTAGCGCCTCGTCAAGCCTGGCTCTGAAAAAAGATGCCTTAGATTAAAGCCAGAAATATGCTGAATGTACTTATTCAACATACTTTTCGGAAACGAACATACCATATTTATTCAAACATCAGGTGTTTTTTTTTCTTAATTTTCTTAGCTTAGAAGTAACGTCCCACCTTATTGTGAGGCTGATGGCTTCAGTTACTTTCAGCATGGTAGTAGCAGTGCCATGTTTTAGGTAATCTGGTTTTTAGACTTCAGAAAGCAAAGCAGCACTTTCCTTAAGAAATCCAAAGGGAATGTGCTAAGGGAATTGATAACATCACTGAGAGAATAATTTAATTGCAACGTCAAGAAATGGTGTAGAAATCGCAGAACATGCCTTAAAATTAACTGAATGGCAGCTGTGACGTTGAGAACCTTCCACGTCTAAGGCCTGGCAGGTTTATGAGGGACAACAAGATTCTGAAAACGCAAGCAATAAAGCGCCATAACTGCACATAAATAATGCGACCACAAATACAACGCGAGGGTGGACTTTGTCTCAGAAAAAGAAATAGAATGGTACGATTAAAACACAAAGCGATGCTACAAAGAAATGGAAAGGGTAGACAAAAGCGGATTCCCGCGCGGCTTCCTACATTGTTACTGTGAGCATCAGTCTGAAAATAAAGTGAAATGATGAGTTCTGCCTGCCTTTCACTGTCGGTGAGAACGACGTCATCTTCCGTGAAATCTACCAAGGTTATCGAACAGGAAGCACTGCAGAAACGCCCATGATACAATCGAGCACAACAAAGTCTTTCACTGATTACACAGTAAGCCGTTGCGCAACTTCGAAGACGCCTTGTATGACACACCTGCATAAGCGCCAATTGTGTTGCGCTATGTCACGATTAAGAAAAAGAAATTGTTATTTTTGTGTCATGGACCTGAATATAAGGTGCGTTCAGAGAATAGAAATTTTGCACACAAAAAAAGAAAAATAATAATGGTTGCATTATATTCCTGCAAATACGATACGTCAACAAGGGCTTGTAAGCAAAGGCATAACACATATTGCGGAGCGTGCCCATGTGCCCTATCTGCGTTTTTCTTTTTCTTTAAGGGAAACCCAGAAAACAATATAAACAAGCACTATCCAAGCACTTGTCAGCTTTGATGTTCCTAATTCTGCGATTTAAATAATGCCTGCCAACATATATTTGCAAGCACAAGTTCTTGACATGAATAGTAAGCAGCTCTCTTAGTGTTTATAAAGGTCGTCTGAATTATTTCATTTAGGTAAATCTTTTGCGCCCACAGGGAAGTTATTGCTTGTGTTAATCATTATTGATGTTACCAAAATATAAATGATGAATTTAGGGCTGCCAGACAACAAAAGGCCAGTACCTGGCAAATTGTTCTCTTTAAAAATAATACCTGAATTTTACTTTCTGAACTTCAAAAAATATGAAACCCGGAAAGGAAGGACAGTTTTTTAATGTTGCGGGAGAAAACCCCGGTTCCGACGGCCGCCTTTCAACGGGGGCGAAGTGCCAAAAATTATGCGGATCCAATGTACTGCAGGAATCGATGCAAGCGAAGCTATCTGGTTGTTTGCTTTGATTGAAGATGATTAGGGGTGATGTCGACGGCGAATGCTTAGTTTCTTCAACGTATAGTCGAACACGACAAAGGTGAGTTGATCTTAGACGTTATCTTGTGTGCATCACTGCTGTTTGTCTGCAGAACACACATGGGGAGGTGTTCGCTTGAGGCATTGTTTGGCGTCATACTTCACAACCACTTAGAGAGTCGAGTAAAATCATTGCCTCGCATGGCCCATCGCATTGTGGCAGAAGCATTAAACTTTCACGTGGTTATAGGGTTGTACGTGCGAAACCACAGTCGGATTATGAGGCGTGCCGTACTGGCGGAGTCCGGTTTAGTTTTGACACCGGGTTGTTCGCTAACGTGTCCCTAAATCTAAGTACAGAAGCATTTTATATTTCGCTCCCGACGAAATTCGTTTCCCACGGTTCGATCGAACCCGCGACCTCGAGTAATGCAACAGCCGCAAAGCCACTGCGGCGGGAACAGAAGTATTGATTTGACGTGTGACAGCTTCCGTAGTTTCTTGTGCGTGGCTTGTATATATATATATATATATATATGATGAAGAAAAAGTGTACGACGGACGTTGGGGGGGGGGGGAATTAGCACAGTATATTTAACTTACGTTTCGGCTGGTGGACCAGCCTTTGTCAACGTCCTTTTTGTTCTCATCATCATTTGTCCTGGCTATCAAAGTCGTCTTTGACAAAGGCCGGTCCGCCATCCGAAACGCCAGTGAAATATACTGTGCTAGTTCAACGTACGTCGCACTTTATTTCTTCATTTTACTACCGGGGCCAGCTTGATTTCCTCAGCCGCAAACATACATACATACATACATACATACATACATACATACATACATACATACATACATACATACATACATACATACATACATACATACATACATACATACATACATACATACATACATACATACATACATACATACATACATACACGCAAATTCACTAGCGTACAGCCTATACTTCCAAAGGAGATATTTAAGCTTTTCCTACGCCTTGAAGGTAAAGTCAGGTGTAGACCATTCTCATCATTCAATTATTCACGACTTTCCGACGGCCATGCTATTCCGTAACCGCCCAGCCAGTAGGCTTTCTCTGGCGCTCCTATTGGAAGCACTGTCAGAAGAAACAGGCGTCCCCCTTTTAGAGGATGTCCTAATGGCTCCTACTAGGCTTTCACTGCCTTGGAAGTGGAAGACCGTCCAATGTGACATCTCTTTCGTAGAAATATCAAAACGGACACCTGATCCAATTATACATTCGCATTTCTTCAACCTTGAGAGAAGTATTCCCGTACTGAATTTTTTACAGACGCTTTGAAGTCTCCTGCTGGTGTTTTAGGTAGCTCTGGAACCGTCTTCTTGAATGTCTGGTGCGCAAAATCCGCATACAATATTTCTACATCGTAAACATACGCAATCCTCCCGGCAGTGAAACAGATAAAGCAAATTAATACTACGAAAGCAATCGTGTTCACAGACTCATTGAGTGTCGTTAGAACTCCAATGAGTCTACGAAAACACGAATTCAGTTTACGATGAACTGTACGACTTGCTATGCTCAGCCTATGAGAAGTAGTTGATCGAAGTACGCTGGGTACTTGGCCATAGGTGCATAAAAGTCCATGTAACTCCCAATGAAAGTAAGTGTTGCTTCGGTAGTTTTTCAATGTACTGATAGACATATCTATCCCGCCCACTGACCTAAAGCCTCTTTTCCACCATGAGTTGAGAAAATATTGGCAAAACAGTGGAATGCTGAAGTTTCAAATAAGCTCCATGTGATCAAACCAAGAATAGGAAAATGGGTCTACGAGAAAACAGCAAGACACAAAGAAGTGCTTCTTTGTGGGTTAAGCATAGGTCATACCTATACAACGCACTCCAACCTCCTTACTGAAAGTGATCCTTCTACTTATGATAGGTGCAATGACGTTCTTACGGTCCTTCATGTTCTTATCCGCTGCCCTGAAATAGAATCCCATCATAAAATGTACTTTTATCCCGCAGATCGCGAGCAAATTCCCTTTCACCCAGCATTATTTCTGAGCCACGACCCACCTTTTGATTTTGAAACCATGCTAAATTTTCTAGCAGACGTAGACACTATACAAATTATTTGGCCTGGTTATGTGTAGCCCAGCCATGCCTTGCAGGCTGCAACTGCAATGCAATATATTTTCACAGCACGTGCCTCTCACTGCTTCACGGACTATTGAGGCACTAGTGCTGTTGTATAGGTTTTCAGGGAAAACACGGGGAAGGCGGGATATAGAAATTCAAGACGATGAGCAAACTTTTCCTTTCTTCCTTCTTTTTTAACGAAAACCTGTTTCAACAATTCCTTCTATTGTATCTGTCAGAGACATGATAGCCCACGACCACCGGCGAAACAGGAAATAGAGGGCTGCTCTGCACGTCGTTGACACGCCGACTGACACACGGGCGTCGACACGTGATTGACAGATGGCCGTGTCCCTGACCTTGTGCACAGCACTCCTTTATTCTCAATTCAACACCTTCGCCGCTAACACACTTTCGCTAGTTGCCGCACCCACCTTCCTTACGCCCTTTTCCCTTCTCCCCTTTAGAAGAATGCCATATATATATATATATATATATATATATATATATATATATATATATATATATATATATATATATATATATATATATATATATATATATATATTGCGGCGAGGAAAGCTTATGTCGCCTTGAAGAAGACAAGTCCACTTGTCGAAACGTTGGCTCCGGCTTCCACCTTGTTCTCGTTTTGCTCATTGTATAGGGTATGTTATATGATGTGTTCAACGGAACTTTTATGGTCATAGCACATATCATTAGCCATTGTCACGATTTTATTACTCATATATTTTGCGCAATTTGTCGTGGATTGCTCTGACGCCCTTACACAGCCATGGTTCATCTTGCACTTGTCACTCACTTCATTTCATACAAAATAGAAAATTCGTTACCATATAGGTCATGGCGCTGTATGACCATATCTGGCCCTTGCGCCATTAAACACCAACCATCATCATCATCACTGGCACACAGCTTAAATAACGCACAAGTAGAAGGAGACACAGCTTCCGCTATAGCGACAAATTAATATAATTATTATCGAGAGTGGTAATAGTGCAGTCGCAAAAGTTGTAACGGGAAAATTATTTGAAGAGAGGTTGTGGTAAAAATTGTTTCTCAGACGTGGAAACAGTGTTCTTATGGGCAATGAAAAATAAAGAACGTCATCTGTTTTCCTACCTTCCTTGGTAAGGTAGAGTGATAGCCAACTCTTTGTACGTGTTAATTTAGGTTGGAACAGAATGTCTTGGACCATGCAATGCATAACGTTTGCCTGTGCTTGAAGGCCCAACTTAGGTCCTTTAATGAGTGAGCCATCCAGTCCGAGCCTGCGGCCTCATGTCGGAGTACGATCCGGGCTCGCGGCTTCCAGCCCGCTCCGGGCCCAGGTTTTTGGGTCAGCCCAGCCCCGTGCCGTGCTCGACGGGTGCACAGCCAGGATGTTATTCCACTTGGACCTTATACGGAACGTCATGGCGAGGCCGATGGCGGCGCGTCCATATAATTGCTATCGCAAAAAAAAAAAACTTCCGCCCAGCGATTCGGTTGTTTCTTGAACTTCACTTAAAAGACGCGTGCACCAACTAGTCATGGAGAGCTGGCGGCCCGAACTGGGCTCGAGCGTGGCGGTGCGTCCCGAGAAAGTTATTTTTGGTGAACATATTGTAATGTACGTTGTTTTATTGACCGTACACACCTAAGAAAAATTCACTTACTAATTAAATAGTACGGTATCACACACCTGCAGTCAAAGAGGAACAGATCTCACTCGATGACCGCGAACACTGTCACAACGCTGGCGTGATGAGGAGCGCCGGCAGTGGGGAGCGAATGGTTCGCGCTTTTCTCGTTTTAACGCATCTAAAAAACTGTACATTACGCGAATTCCAACATAGGCACGCGGGAAGACAGTGCACATGAAGCTTCAGTGAAACCGCATACGCTGGGCTTGTTGGTTACCTATACTTGAAACTACAGCAGGACATTACACAATGCGGGAAAGAAGCAGGACGTTCACAACGCTGAACTATCAACAAATAAATTTATTGAAAGCGCATGAATTTCATCATCATCATAATCATAATCATCATCATAATAATAATAATCATCATCATCCTATTCATGTCCACTGCAGGACGAAGGCCTCTCCCTGCGATCTCCAATTAGCCCTGTCCTGAGCCAACCGATTCCAAATAGCACCCGCAAATTTCCTAATTTCGTCACTCCATCTAGTCTTCTGCCGCCCTCTACTGCGCTTCCCTTCTCTCGGTACCCATTCTTTTACCCTAATGGTCCAACGGTTATCTAGTCTGCGCATTACATGACCTGCCCAGCGCCATTTTTTTTCTCTTAATGTCCATTAGAATATCGTTTATGCCCGTTTGCTCTCTGATCCAAACTGCTCTCTTTCTGTCTCTTAAAGTTATGTCTAGCATTCTTCGTTCCATCGCTCTTTGGCGGTCCTTAACTTGTTCTCAAGCTTCTTTGTCAGCCGCCAAGTCGCTGCGCCGTATGTCAGCACCGGTAACATGCACTGATTGTATACTTTCCTTTTCAATGATAACGGTAAGCTCCCATTAAGGAGCTCACGATGTCTGCTGTACGCGATCCAACCCATTTTTATTCTTCTGTGAATTTCCTTCTCATGGTCCGGGTTTCCTGTGATTAGCTGACCTAGGTAAACGTATTTCTCCACAGACTCTAAGGGCTGAGTTGCGATCTTGAACTCTTGTTCCCTTGCCAGGTTATTTATCATTATATTTGTCTTCTCCATATTAATCTTCAGTCCCACTTTTACACTCCCCCTGTTAAGGTCCTGAATCATTTGTTGCGACTCGTCTGCATTGTTGCTGAATAGAACAATGTCATCGGCAAACCGAAGGTTGTTGAGGTATTCGCCGTCGATCTTTACTCCTAAGCCTTCCCAGTGTAATAGCTTGAATACTTCTTCTAAGCACGCCGTGAATAGCATTTGAGAGATTGCGTCTCCTTATCTGACCCCTTTCTTTATAGGTATCTTTCTACTTTTCTTGTGTAGAATTAAGGTGGCTGTGGAATCTCTGTAGATATTTTTCTAGGGTATTTACGTAAGCGGTCTGTACTCATTGATTACGCAATGCCTCTATGACTGATGGTATCTCTACTGAATCAAATGCTTTTTCGTAATCTATGAAAGGCATATAGAGAGGTTTATTGTACTCTGCGGATTTCTCCATAACCTGGTTAATGACATGGATGTGATGAATTGTCGAGCAACAATTTCTGAAACCAGCCTGCTCTCTTGGTTGAGTAAATTCCGGTGTTGTCCTTATTCTATTGGAGATTATTTTGGTAAATATTTTATATAATACTGGTAGTAAGCTAATGGGCCTATAATTTTTTGGTTCTTTATCGTCGCCCTTTTTGTGTATTAGGATAATGTTTGTATGCTTCCAGTTTTCTGGGACCCTTGTAGTCGATAGACACTTCGTATAGAGAGCCGTCCGTTTTCCTACCATCATGTCTTCTCCATCTTCGATTAAATGGAATGTTATTCCATCTTCTCTGCTGCCACTTTTCCCCGTTTCATGCCTTGCAAGGCCTTTCTGACGTGATCTCTAGCTATAGTAGGAGTTTCTGTATACTGTTCATTATTGTTTTGAATAGAGCGCTCCTGAGTCGTCTGGGTACTGCAAAGGTCAGTATAGAATTCTTCCGCTGCTTTTACTATATCTTCGAGATTGCTGATGATATTACCCTGCTTATCTTTTAGTGCATACATCTTGGTTTGTCCTATGCCAAGTTTCGTTCTCAATTTCAGGCTGCGTCCATTTTTTACGGCTTCTTCAGTCTTTCTCACGTTATAGTTTCGAGTATCACTTGTTTTGGCTTTGTTGATCAGTTTTGACAGTTCCGCGAATTCTATCTTATCTCTTAAGTTGCACACTTTAATTCTTTTTCGTTTCTTTATTAGATCTTTTGCTACTTGGGAGAGCTTGCCTACTGGTTGCCTTGGTGCCTTGCCTCCCACTTCAATTGCTGCCTCTGAAGCCAGCCTCGATACGGTTTCATTCATTACCTCTATGTTATCATCATTATCATCATCATCATCATCATCCTCTCTCTGTTCTGAGGCTGCATATTTGTTTGCAAGTACCAGCCTAAATTTGTCTGCTTTTACCCTTACTGCCTCTAAGTTGACCTGTTTTCTTCTTGACCAATTTTACTCTTTCTCTGTTCACATTCAGATGGATCCTGTCCCTCACTAACCTATGATCAGTAAATTTTACCCTACCTATTACTTGAACATCCTACACTATGCTGGGATCGGCAGAAAGTATGAAATCAATTTCATTCCTTGTTTCACCATTAAGGCTTTTCCAGGTCCATTTTCTGTTGGTACGCTTCCTGAAAAAAGTGTTCATTATTCTCAGCTCATTCCTTTCGGCGAATTCTACCAGCATCTCACCTCTAGCGTATCTAAAACCGACACCATAGTTGCCAATTGCCTGTTCACCCGCCTGCTTTTTCCCCACTTTTGCATTGAAGTCCCCCATTACTACTGTATACCGCGTTTGCGCTTTTCTCATCGCTAATTCAACATTTTCATAAAACTGACCTACTTCCTCATCGCCGTGACTGGACGTTGGAGCGTAGGTTTGTACCATCTTTAATCTATACCTTTTATTGAGTTTCGTTACGACTACTGCTACCCTCTCGTTGATGCTGTAGAATTCGTCAATGTTGCCTGCTATGTCCTTATGGATTAGGAATCCTGCCCCGTATTGCTTCTTATCTGAGAGACCTTTATAGCAGAGGACATATCCGTTATTCAGCAATGTGAAAGCCTCACCAGGTCTTCTAATCTCACTAAGGCCGATAATATCCCCAACCAATGTCTGATAGTTCTTCGAAGAGTCCTGCTAAGCTTGATTCACTCGATAGGGTTCGGGTGAGTAAACGTTGCAAGGGTCAGTTTCCATTGGCGGCCTGTCCGGACCCAAATATTCTTAGCACCCTCTGCTACGTTGCATATCTGACCGCCGCCTTGGTGAGGTGCTCCGCAGCCACTGGGGACTGAGGACCATTTCATCCATTTCAGCCATTTCAAGTACCCTGAAAAGCACGTGACGAAGGTTCAATTTACACCATAGATCCTAAAAAATTAGCTGCAAGGCTTTTTGAACTTGAGCAGTAAGACGGGTGGCCGTGCGATGCACGTATCAGCTTCCTTGCCAATATTGACACGTGAACTTGTTTATCTTTTACGCGTGAGCGCTTTGCGCTGTCTACAAATGTTATCGCTCAGCGCAGGACGCACCTGCATGTATCGGAAGTTTCTGGAATGTTATCCGTGCTTCTATCCGCCGTCTGTTGTAGCCGAACGTTATGTAATCTCATTGCATCTATGCGCGACGCGAATGGTGTAGAACTTTCTGGAAGACACGCGGGCACCAGCGATTACTCTGGAACGTTTGATGGCGCACGTTAAAAGCTGACGTGCTTTACCCGCTGATCAGATTTTCGACGATCGCCGACTGTGTTCACCGCTATCGCTGTGCTTTGAATGTAGCCTGTTTTTGAGGGCACAGGTTCGCCCAATAAAACACTAGCTTCGCCATTCACAGTTTTGCTGCTTTCTTCACCGTCACTACCACGTGACATCTGGTGGAAGTGCTAGCTCGTTCATGTACCGTACGTCCCCGACAAGTCGTGAGGCAAACAAAACCAACGTCGCCCTGAATCATCGAGCAAGCCACTGACTGCAACAAGAACGCTCGGAACGAGGATTTATAATTTAGACGACCAAGAAAACCGTGGCCAAGACAACCCCAATGGCTGCCCCCAGCATGCCCCATTATCCTAAATCAACTTCGGGACCCACCGATATTCTATCGAGCAGCCACTGACGACGCGGAATCCTGGCTGGAGACGTACGGACGAATCGCGACTTTCAACAACTGGGACCCCGGCGACAAGCTGCGGCACGTATACTTTGCCTTAGAAGACGGCGCCAGAACGCGGTTTGAGAACCGGAAGTCGACCTTGGCAACGTGGGAACTTTTCCGTAGCGGCTTCCTGCGCATCTTTACGAACGTCATGCGCAGAAAAAGGCCGAAGCTATGCTCGAAGCCCGAGTGCAGCTAACTAACGAGAACGTTGCCATTTTTGCGGAAGAAATGAACCGTCTGTTCCGCCATGCTGACCAGGATATGCCTGAAGAGAAGAATGTCCGCCTACTCATGCTCGGTGTGAAGGAAGATCTTTTCGGTGGAGTGATACGAAGCCCACCGAAGACCGTGAAAGAGTTTCTCCGCGAGGCCACCAGCATTGAGAAGACACTCGAAATGTGCAACCAGCAATTCAACCGCCGCACGAACTCTACGAACTACGCCGGAGCTCAATCACTGGCCACCGATCATCTACGCGAGACCATCAAAGGGGTCGTACGGGAAGAGCTGCGGAAATTATATCCAAGGTCACAGCATCAAGTGGCCTCAATCACCGAAATCTCCAATGAAGAGGTTCTGCGATCGCTTGGAGTTTCTGAGGTGCAATTACAATCACCGCAGCCCCAGCCGGAAGCTACGACCTACGCCGCCGCTCGCCGTCAATGTGCCTCTCCGCGACCGCGCCAGGGCCCTTTAACGCCGCAATGCCGTCGTCCACCGCCGCCACCGTCAGCACGCCCACGCGCCGCCCGGCGTAGCTACTCCAGGAACACGGACATTTGGAGCGCCCCAGACCACCGCCTGATCTTTTACCACAGCGGGGAAGCCGGTCATGTGTACCGCCGATGCCCATACCGAGACTTGGGACTGCGAAGGTTCGCCGTCAACGCGCTGCGCTCTCGGGAAGGTCAAGGAACTCGCGACAGCGCCTACTACCTCGCCGCTACTCATTGAAGCCCTCGACGGCCGTCCTGTTCTCCGTCATCAGGCCGCAACTTGCCGCCACAGTGCCATCCATGCACTGGCCCAGCCCAGAGCCGCTCCGTCAGCCCATATCCGGAAAACTAAAAGCAACAGCCTATGTAGATGTGGTTGCTGTTCGTCGAACTGACGGAGATCCTCCGCCGCCGACGAAGACGCCGAAAAGACTATCTCGACGACATATCAACAAGGCGCCGCTATACCGAGGAAGCCTAAAAGCAAAGAATACGCCTACAAAACAAGACCTGACGACACGACGTTCCAGCCACAGGTTAACACGACGCAGCCGTGATCCGACGCCAAGACCGAACAGCAACGCATGACAAAGAACCACCGACCTCGACTTACTTCTCGACGGCCACGCAGTCACCGCGTTAGTAGACGCAGGAGCCGATTACTCCATCATGAGCTGCCGCCAAGTTGAAGAAAGTTAAGACTGCATGGGAAGGCGCCCATATTTGGACCGCTGGACGACACCTCATAACGCCGACTAGAATCTGCACATTAAAAATTACGGTTCATGACCGGACTTACCCTGCCACCTTCGTTATCTTCCAACAGTGTTCACAAGACGTCATTCTCGGCATGGACTTCCTGAACCAACACGGTGCAATCATCGACTTGAAGTTGAAGTCGATAACGCTGTCGGAAGATCAAGTGATACCGCCGGAGAGCTCTCGCAGTCACTATGCATTGAGTGTGTTTGAAGATGAAGTGAGCATCGCGCCTCCCTCCAGCACTGTTATTTCCGTTGTCACCGAAACACCTGCTCACGTAGAAGGCGTCATCCAGGGTCACCAACGTCTACCGCTCGACCGTTGAAATTGCGTCGCAAGAGGGATCGGTCGACATGACGGAGGGAAAGCGGAAGTGATGCTAACCAACTTCAGCCAGGAGTTCAAGCACATCAACAAGGGCCCGACAACCGCATACATCGAGGAAATTGTGGAAAGTAGCAATGCGTTTGCGCTCTCCAATTCTGCTGCATCTACCTCGACGACCATAGTTCCCTAAACAGACTTCGACATAAATGCAACACTCTCCTTCAGTAAGCAGCAACAACTCAGAACTCTTATCCGACGATACATAGACTGCTTTTCGACGTCAGCGAGGATTCGACGAACACCAGTCACAAAGTATCGCATAAAACCGAGGAGTGTGCCCGGCCACTCCGGCAGAGCCCTTACCAAGTTTCTACGCGACAACGTGAATATATTAGGCAACAAGTCGATGAATGCTGCGCGACGACATCATCCAGCCGTCGAAAAGCTCGTGGGCATCTCCTGTAGCGTTGGTGAACAAAAAGGACGCAAACCTACGTTTCTGCGTCGATTATTGTCGACTGAAGAATATCGTGAAGAAGGACGTATACCCCCTCCCACGGATAGACCACATACTGCATCGGCTCTGCAACGCTCAATACTTCTCGTTGATGGACCTCAAGTCTGGCTACTGGCAAATAGAACCGGACGAAAGATAACTCGAAAAGACAGCCTTCATCGCGCTAGACGGCCCCTATGAGTTCGAGGTCATGCCACTTGGACTGTGCTCAGCGCCTGCAACGTTCCATGGCGTGATGGACACGGTTTTAGCAGGATTGAAGTGGCAGGCCTGTCTTATTTACTTGGATCGCGTCGTCATTTTCGCCAGAAATTGCAACGATCACTTTAGGCAGTTTGCGACAGTACTAGAGGCCATTGACTCAACATGGCTCACTCCGAAGCCGGAAAAGTGCTCCTTCGCTTACAATGCTTCCGTTCCTAGGCCACGTCATCAGCAAATGTGGAGTCCGCCTAGACCTTCAGGAGACAGCTGCCATCGCAAAGTTCCCGCAGCCCATAAACAAGTTGGCAGTGCGTAGATTCTTTGGTATGTGTGCCTAGTACAGGTGCTTTGTCAAGGTTTTTTCACGCATTGCTGAGCCACTGACACATCTAGCCAAGTGTGACGTCGAGTTCAAGTGGGAAACACCGCTGGCCGACGCATTTCAAGAACTCAAAAGATGAATGCAGTCGCCACCGGTTCTTGCGCACTGCGACGAGGACTCCGATACGGAAAGCCACATGGACTCCAGCAGCCTGGGCCTCGGTGCCGTCCTAGTCCAGAGGAAGGACGGACATGAACGGGTCATAGCTTACGCTAGCCGGTCACGGTCGAAATCAGAAGTCAATTATTCTATGACTGGCAAGGAATGCCTGCTCATCGATTGGGCTACAGCAAAATTCTGCCCTTATCTAATGAAAGGGTGTTCAAAGCCTTCAGCGACCATTACGCGTTGTATTGGCTAGCTAAGTTAAAGGACCCTTCAGGACGGCTGGCGCGTTCGAGCCTCAGATTTCCAGAATACGAGATCACTGTAATCTACATGTCCTGACACAAACACTCCGATGCTGACTGCCTATCACGCGCTCCCATTGACCCGCCGCCGCAAGACGACGAGGATGACGATGCCTTCCTAGGAATAATAAGCGCGGATGACTTCATTCAACAGCAATGAGCAGACCCAAAGCTAAAAGGCCTCGTCGAGTATTTAGAAGAAAATACCGACGTTCTCCCTAGGTCATTTAAGCACGGATTGTCTTCCTTCATGCTCCAAATCAACCTACTCGTGAAGAACTTCTCACCATTCAGCGCCAACAACCTTCTTGTTGTTCCGTCAGTGCTGCGCCCTACACGACGATCCAACCGCTGGACACCTCGGATTCTCCCGGACGCTATCGAGGATACAGGAGAGAGGTATTACTGGCCACGCCTGACCGCTGACCTCGCCCGTTGCGTCAAGACATGCCGACACTGTCAGCGACGCAAGACAACACCGACAAGGGCAGCGGTATTACTACGGTCGATCAAGCCTCCTTGCTGACCTTTTCAGCAGATCGGGAGGGATTTGTCGAGACCGCTTCCGGCGTCAACATCCGGAAATAAGTGGATTGTCGTGGCGATCGACTACCTCACCCGCTTCGCTGAAACTAAAATTCTGTCAAAAGGTAGCGCAGCCAAAGTGGCGAACTTTTTCGCTGTGAATATCCTGCTGCGACATGCTGCCCCAGATGTCCTCATGACTGACAGAGGAAATGCCTTTACAGCGGAGCTAACCCAAGCCATTCTGCAATACAGCCATACAAGCCAAAGGAGGACAGCTGCCTACCACCCGCAGACGAATGGTCTCACGGAGCGTCTGAAACACACCCTCGCCTACATGCTAGCATTGTAGGTCGACGTCGAGCACAAGCCGTGGGACGCGGTCCTGCCGTACGTAACCTTTGCTTACAACATGGTGGTGCAAGAAACAACACAGATCACGCCGTTCAGGCTTGTTTATTGCAGGAATCCGACGATTTCTCTCGACGCGATGCTGTTGCACATCTGCGACGAAGGGAATCTTGACGTCGCTACCTATCTCAAGCGCGTCGAAGCTCGACAGCTCGACCGCCGGCAGATCATGAACCAGCAGAGCACCGACAGGCGACACTACAGCCTCCGACGACGCTACGTCGAGTACCAGTCCGGCGACCGTGTTTCGGTAGGGGCCCCTATACGTCATTTAGGCCACTATTTCGGACGCTACAAGATCACCCGACGCATGGACGCACTCGACTATGAGGTTGTGCCAGACGCCATTTTGCTATCACAGCGGCGCCGCTCACGTACAGAAGTAGTCAGTGCCGTTCTACCAACGCTAATGAACTTTGAATAGATGAACTTCGGACTTTTTTTTATTGTGTTACCTTGGACTTTGTTTCTTTGTTGCTGTGTTACTTTTGTTTAATAAGTGCCCTTTAGTGTTTCACTCTCCTGTTTGTAGCATCGGGACAATGCCTTTCGAGAGGGGTGGATTGACATGTGAACTTGTTTATCTTTTGCGCGTGAGCGCTTTTCACCGTCTAACAAATATCACTCAGCGCAGGACGCGCCTGCATGTATCAGAAGTTTCTGGAATGTTATCGATGCTTCTATGCGCTGTCTGTTGTAGCTAAAGCTTGTGTAATCTCATTGAATGTATGCGCGTCGCGAATGGTGTAGAAATTTCTGGAAGGCACGCGGACACCAGCGGTTGCTCTGGAACATTCGATGGCTCATGCATAAGAGCTGGCGCGCTTTACCCGCTAATCAGATTTTCGGCGATTGCTGACTGTGTTCGCCGCTATCGCTGTGCTTTGAGTGTAGCCTATTTTTGAGGACACAGATTCGCCCAATAAAACACTAGCTTCGCCATTCACAGTTTTGCTGCTTTCTTCGCCGCCACTACCACGGGACAATATTCTGAGCCTCTGCTACCTCCCGTGCCGCCTTCAGAATTTTTCAGCCACTATATACGGCATCGTTTTGCAGTTCCGTTGCGGTGCAGGAGCAATCGCTTGTTCGAGTCCAACTTTGAGATTATTGTGAAAACAGGCGAATTGTGCAGATTTTAATGGCAGCGAATAGGCTTGAGAGTTCCAAGTTTCCCAGAATAGGGGGGAACAATGATTTTCAAAACACGGTGAAAAACCGATGTTGTCTTTATAGGCTCATATTTATTGCTTTTCATAACTGCCATAACGTTGATATTTAGTGCTGAGCGCTTCCGTAAGTGTTGTGTAAATAGTACCAATGCGCTAACGTCCATTTTCGATGGTGATTTTCGCCCCCTCCTTTCATTCGCTCAGATATTCTTCATTTGGTGTTGATAACGTAATCCTTCGGAAAGTACTAAGCATAATATACGAAGATTTATTATATATTCCATATGCCATTTTAGTCCCCTTTCTTTCATTTCACCCGCCATAACAGTGGAGAACAACTTCAATGATTTCGACTCCTCAGTCCAGTAATCCAGATCGGTGCATCTACATATTCTTGCTAGTAACGGTTGTGTTGGTATTCGTAATAGTGAACTTAGACATTGCGTTCCTATGAAGAGAAGTGCAAGTTTTCAAACATGGGCTGTTTTCATGCACAAGTTTTCAAACATCCCCCAAGCTGAGCCAACCTTATCAGCAGTTGATATTCTTCAACGATGGTAGAGACTTCAACGGCAGTATTGGACTCAAGATGGCAGGCGCCATCTTGAGCTGTTGATACCGTCGTTCTTTAGCTATAATAACGAAGTGCATGGAAGCGCGCAATTGATTCGCAAGCATTAAAATAGTTTTGCGTATGCATTCGGCGTTGCACGGCGGTGCTAATGGACTACAGTTAAAGCTCGATATAACGAAGTCAGTAAAGTCGGCATTTTGTTTCGTTATATACAAATTTCATTCCATTGAAATCTTACCTTTTACGAATAAATACAGTGACCGATCAATTTTTCTTACCCGGAAAGGGGCCGCGGAGTTTTCCTAATTATCGGCCATTCGGTAAATGCAAATGTCAATGAGAGAACAATTCATTTTAATAAATTGGGTTACTTCTAAAGCAGGATGCGCGGCAGCGTATGCACTCAGCCGCGTTTACAACCGTACGCAGCCACAGGTGAGACGCTCGTTGGAAATCGAGACGCGCGCAAACTTACCCCCTACTCCGCCCCTCCTCGCCCCCTCGCGCGTGCTTAATCGCGTTACCGCGAGCTCGGTCTCCTCCCGCTCCTTCCCTCGCGCGGGAAGGGGGTACTCGGGAAGCCACCATCCTTTTTGTCTCCCGCCCACACACTCTCACTCGCACCCGAAGCTCACAGTGCTCAGGTGCGACAGGATGCTATCGCACTTGGACTTTATACTGAACATCATGCGGCTCCGCTTCGGTGGTCGCTCCTGTCGCGCGGCGCGCGATTCTAGAGGTGCGTTTGCAAGCAGCCGCTTGTAATTCAATCATCTGACCATCTGCATCCGCGGAAGTATCCATTTAATGTCTCGTCATTCCTTTGCGGCGGCACTGAAATTTGGTTATCTTGAATTCGCGTACAAGCGTATTTCCTTATATTGAAGTTCTAAATACATGGTGCTTGTTCTCAGGACAAGACGTTATAAAAAGGTAAATACTTCGTTATATCGAAAATTTTGTTATATTGAAGTTCGTGATATTGAGGATTAACTGCATTTGCAAAGTACGTCGCGCTACCGTCAACGACAGGTTCGAGAACGTAGAGCCTCGCCGTGGGGTTAGAACAAGCCCGTGCACTGAACGACAGCGGGAAAGACGGCGCGTTTATAGTGTCGTTCCAGCGTTGTTGACTGCTGCAGTTACGCGGCTTCTGTGTCGACGACTGAGAAAGAATATGCTTATTCCGCATTTACAAAAGGGATGAACTACGGAGTTGTCACACTGCCGCATTTCGACCAAAACCATTTGCAATATCGTGGAAGGTGGCAGTCATGCCAGGATGTTTCTACCAAAAAACTCGAGCCCAGATGCAACATTCCTACTCCAAGTTTTCTCTTAGTCTACTATCACTTGCACCTCAAGTTCAGTTTGCGCTGCCGATTTGTTTACTTGTTTACTTATGTAAGTCCATATGTAAGTCGAGCAACCCTAACTCTTCTTTTTTTACAGGCCTCGCACTGCCTCATGTTAGTCGTTCCCCAACACCACTCTGCCTTTCATTATGGTTGTATATACACGTCGACTTTTGCTTTGACTAATTGTTCCTACTTTTTTGGGGCAATTGTTTCCTTCTTTAATTCATATTCCTGGATATTTGTATCCTTAAAACCTGGGGTTTTCGTTTCCCAGTGTTGTGACCATTTGATCACACGCATCACTGAACACCCTATATTATAGGGCCTGTTTTTTTCTGCCCATGCTATAAATCCTAGGGCGCCGCCTTCTCCGCAAATATCTACCAGAAACAATATCTTCTTGACTATCCCCTTTGTAGATCTTTGTAGATGTTGTACCTTAAAGACGTTGCTTAACATACACACCGTCTTTCTTATATGAGTGATTCTATCCTAGCAACGTTGTAAGAACAATATAGGGACGTGCTCACACTCTCCCCTGAACGCTCGCAAAAACGCTGCTCGCTCGCGGCCAGGTTACGCTCGGCTCGGTTATAGCTCGGTCGGCGCCGTCGTAAAGGGCGCTGCGAAATGCAGTCCCAGTGTCGGCGGCAAGACGGCTGCTGCGTCCTTGCGCTTGCATGTGCGGCCGCGCTGTTTCGAAGGGACGCTTTTTGTTCGTACGCGTTTCATGTGCTTGGGTATTGTCGCCACGGACCCTCAACAAAAGTGGCAGCAGCTTTCAGAGGTATGTGTGTGTAATAGGTAGGAGGTGCCTCGTTCTGAATTGCAATTCTATGATACCGGGCTTGTGCGGAGCGTGTGCCTCTACTCAAAGTGACCTCTCTTTTAATATACTGCAAGAGTCACTCGGTCTGCTATGGACGAAAACCAAATGAATAATATACATGGTCTACATTAAGTAGAACTGGAATAGAAAAACGCATTTGCTAAGGTTTTCACCAGTAAACTGCATTATACATGATGTAACCCAAGACAGTGCCTTCGTCCCGCCTGATAAATTCCAACTTGAAAGAGTTTTTAAATAGCTGTGCGCATTCTCATCATAAGTTCTCATAAATGCATAAGTGCATTCTTATCATAAGCTTGCGCCGTTTTATTTCTTAATTTGTATTGCAGCCACTCTGAGTTCGCGCAACGATGTGAGGACGGTTTTGTGAGTGTGAGTGGAAGCAGTGATAAACACGAAATACAACATTTTCTGGTGCCGTTACTATTTCCTTCTAGTGGAGGGGTAGCACGCGGGCTACGCTTCCTTTTATGCTTGGGCAAATGACCAGACCTGACGAAACAAATTGTGCGCGAGAGCAGAACTAGCGCGGTTTTTTGAGTGCCGCCCAATTGATCCGTGTTCAAGTCATTCAGGCCCTCCAAATATACCTTCATGTTAGCGAAGCATTAAGCATGGTGGACTTATTCCTTTATCCTGAAATAACGAATTTCCTTCACGCTTTGAGTTTGACTTGCCCAACTGTGAACGAAAATTCAGCGGATATGGATGTTATGATCGCGCCCTTTGAAACGGGGCGGTGGGTTGCGCCACCAAGCGCTTGCTACAGTCTAATGTCCTACGTAGGTTAAACAACAAAAAAAGAGAGAAAAAACACTGCGAACTATCCCACCCGAATTTTCTTATCCCCTATTTCGAACTGTGCTTTTGTACGTCTCCGTTCTTTTTTTGTCGTTTCCCTACTTTTCTTCCACCAATCCTCCAATCGCCTCTTACTAATGCCTATTGCGGACATGTTTACTTTTCCACTGCTCTCGCTGAACGCAAGTGCTTCATGGAGGCCAGTGGTGCCTAAATCGACCGCTGGGTAGACGTCTTCACGTTCTAATAAAACGTGCTCCATAGTATCCCTAGCTTTACCGCCGCAAGCACATGCTTCTTCTTCCGTCTTATATCTAGCTTTATAGATGCGTGTTCTAAAGCATCCCGATCTCGCTTCGAAAAGTAATGATCTTCCATTTGAGTTATCATAAATTGTTTCTTTCCTTTTTCTTTTTTTCCTCGTAAGTAGTTGCTCATGGCAAGTTTCTTTTCCATTGCCGCCACCCATGAGATTATTTCAGCCTCTCTGAGTTTCCGCTTGACTTTCTTTGTTGCTGTGTTTCCCAACCGTCGGGACCACTGTGTTGCTGCTGTGTTGCCCACCAAGTTGGGACCGCGGCGCCACCTATCGGGACGCAGCAGAGCTACCGGGTGCGCCCGTGCGTTGGCGAACATACTGCGTCCGCTCTCACGCGCACAGTGTCAACACCTGAATGTATCTCCTTACACCGCGATCCTAACTTACTTGACCCCAGCCACATTTGCATTCTTATCGTGTAACGTCCAAAAGAGCAGAGTTGTAAGGAACAACACTGACACAAAAGCGCTTTCTTACAGCGAAGCTGTATGTGATTAGGGTGTGATGCAAAATGTGTGATTGGACAAGAGCCGTGTAGAATGCAAAACAATATATAGTCGTCCCGCTGTTTCCCCGCGATATTATCAGTCACGGCGGTCGCACTTAATATTGTCATCTTATTGACTGTGTTATGACGCATGACCTTCAAGGCCATATATAAATGGGATGGCGCCACTCATTCGCTCCCATTGGAGGGTGGAAAGGTATAATAAAACGCAATAGCGTACCCCCCAATCGTCGACTTTAACGTCGACCTAATGCGCCCAGACGGCGAGTGGACTGTATGCTTCCTGTTGGAATGGTTTGGAATTTGGTGCTACACGGACGTCAACGTGCCGACCACGGTTCACCGGTCGTGCAGAGATTTACCCTTTGGCAAGAACGTGTCCAGCATTGCATGCAGTACAACCGAAGACAGTGTACCACCGCGACTGCAAAGCTATGGTCACTGTGGTAAGGAATACGGCAAAATAAATATAAACAACCACGAAGTTACTCGTATGTATATTTATTCAGTCAATGTAGCAGTAACAATATAAATCAACATAGTTGTCAATATATTCATCCCAACACAGCTTCGCTGGTTACCCTACTCACAGAGTGGAAGGGTACTAAATTTCTTTTTTTTTAATTTTGACGGTATCTTTGCAACTCACTGTAATGCAGTGATTTGGGCTTGTTATTAAGACATCGGGAGGCTTATAGCGCGTGAAAAGACAAGGACGAAAGGAAGACGAGACACACACAGCACCTGTGTGCGTCTCGTTTTCCTTTCGTCCTTGTCTTTTCACGCGCTATAAGCCTGACGGTCCGCTACTTAGTCCTTTACATTACATATTTACGTTATTCTTCTCGTATATATGTTTGGAATAGTTGTGCCTACAAAAGGACGAACGCATGAAAAAAAGAACGAAATAGACGCATAGAGCGCAATCTGTAAACTGGTTTTATCCTTTTCGAAGCTGCATATATGGGCAGTGTTCACGTGCCAAAAGAAGGAAAGGGGAGAAAGTGGAGATGGCAAATCGAGGCTGCCTCAAGTGGCACAGAAAATAGTTTTCCGCATAATGCAACGTAAGAGAAATGTCACTTAAGCGGTCATCGCCCTTTTCCTAGCTGTAGAAAGCTTCTGAAAGTTCATCGGCTATCTTCTCGCTCCTGCCAAGAATTTTAATGATCTTGAAGTAGCTCATATTTTTTGCATGCAATGCAATGGGCGGGCAAGTTCAAAAGCATTAGGATTGACTTCTTGATTGAGTCCGCTATGTTTTCTTTAAAGAATTTAATTGCGTCTTCCCTCTACAATTAATTTCTCTCTTTATTACATGAGTGGACGATTCCATTTTTTCTTACTTATAATCGATGTACACATTGCCAGGAGTCATGCAGAGCAGACTTGCAGCACCTCATTTGGAGCTGTGCAGCCTTTTCACAAGAGAGATCCAACATTCAACATTTACTAAACGGAGACATCAGAATACTAGGAATTGGAATAGAAACTAACCCTGATACATAGAAAGCCATTGCGACATATGTCAAAGTGGCTTGTTTCGAGTAGCGTAGTAGGGGTCGACCAGCCCATGCGAGTGCGGCGGAACTGAACATGCACCTGAGCCTGCATAAAGCGGAAGATCAAAGACTGAGATGAAGATCTGCTTCAGCCAACAATCCGGGAACCCACATTCCTTTCCCTCCCAATCCCGAACAGCGGCCTAGAGCCGTCCCCTTCGTTAAAATAAAGGCTTTATTCATTATTCTTCCTATATATTCTGCATGATTTCAGAAAGCTCTGGGAGCTCGTTGTTTTTTCCCGTGCTCCACAAATTAAACGACTATTCTTGCGAATGATTTTCCCCTGGAGCCGAATCTGGAATTACCTTTTTCTTCTCCCGATAGATATCCAATTTTGTGCCTATTTCTATCTGCGGCTGCTGCGCCTTTTTCGCGTGTATACGTTGTCTCGATGCTTCGTACCACTCTTCCATTTCCTACTCGATTTTCTTACGGCACCAGCTACGTGGATTATTTTTCTTTTGGCCAGTATTACGTTCCTCTAATATTTTTCTATTTGTTAAACGAATATGGCCTACTTTATTGTATTCCTGCTCTGTCGATAAATTTTTATTCTTTCTGCACTGTGCTAGACCCTACCTTAGCTCTTTACTGGTCACTGAGACTTGGCGCATTCTCCTAGCACTCCCTCATTTTGTTCTCCGGTACAGTATCCAAAGTGTGAACTAATGCGTTTGTAGTGACTCCCTAAGCTTCTACTTGTATTTTAATTCATTAGCGTATTGGCCAACTTTATCTATTCATGCTCCTTTTCACTCTCCTTGGTTCACGTCATCATTCTTTCGCTTACTAAAAAAAAAGAACGCTTGTACCAAGGCAATATCAACTGGTACTCCTGATTGGTGGGCAGCTTATCGCCGCGCGACACTTCAGTACAAAAATTAGAGTGACGTAGCAGAACACAACTTTTTCAGCAAAACCCTTTCTTCTCTTTGGCAGAGTGACCCTCGAAATTGTTCGAATGTTATTAACGGTCCCAAAAAACACGAGATTGCGCTTCGTGACGATCAGGGAAAGGCTATTCCAAGCAGCAGATGCTGTGACATATTGGAAAATGTATTAAAATCGTCATATTTAACAACATTAGTGTCGCCTTCCCTTAGTTTTCTTGTTCCTATCTACCTATCATGGATCCTATTGTCATTGATGTATTCATGTAATATAAATACCGAAGAACTCTGTAACTTGTCTTGATGGAATTACCTCCAGATTTCCGAAACAAACCGTTACACGTGGTTAAATTATTTTGGCACAACTCTTTTCGCATTTTTTTTAAAATCTGGAGTGTTACCTAGCGATTGGAAGGCGAGGATAGTGATACTTATCACTAAACAAGGTGGCACAGCGAGCCCATTAAACTACAGGCCGATATCGCTAAACAGTGTCCTAAGTAAACGCTTAGAACAGGTTATTTACTCGAAGCTAGTTGCCTTTCTAGAATCAAGTAACTTCTTCAGTAGCAGTGATCATGGTTTCAGGAAATACTTATCCTGCGATACTCAACTTTTAATTTTTACTAACGGCCTGTTTTCTTCTGTTGACATTGGTTCTCTTATAGACTGCATATTTCTCGACTTCCAGAAAGCCTTTGATACAGTTTCCTGTCTTCTTCCTCTTCTTAAGCTCACTACACTTAATATTTACCCACATCTGCTGAACTGGGTCGAGTGCTTCTTAGTCAAAAGAACGCAATACGTAAGTACGGTTATGACTCGCATATTTGATCCGTAACTTCTGTTGTGACACAGGTCACGGTCCTGGGGCCACTATTATTTCTCATTGATACTGTTGACTTACTTACATGCGTTTCCTGAACTATTAAATTATTGGCTGACGATTATGTTGTTAGCGTGTAGTGACTAACGCACATGACTGTACCGTCCTTCACTCAGACTTAGATAGTATTTCTTCATGGTGTAGTAACTGGTCAAGGAACCGAAATACTAATAAATGCAAAGTAATGAGAATTTCGTGCAGCAGTGTTTCTAAATATTCATTTTCGTTCTCTCTTAATGGCTCGAAATTACTTTCCGTCCACTCCTACAAGTATTTTGTTGTCCACATTCATAATGACTTAACATGGCAGGAGCATATTAATTATGTAATTACCAGTGCTTATCACGTGCTTGCTTTTCTGAGCTGCAACTTTTCTTCAGCCCCCGTCTCATCAAAAGTAACACGGTACAAAACACTAGCTAGGTCCAAATTAGAATACGCTTCATCATTGCGGCATCCATCATCATCAGTGCCTATTTCCTCTCCTGAGGCCATCCAGAAGCGTTCAGCTCGCTTTATTTACTACCATTATTCGCCTACTTCCAGCGTGTCTGCAATGAAGTCTTCCCTTAACCTTCCTGATCTACCTTGCGGCAGAGCAGTTAACCATCTCTGTATTTTTCACAAAATCTTTTTCACTAACCATGATCTCTACAACACTCTTTTCACCACGCCTTCCTGTACCTCATCACGTGTTGATCATCGTTTTAAAGTTCAAGCGCCAAGTTGACCCACCAACTTGTGATTTCATTCATTCGTGCCAAAGACGTCATCGGATTGAAGTCACTTCCCATTCCCCATCGCCAGCAACCCGGTTCAATCTACATTCAAGACCTACTTGTGCAACAATGTACCCCAACTGTACCACTTCTCTTTGTAATACCACAGCGGAATTGACAGTATTTCAAATAAATAAATAAATAAATAAATAAATAAATAAATAAATAAATAAATAAATAAACTTGTGTGTTTCTCTTGACATTAAAGTGCAATCTATAATAGGCTGTTTATTACCAGACTCACATGCTATATCACCCTCATACTTAGGTTCCCCTTTGACAATTACCATCATGGGCTGATCACTCAGTTAGAGCAATAGTAACCCGACATAATGCGCGCGTTCATACTCCCTAGTAACATGATTTCTGTGTTATTTCTGAACTTCGTGATGTTTTCATGCAAACAGTGTGCTAGATCCACATTTTCTCGCTTACTAATATTTCCCCTCCGTAAGTAAGCTACCTCAAGGATTGTATCCTTTCCTGCTATTGTCCCTTTCAACCAAAGATTGTCCTTACAAGTAGACTTCACTCTCTGAAAGATTGACATCTGTTCTAGAAGAAAGTGTGCTCCCTCCACTTCATTTTCTCTCTCCTTTCGTTCTTTCACAAACCTAGCAGATGTAGCCGTCAATGAGCGGCGGAGCTTTCAAACCCCTGAAGTGAGTTTTTGTAAAACTGCTGACATTTATGTGTTCCATATTCACGTGGTACTAGTCGCCAGTTACACCTAGTATATTGCTGAAGAGGATGCCATCGTGAACTAAACCATCCCTCCGTCCTATCTTTCGCAATTCCCTGTTTAGTTCGACGACCTCAAAGTATATATTTTCTCCAAGTTCCAAGTATGCCTTTTTAAGCTAGGAAAATTAAAATTTTCACTGTCCGCGCCGCCATGCAGCCACTGGTATGGTGCACATTGCTACTGCATAATTTGCGTAGTACTCGGGTGACGTCACATCCATCGTGTGTCCTCACCATTGCCAGGTATCTCGCTTGTAAGCTGCTGTCGGTTTACTGCTTGCATCGTTGTGAACGCGTCGCACGTTTATGGTACTAGGAAATGTGCCACCGCAAAGGTAAGAGCCCCCGAAATCCGCGCTTGGTACATTGACAGGCTTGTGGGGCCAACGCTGGCTCGCTTTTTAAAAAAAGTTCGAAATGTTCGACGGCGTGGACACATTGCGCGTCGGTGCGCATGCCACTTCAGAGCTCGATGTGCTGCCAGCCACGACGAGCGCAGATGTGGTTATGATCACCTGGAGCTGTCTTCTAACTACGTGCACTCTGCAAACAATAAAGGTCGGAGAATCGCTGCAGATTCACAATTATTGAGTCAATAAAATATTGTCGCGTAGTAGTGACGGTTAAGCCTGTGCCTGCAAAAGCTTGTTACACTCAAAACACAACAATGGCGGCTAACACAGTCGGCGACCGTCGAAATCTGATCTGAGGGGCATGCGCGTCGGTTTTTGTACACAGTTTTTTTCATGGGCGCCACCATATTGCTACGCAGTGGCGCTATCTATGGGCAGTCGGCATGCTGGCTTGGGCGGGCGCTCCGTCTCGCATGGCAGGTGTACGCTCGGCGGTACGGCGGTACTTTCTGGCGTTTGTTATCGCGCTCGTGCAGTCTGTGTAGTATGACGTGGCGTCTTCTACGTGGAATACGGTTCTGTGAGACGTACTGAAGTGGTTTAAGTCGGTATGGCCGGACTTTCTGCTGGCGTTGAGGCGGACGGAGCAAGCAGCGCGATGTGTGCGCGCATAATTGAGCCCAGAAACAGCCTCGGAGATCCGTTGTGTACTTCTGAATGTTCCATTCACTAATGTGACCTTACTGCAGTGTTATCCTCTAGTTCTAAGCTGCGGTTTAGGAGCAATGAGACATACGCGACGATCGTAACAGCGTGGGTACCGTTCTGCTACGATAGAGGCTGTGCTGTTATATTTTGACAAGCGTTCAAACTGTTAGCTGCAGATTACATTGCGTGATTACTTGGTTCGGTGGATGAGGTTTCCACCCATGAATAAAATTGCTTTGATTCGTAATAACAGCATACATTACAGTGTGAACTATATTTGTCCAGCAAAGCAACCGCTTACGAACTGCGCGAGCAGTCTAAGCAGTGGTAGGCGCTGGATTATCTTGTTCTATATATATAGCGCATGGTTTAAGCATGCGGCATCAACGTTTATAGATCTATAAACGCTCTGTAGTGTGACTATGCGAGGTCGTACTGCGGCGTTAGCCCGTTTTCTCCATAATTTTTCGAAAAATCGAATGATAACCGATTTTTTTTTTCGGCTGTGTTCGTTCCGTTATCTACGACGCACACACACGTATTACAGAAATTTTGTCGTCAAAAATAGCCATCGCATTCTTTTTATGCGATCCCTCTCGGATATAGTGGCTTTAATAAGCAAGAAGGCAATGTCGATGCACATAGCTTATATATGTATCGTGCTGGTTCCCCAACCGTAGTGACCACCGTGTTGAGCAGCGCCATCGGCCTCATGCAGGAGGCTAGTGTAGACATATAGTGATTTCAAGCCTACTAGACTTGAAATGCGTGAGAAAGGTGCCGGTGTATCACAAATATTTGATAGCGCCTGCGGTTTAGTTGTTTCGTGGTTGCCTTAGGTTGGCCGTGCACGAGCATGTGCTCTTATGTTTCACTCCCTACGCCAAGCGATCAGACAGTGAGCTGATTTACCATTTAATGCTGGTAATACAGAAGCACCAGTTTTCTTTGTTGAATTAAAATCGATGCACCCAAAATAGTTCACAGCGCGTACACACACCGCGACTGATAATGTGCGTCACATTTCTGCTCACCCAAGACATATTTCCGCCTACTGTAGTTACCGATGCACCGAAAGGCTTCCCTGACAACCTTATATGAACGAACATTGCGTAAATTTCACAAAGTACGATCTAAAACATCTCGAAATCGTTCCGCAGCACGCCACAGCAATACTTTCAAGCAGCGCCGCGCCATATGGCACAATCCAGAGAGGAGGAAAGTCTCGCCGCGCGCCCTTTCCTCCTAGCCCGATGAAAAGGTCTATACATGAGTCATCTAAGGTGCCAGGATAATCGCTTGTGCCCGCGTGTCTTCCAGAAAGTACTACCCAATTCGCGTCGTGCATAAGTTCAGATTACACAATGTTTGGTGGTGACAGTCAATGTATAGAACCATCGATAATACTCGAGAAACTTCGTAGATGCAGGCGCGTCCTGCACTGAGCGATATACGCCTGATCTTTGTTAGCCGGTGAAGAGACTGTCACCCGGGAAATATAAACTAGTACACGTGTCTATATCAGCGAAGCGCCTCCCAGCAGGACTAATTACTGTCTTCAGCGAAACAAATGAAAGCATGTTCTTTGCCGTAGGGCGGTGAAAATGTTTTTTTTTTTTACTTTTACCATATTACTCTTTCTCACGGACGGTCTCGTTGTCTCGTTGTCACACAACTTCAAACATGCGCCCGCAATTTTTCTTTCTGTTGGAAACACAAATCAACTGATAGCTGCTTTACATGAGTTTTCATTTTTGAGTTTGCGTCTATTCATAATCCTTAGAGTGAATATTTTGATTCATGAAGCAAAGTAATCGAAAACAAACCATGTAGCGATCTCCCGTGCTTAAGGTGTGTTTTGACATAACTGCGATGGCTGGACATGAACCAGTCGATGCAAGAAAGCTGTGGTTTAAAATCTTCATGTGTTTAGACATGCACAAAACTAATGCATTGGTTTTGATTAGTCGTGAGAGACAGCGCAATTCACGAAGTAAATGAATCAACAAACACGGCGCACTCGTAGCGCACGCGCCTTCGTTGCCTCGCTTTGCTATTTTGTCTTCATCCTGTGCACTTCCCCGAAAAATGAATTGATCGCTTAAATATAGAATGCAATGATTCGTGCACTCGCGAGAACTAATTTTGATTGATCTGGGTTTCCGGGCTAACCACACGTATTACCTATTTCCTGACAGCACAATGCGTTTGCCCTGCCCTACCCTGGCAAACGGTGCGGACCTATACCTGCATGGTTTCTTGGCAGTGTCGCTTCTTGCGCGCCAACAGGAAATTGCGTAGATCGGCATAATCGCGATGCGAGGGGAAACCTCGGAACAACAACACTGCAATGCGAGCAGCTGGACATGATCGTGGAATAGACCGGAAGTGATGCGCGCGCAAATTGGGTATTGCAATTTTTTTGCCTTCAGGAAACAAATTAGTTGCCGTCTCTACCGCTTACGTGAGGCGCTATGCAATGACACGAGCGCTGACGACCAGTTTTGCTGCAAACGTGGCGGAGTTTCTCCCCCGTGACGTAATTTTAGTACACGGTTTGCCACGTCAAGTGCTGACTGACTTTGTCCGTACCTGCCTATCGAAAGTCATCGGGGATATCCTGCGCTGCTGCTCTATGCTGCGCAAGATCTCCGCGACATACCATCTCCAGACGAGCAGGTTAACCGAGCGCTTGAATCGGACCTTAAGGGACATGCTTTCAAAGTACCGTTTTTTGCACGATTCCACTGCGTCCCCAATTACAACGCGCAGATATATTACCGCCTAGATATAAAACATAATTTGGTGCCTATTCTACCGCGCATATCAAGTAACAAAACTTGAGTCAACGCGTGCCGTGTTGAAACAACTTTATGGAACGCACAAAGCCACTCAGACGTACACTTGGCTGAAACCTAGCAGATAGTCCCTATCGCAGTTCGACGAAACCTGCTTTTCGCTGCCTACCGACCACAGAGCGTCATCTTTAGTTCCATCTATTGCATTGCAAACGCCACACCTATAGCAAACTGAAACATGGTGACCGCGAACCAAGGCATAAAGAAACAATGTCCGCTCGATGGCAATCTGGCTAAGTAGCTTGTATTGAGTTTTCTTTATGTAAGAACCGGTTTCGTTTTCTTTTTTAGTAGAATTAGTTACGATTGCAACGCGCATGCAACTGTGAAAGCATCTTTATTCAAATAGGTGCGCGTTAGTATCGCGCAAATACAGCACATGCCGGCTGACCACCGTGATTGGGACCTTGCACTGCCGTACGTGACGTTCGCATGTAGTTCCTCCCGCGACGACACTGCGGGATGCTTTTACCTTCTGTTCGGACGTGAACCAACATCACCGCTAGACACATTCCTTCCTTCCCCTATCACTTCGTGTAGTAAATATGCACGCGGTGCCATTGTCCGGGCGGATTACTCGCGGCAGATAGCCCGTACTGGACTTGCTGCTTCCCAAGACAAACCCAAGTGCCTTTATGACCAGCTACACCTCGACGAACGTTCTGCTCCACCTGTTCGCGTGCTGCTTCACTCTAAGAAAAAAAAAAAGGAGTTACCGTTGCTCCATTAAGGGAGAAACGGTGATGTCCCCTATGTTCGTCTTTAAATGGAGCAAATTTTCTCCCTCATGCATGGGCGCAACGGATTTTCCCTCTCCAAAACCAACATGGCCGATTCCAGGCAAGCGAAGCGATGGATGCGACTACGCCTACAAATTGTGCTAGTTCGCAGCTGGAAAACAACGTACGCATCACAAGCATCGTGTGTGTACATTACTGATATTTGCAAAAAAGAAAAAAAAAACAATCTCGCTAAGCTTTCTTCGGCGCATACAAAAAGCCAGCTGCAAGTACGACACAATTTTGTAGCGATGCCGCGCCGGTGCGACTGACGCGGGGGTCATGTTATGTGCTACTAGATGCCACAGGGATGCTTTTCTTGCAGTTTACAATTTTAGAGAGTCAAAAAGAGTACCTTGCTGAATTTCTAAGATTATCAATAATATCTGTTATTTCACTTCTTTACGTTAACGTATTTTATCAAAATTCATAACAGCATTGTCATTACGCTTATAAATTAGATTTATCGTCCCACGCTGCACTATTTAATCTAGTTTCGCTTTACTTATACACATGCGGAAAGCCGCCTGCTTTTTGGACAATCCTACATAGTGCGTATGCGCCACTGTTGAGGATACAAGACAAGAGAAATCGCCACCGTTGCTCCGATGACGACGACGTGCTTGGCTTGATGTTGGCTCGCTTCCATGTTGACCAGTGCTTGATACACATGTTAGTAAGTAGTTTTGCTACTGTGCTTTCGCGTAACAATATGTAACCTGCTCGACCGCAATAAACTACTTCGCTCATCTAGTGGCCTGGCTATATGGTGGCAGTGAAACCCAGCCAACATAGCGTACGCGCTACTGGACGCGTTGCATGTCCATGGACGCATCGCACAACTCTTGGGTGGCGTGGTAGCCAGGAAAAATCAGTTTCTGCTGTTTTCCGTTGCTACGCAATTGAACAAGCAGCCAAAGGCGCTCAAGCAGGGAGATTGCTTGTTACCATAGTCGAAGACACTCGGAAGTCATGCAGTACCTCCAAGTTCCATGAAACGGAGCACAGAAATGACATAGAAGTTTTCAATAGGAAACTTTAGGGGCATTACAAACCTGAATTGAACTTAACACTCCAAGAATTTCTTTTTTTGGTCAAAGAACCAAAAGGAAGGCGAGATAAAGAGTGGCTGACAGAACTGCGTGTCTTGGTGAAGAACTCTGAATATGGGGACATTGAAGACGGTATGTTGCGTAGCCGAATCATTTTGGGCACTCAGGACAAGAGTCTGCCGCAAAGAGTGACAGCGGTAAACCTGACGTGCCAAAAGACGGTCCACATTTTCCGCGTGCAAAATCAATGCAAAAAGCACTTACGTAAGATATGTGAAGTAACGGGCGCCAGCGACGGCACCACAGTAAACGCGGTAACAAAAAAAAAGTTTGCTAAAAATGTTGGTTGTCTGGGGCTCATATGCACCGCAAGGACACATGCCGGGCAAAAGGAAAGCTGCGGAAGGCTGAACCATTTCGCTCGAGCGTGCAAGTCGTCCAAGTTCTCACGCAGCATCAACGAACATATGTGAGGGTTCCCAGCCGAAGACGACAATTTTTTTTTTACGAACATTGGCTGTGGGTGCGATAACCACCGAGCGGTGGGGTGCGATGGTGTACATCCGATAATGTGCAAGCAAGATACTGTTGCCAACTGTTCTGTCAATTTAAGAGGCTACATTGCAAATCTGCCATAAAAACCTCGACAAGCCTGAAATGTGCAGCTCACAGCATTTTTTGGCCACAGAACTACAGCGCATGCGAAATTTCAATTGATGCTTTCGGCAAATGACAGATCCAAGGAACCAACGTTTTTTATTGTCGAACAGGAAGTCCCTGCCACACTAAGTGGGGCAAGAGCTGAATGCCCAAGCTTCATATATCGTATGCAAAACGTAACCTGTTAGCGCAGCATCTTGCAGACGTATTCGCAGGACTCCGGCAGCTCAAAGTTTGAGTACAAGATAAAGCTAAAGCCAGGCCTAAGGGGCGTCGCATAATGTGCCTGGACGCCACGGTGCTTAATAAACTGCTGCTGTGCGAACATTACCGTGTGCCAACCCTAGAAGACGCAGCTTCGCAGCTGTACGCTGCTAAGTGCTTCTCAACGCTCGATGCGGCGCCAGGATTCTGGAAAATTGGGCTCTCGGAATTGAGCTCTAAACTCTGCACGGTGACGACGCCATATGGACGCTACCGGTTTCTTCGAAAGCCCTTCGGCATAGCGTCAGCTCCAGAAATCTGCCAGGCAGCTAGGCACCGCTTCTAGAACGCTTGCCGTGCGTAGCCGTTGTAATGGATGACATACTATTTTGGGGCCGAACAAAGGAGGAGCACGACCATCACCTGTCACTTTTGTTGGTACCCTAGCTCAAAAACAACCTCAAGTTTAGCTTCAAAAGACGCAGTCTTTTTTTTTAGAGCCTCAAGTCCGCTGCCTACTTCACATCCTTAGCACCGAAAAGTTCCGCCTGGACTCACGTCGAGTGAAGGACATCATCATCATCATCATCATCATCATCAGCCTAGTTCCGCCCACTGCAGGGCAAAGGCCTCTCCCATACTTCTCCAACTACCCCGGTCATGTACTAATTGTGGCCATGTTGTCCCTGCAAACGTCTTAATTTCATCCGCCCACCTAACTTTCTGCCGCCCCCTGCTACGCTTCCCTTCCCTTGGAATCCAGTCCGTAACCCTTAATGACCATCGGTTATCTTCCCTCCTCATTACATGTCCTGCCCATGCCCATTTCTTTTTCTTGATTTCAACTAAGATGTCGTTTACCCGCGTTTGTTGCCTCACCCAATCTGCTCTTTTCTTATCCCTTAACGTTACACCCATCATTCTTCTTTCCATAGCTCGTTGCGTCGTCCTCAATTTCAGCAGAACCCTTTTCGTAAGCCTCCAGGTTTCTGCCCCATATGTGAGTACTGGTAACACACAGCTGTTATACACTTTCCTTTTGAGGGATAGTGGCAACCTGCTGTTCATGATTTGAGAATGCCTGCCAAACGCACCCCAGCCCATTCTTATTCTTCTGGTTATTTCAGTCTCATGATCCGGATCCGTGGCCACTACCTGCCCTAAGTAGATGTAATCCCTTACCACTTCCAATGCTTCGCTACCTATCGTAAACTGCTGTTCTCTTCCGAGACTGTTAAACAATACTTTAGTTTTCTGCAAATTAATTTTCAGACCCACCCTTCTGCTTTGCATCTCCAGGTCAGTGAGCATGCATTGCAATTGGTCTCCTGAATTACTAAGCAACGCAATATCATCAGCGAATCGCAAGTTGCTAAGGTATTCTCCATCAACTTTTATCCCCAATTCTTCCCACTCCAGGCCTCTGAATACCTCCTGTAAACATGCTGTGCATAGCATTGGAGATATCGTATCTCCCTGTCTGACGCCTTTCTTTATAGGGATTTTGTTACTTTCTTTGTCGAGGACTACGGTGGCTGTGGAGCCGCTATAGATATCTTCCAGTATTTTTACATATGGCTCATCTACACCCTGATTCCGTAATGCCTCCATGACTGCTGAGGTTTCGACTGAATCAAACGCTTTCTCGTAATCAATGAAAGCTATATATAAGGGTTGGTTATATTCTGCACATTTCTCTATCACTTGATTGACAGTGTGAATATGGTCTATTGTTGAGTAGCCTTTACGGAATCCTGCCTGGTCCTTTGGTTGACAGAAGTCTAAGGTGTTCCTGATTCTATTTGCGATTACCTTAGTAAATACTTTGTAGGCAACGGACAGTAAGCTGATCGGTCTATAATTTTTCAAGTCTTTGGCGTCCCCTTTCTTATGGATTAGGACTATGTTAGCGTTCTTCCAAGATTCCGGTACGCTCGAGGTTATGAGGCATTGCGTATACAGGGTGGCCAGTTTCTCTAGAACAATCTGACCACCATCCTTCAACAAATCTGCTGTTACCTGATCCTCCCCAGCTGCCTCCCCCCTTTGCATAGCTCCTCAGGCTTTCTTTACTTCTTCTGGCGTTACCTGTGGGATTTCGAATTACTCTAGGCTATTCTCTCTTCCACTATCGTCGTGGGTACCACTGGTACTGTATAAATCTCTATAGAACTCCTCAGCCACTTGAACTATCTCATCCATATTAGTAACGATATTGCCGGCTTTGTCTCTTAACGCAGACGTTTGATTCTTGCCTATTCCTAGTTCCTTCTTCACTGTTTTTAGCCTTCCTCCGTTCCTGAGAGCCTGTTCAATTCTATCCATATTATAGTTTCTGATGTCCGCTGTCTTACGCTTGTTGATTAACTTAGAAAGTTCTGCCAGTTCTATTCTAGCTGTAGGGTTAGATGCTTTCATACATTGGCGTTTCTTGATCAGATCTTTCGTCTCCTGCGATAGCTTACTGGTTTCCTGTATAACGGCGTTACCACCGACTTCTATTGCGCACTCCTTAATGATGCCCATGAGATTGTCGTTCATTGCTGCAACACTAAGGTCCTCTTGCTGAGTTAAAGCCGAGTACCTGTTCTGTAGCTTGATCCGGAATTCCTCTAGTTTCCCTCTTACCGCTAACTCATTGATTGACTTCTTGTGTACCAGTTTCTTCCGTTCCCTCCTCAAGTCTCGGCTAATTCGAGTTCTTACCATTCTATGGTCACTGCAGCGTACCTTGCCGAGCACGTCTACATCTTGTATGATGCCAGGGTTCGCGCAGAGTATGAAGTCGATTTCATTTCTAGTCTCACCATTCGGGCTCCTCCACGTCCACTTTCGACTAACCCGCTTGCGGAAAAAGGTGTTCATTATCCGCATATTATTCTGTTCTGCAAATTCTACTAATAATTCTCCTCTGCTATTCCTAGAGCCTATGCCATATTCCCCCACTGACTTGTCTCCAGCCTGCCTCTTGCCTACCCTGGCATTGAAGTCGCCCATCAGTATAGTGTATTTTGTTTTGATTTTACCCATCGCCGATTCCACGTCTTCATAAAAGCTTTCGACTTCCTGGTCATCATGACTGCATGTAGGGGCATAGACTTGTACCACCTTCAATTTGTACCTCTTATTAAGCTTCACAACAAGACCTGCCACCCTCTCGTTAATGCTATAGAATTCCTGTATGTTACCAGCTATTTCCTTATTAATCAGGAATCCGACTCCTAGTTCTCGTCTCTCTGCTAAGCCCCGGTAACACAGTACATGCCCGCTTTTTAGCACTGTATATGCTTCTTTTGTCCTCCTAACCTCACTGAGCCCTATTATATCCCATTTACTACCCTCTAATTCCTCCAATAACACTGCTAGACTCGCCTCGCTAGATAGCGTTCTAACGTTAAACGTTTCCAGGTTCAGATTCCAATGGCGGCCTGACCCTAGCTCAAAAACAACCTCAAGTTTAGCTTCAAAAGACGCAGTCTTTTCTTTGGAGCCTCAAGTCCGCTGCCTACTTCACATCCTTAGCACCGAAAACTTCCGCCTGGACTCACGTCGAGTGAAGGACATACTGGGAATCAAAGAGCCAAGGAACAAAAAAGAACTCCATGTCTTTCTAGGCATGATTAATTATGTGCAATGTTTCGTTCCTAACGTGTCCGTCCCCACTGCTCCACTCAGAAGTTTGCTGCGCAAGGGCATTGCATGGGTTTGGACTTTTGGCTCAGCAGTGAAGGAATGAAATGCTGCGTCGAAGCTTTGTCAACGCACCAATCCTTTCCTACTTCGATGCAAATAAGCCGGTCGCCGTTTCGGTCAACACCGATCAAATGGGAGTTCGTGCAGTGCTTGTTCAAGATGACCGCTCCGTCGCCTTCTCGTCACGCTCACTCACAAAGGTGCAGCAAATCTATGCACAAATTGAGAAAGAAACACTGGAAGTTGTGCATGGTTGCGTGCAGTTTCACGATTACCTCTTCAGCCAGGGAAGTGTACCTGTCGAGACCAATCTCCGCCTCATGGTGCCAATATTCAGCAAACTGCTATACCAGTGCCCCCTTCGCCTGCAGCGCATGAGTTTGACTGTGAAGCGATATCCTATTAAGGTGATCTACAAGCGAGGGAAATAGTTGTCCTTGGCAGGCGCCTTATCTAGGTTCCCTTGCAAGTAACTCATGCAAGAAGAAAAATAATTATTTACATGTGCTTAAATACACTTCAGCTTCGCAACAGCAACTGAGGAATCTTCTTGCGGCCACCAATGAAGATCCGGCTTTCGTCAAGCGTCGATGTTATGCCGAAACAAGCTGGCCACAAGAAACCGTGGTACCCGAAAATGTGCGTCCGTGCTGGCCCTACAAAGAAGAGCTACGCTTGTAAGACGGTCTTGTTATTCACAGCAACAAGGTAGTTATACCTTCTTCGAAGAAGCGATCAATTATTCTGCTTCTTCAGGCTGCGCACCGGGGAACAGAAAAGATGAAAGCGTGGGCAGAAGACGTGATGTACTGGCCAAACATTTCATGTGGAATAGACCAGTTTTTAAAAATTTGGCTGTGTGCCAGAAACATCAACCGCGAAATGCGTAAATGCCTCCTCATTGGCACGACATCCCAAACCTGCCTTAGGAATTCGTTCTTGTTCTTCCATGAGGGCCGTGAATTTGTCGTAATTGCCTACTTTTATTCTTCCTTTTTGGAGATCGGGAGTTTCGTCTCAGCATGGCTAGCGCTCTGACTTCATAGTGCAGAGAACAGTTTTCTACACACAGCTTTCCGTTTAAGTTGTTCAGTTTTAACGGCTCATAGTTCAGCAGCCGGCTTTTCGAAGATTTCCTACAGGAGCTGTGCGTTGCCCATGTTACGTCAAGTCTGTATCATTCCTGCTCTAATGGTATGACGGAATGAGCAGTACAAGAGGCCAATAAGCTTTTTAAAAAATGCTCACATAAGCGAGTTGGCTTTCCTGTGACGTTGCTCGAATGGTCCAGCACACCCAGAGGTAATGTTCTAAAGTCCCGTGTGCGGAGACTCATGGGGACGGCAAACGAAGACTCTGCTGCCCGTGCCTACCAGCCACCTTGTACCAGAAACGGTACCAGCCAAACAGTTCACCACAGCATGCTACAGAAGATCCGTCAATTCCAGAAGGTCTACTATAATCGTAGAACGGCGCACCCATTACCACTCTCTCCAGACCAGTCAATGACTACATATGACACCCTCTAATGAACCTGTTGGTCGCCTGCTATTCTTCTGAGGCCAGAGGACACGATCGTGAGCGATCCTGAGAACGGAAGATGGTTGAGAAATCAGGCGCACAAGAGTGAATCTGTGAATCTGCTATTTAATCAAAATGAATTTCTCGGCGGCTTGGTAGACCTACTAAATGAACAAAACTTAAGTGGTCCAGAGCTAATAGATAAAATGTTTTCAAAGATGCCTAATTTCTAAGCGCATTAAGCGTGCTGCATAAAGAGAATCTGTGACAATAAGTGCTCTTGTAGCATAACGGGGTAAATTTCGCGAAGCAAGAACTATTGCAAGAAGTTCAGCCTGAACAATTGATGTGTACACTGGCAAGCGAAGCGAAAAAGCCCAGTCGAGAGATGGTGAGTAGATCCCCATGCCTGCCTGCTCTTCACATGAGCCGGCATCATTCGCTATTACGTTTTTTGGGATGATGAAAATGAACCTTTGTCATGGCTCACACCCACTAGAGGGATAGGCCAAGAAGCGGGCGACAGGAGGCAGCTAAAGCAAATTCTTATTCGAAAACGAGACAGGCGAATTAAACGAAAAGGCAAAAAACAAAAGGAGATGTAATAACTAGACTAGTATGCGAGCGAGCTGCCAGACTAACGGAAGGTGAATGTTAAAAGAGGTTACAGTCAAGGCGAAAATTTATATTAGCAATGAATTTGGAGAAATCAATTTAGGTGAAATGAATGCGCATCAGATATGTAGAATAAATATATAATAATTAGCAGGGTAATCGTTTAGTTTCACTTATATAGTCAAATACTGCTCAACAAACGTCCCTGTGACAATATATAGCCAAGTGCCGAGGCCCCAAAAGATAATAATACTGGTATACTTCATCCTAATCCAATGTTGCAGAGTGGAGATTCGAGTAATATCTTTCTCTGGTGGGAATATGGTCTGCGTAATAAAATTTAGTGATATACGGATTCAACTTACCTTTGTGGCGTAGAATGAATATTCTCAGACCAGCTCTGTACAAATAAAAATTCCATTGCGCGAAGCGACATCATAATCTGGTGTATGTAACTTTCAAACGCCGAGAGGGACACCAATGTTTATTTCAGCCGAAACAGAGATGCTGAATGTCTGGAGATGGTATCAGCGATAATTTGCCTAAATCATTTTGCAAACGAAATTTTTTGCACCTTGATGCAGTGACGTAAGCTGTATCCGGTAAAATAAGAATCAAAGGTGCACTTAAAGACGTTCTGCTTAATAAATCTGCCATTTCGAATAAGTATTAAGGCGGTGGCCAGGAACCTAAAGCAAATAATTTTTTGTAAAGTTGTAGAGACTAAATTTTGAGACACGCTTAAGATAGCTGTATTCGTTGTCGTGAAAACGACACACATGCCGTTACAGAAGCGGTAACTACGACAGCTGACGATTGATTAGCTGGATGGTTGCGTAGCGCTGAAACAGTCGCCAATAATTCCAACATGAAAATCGGCACCTAATCCGGATGGCGAATAAAAAAAGACGAACTAATGGAAGGGGAGAAAATGCCTACGCCAGCCTTTTCTTCGGACAGTGAGGCATCAGTGGCTATTATATTTCTTGTTTTCAGGTGAGAAAAGTAGCCTTTTAATTGGTTATTTATGTGTTCATATGACATTAGGGTAGCATTTTAGGGGAAATATCGTCAAATTCAATCTGGAAGCTTATCTTGGATTTACTTGTTGGTTGAATACGTTGATCTTACACATGCCACGGTGTTGTCTGCGCCTGTACGAATGCGATCTGAGGAGTGTGTAGTCGCAACCAATGATCATTAAAAAAAATTTGGTTCGTTATTGGGAGCATACACTGACCTTCTTCCAGGAGAAATATAAACTTTTTAGGTATGTTTGGACTGTAAAAAATCTGAATCTACTTTTTAAACATAGTATTGCCGCGTCCAAATACAGAACGGCGTTTGCTACAAACTTAAGTTGAAGGCACAATCGCAGAGCTTGCCTTTCTAACAAAATTTGGGTTGTAATAAAGGTGCACTGTCGGAATACAAGAGACCCACATTCCATGATGGGTAGGACATAGATTTTGTGTATCGCAGGTATTGTACGCCTTCACAACCCATATCGTCAGTTCCTGATCTTACGCTATCACCCCACGGCACGAGTTGCTTTTGTCGCGACTTTTCCAATGTGGCCTCTCCAATTTAGTGTCCCATCATACGTGATTCCGAGATATTTAAGAGAATTCAGCTGGCGAATGATCTGTTGACGGTACATTAGTGAAGTGTGTGTGAGCCCAGTAGCACTCGTGAATCGTTCGTCGTGTTCGACCTCCTTATCCGCGCCATGTTCCCCATGGTTCGTCTATCGAGTGAATTCGTGGTATAGTTAGGACTGGTTTCTTCAGGAAGTATTTTGCTATATAATTAAATATAAAAAAGAGATTTATTTAGTTTTATGGTGACAGCTACTCCTCTTTATCTAACAGTAATGATAATACGGTAAATAATGTAAAATAAGAAGTGAGGTCGCAAGTGTGGAAGATTTACGTAGAGTTACATAAGACAGTAAGCGGCATCCACGTGTAGTCTTGGATACACTGGAACGTATAGACATTAAACGTTTATTTTGCACGAATATTTTTGCTTTCCACATAGGGAATAGCTGACAGTGCTGCCTGGGACAGATGTGCCTGAGAGGAAAGCATAGAACATTTTCTCTGTCGTTATCCTACAGTTCCCAGACAGTCACTCGCGACAGCGTTGGCGCGCCTCGACCACCACGGCGGTCTGAGCAGGCGACCTTGGAGTGCCTGCTTACAAGGTCCTCACAAGACGAAGGTGCTACTAAAATTACATCGTTCAAATGACCTAGTTGAACGATTTTGACCCTTTGGTCGTGTTCTATTTATTGTTCTGTGCACGCGCCTGTGTGCCTTTATTTTCTCTCTCTCTCTCTCTCTGTGTGCCTTTTAAAGCGTTAGCTTTTCTGAGCTCGTTGCTCCCTTTCCCGCGGTTGTTGCCGTCCGTCATCCGAAAGGTGGGCAAGATTGTCAAGTGCTTTCGCCAATGATGAGGGAGTGTTCGGTGACGGGCCGCAAAGAGTTTTCGATTAACACCACCTCCACGCATTACGGGATGCGAAATCCACCGATTTGCAACTCGCAATATAGTGAAAATTTTGCCGCGCCGGGGTCATATGCCTCGGCTTTCCCTTAAAGAGTGAAAAACGAAACAAAAATAAAAAAGAAATTATTTCATTGGAAAACAATGTTAGCGCTCAGAATCTGGAAGTGATGTAATTTCACTGGCACCGCTTTTACGGGCAGCACAGTTGTACTCAGTAGCACCTGTGCTACGCTATTACAGGCCCTGCAAGAGGTGTGAAAATTTTTCGGGCTGTCAGAAATTTTGGTGCACACGCGTATATTTAGAACAGCGCCCAAGAAGTTTAAGCGCGTCGATGAATCTTGGGAGTTCTTGCCAAAGCTAAATTGACCGTCCCGCCCTGCCTGAGGAACTGCCGATTTCTAAAACAATGCCTCACGGTGCTTGAATGCCGTGGTCTCGCGGTTCTTCAAAAGATGTAGGCGTGTGCTGTGACGGAAGTGTCTGAATTATTATCGTTTGGAATTTGTGTTGTAGAGGTCACCGTGGAGCAATAACTGCCCAATTCTTCTCGCATGCATAAAATCCCTGCACATACGTTATACGGGGATAAGATCATATAGAATACATCTATCGACTGCCTGCAATAGTCTCAGCAATTATAGAGCACATAGTTTATTATATATCATGGAGGTGGCACGTTACAATGTGGCCAGCAGCACGCGCGATGCAATCAACGCGACATTTTCTGTACTTCGGTCGAGTTTCAAGACAGAGAGAAATTATTTGCCTAAGAATTGGCAGTGTCAATTCAACATGTGTAGCAACAACGGTTTATAGACTTCCTTTCTGCTGATACAGTGCAAACGCAAGCACTAATTTGCTCCGCATATGAAAAGCTCGTGAGGTACAAGAAGACGTGCACAGAGAACCACTTCTAGAAGGTCCCCTTCGCCAACTTGGATTGGACACTACGCTCCCTGTGATACTGTCTCTTGGGGCGTCGGCACTAGGACACTGCAATAGGAACGTGTTTGATGCCTTTTGGTTTCCATGTGGAACAAAGAGACTGTCAGGTTAACTTGATTGTTTTACTTCCCTCAATATGAACACAAATAATATTAACTTCAAATTTTAAAGTAATACAGCCTGAAAATTATTCATTTATTATAATTTCTAAATTACTAAATTGTATTTAAATATTGTTCCCTTCTAACCTACTGCTGCCCGAGTTATGTTCGATCCCCCACAGTGGGTCGAGCCGTATCCATAGGCGCCAAACTAAATCGGGCCAGCGCGAGCGCGGATTCGACAGAAGAATCGCGGCGTCGGCAGAGGTGGATTAGTTCGACCCTTCTTGCCAAATCGTGCGACCCGAGGTCCCACGTCATCACCCTCACGAAGTCCGGAGGATGGCCGCCAGCGTGCCAGCAGCGCAGACCTCATCGGGCGAGACTCCGCGACCGGAATCGAGCCTGCTGACGGGCTTCTCTACTGCAGATACTCACAAGGCGATCCAGGATAACGTCTACGTCATCCTGGGCCACGGTGCCGTCCAGCGCCGCGTCCTCTACACCGGAATATTGTCCGTGGTGGTGCTACTGATGCATGCGCTGGGAAGCCGGCTCTTCACCCACGATGTCCACCACTGGTGTGCTCCTCCGCACGAGTTTCGCGACGTTCCGGTGGACGTCTGGAGGAACGTGGCCATCCCGCTGGGTCCCGATGGCATGCCGAGCCAGTGCGACGTCTACGATCCGCCCATTGCGGTGAGTTCTGTGCTGTTCTGTGCTGATGGCATCGAGGCGGCCGGGGGTACTCCTAGAAGCTGGAAGTGCGCGGTCGTGGTCACTACTAGGCGCGTGAGTACGAGGCATACTGATGTGACTGTACGTTGTGTAATCAATAAGCAGGCAGTTTTTAGAAAGTTTTATAATTGGGGCTATTAAGGGTTATCTTTGAGGTCCCAAGGAGCTTTGTGCGCACAGTTCTTGTGTCTCGCGAGGGCAACCAGTTTCAGAAAAGGGTTTATTAAAGTTATGAGACTTCACGTGCCAAAACCCCGATCTGATTATGAGGCACGCCATAGTGGGTTACTACGCAAGTTTGTACCAGCTGGGCTTCTTTCACTAGAAGGGGATTTGAATTTCGCTCTCTGCGTCGTGCGCTTGCAGCCCTTCGACGAGTGAAAACGGAAACTTCAACGAAGAGTCATTTAAAGCACAGCAAAATAATTGTTCTATCCATCATTTTTTCATAAATAAGTATTATTCTGCAAAACCCATCCCTCGCTTACTATTGACGGTAAGCCGCTTAACATTGAATCGATGCAATGACACGACGTATTGTTATGTTATTTATTTATTTATTTATTTATTTATTTATTTATTTATTTATTTATTTGTTTATTTATTTATTTAACAATACATCCAGCTGCTTTTTGGCAGCCAAAGCAGGGGTGGTACATGTAAAAAGAAACAGGACACATTACAAGCGAATAGAATGTCGAAATAAAATTTGAACATAGCAAGATCATACACAGTGGAACACAGAACATACATACTTTACGCTGCTGCGCAGAGCAATAGCTCCGGTTAATAACGACACGATTTGAAAAAAGAATATCGGTACGAAAGAAAACACATGTTTCGCTGACAAATGAAAAAATATGAAAAAATGACTGATATGAAAGACTTAACAGAATGCTTGTTATTCCTAGTGGAAGGCTGTTCCAGAACGTTATCGTTCTAGGAAAAAATAAAAATTGATGAGCGATTGTTCTAGCTTGGAGTGCAATGAGGGTAAGTTCGTGTTTACCGCAGTACTTCTAGACGTGTTCAACTGCAAGTATTCATGAAAATTTCTTTTAAATCGGCGGCTTACCATCGTATAAGGCATCTTGAGATGGAGTAACTTACGGCGTTCCTCCAGTGTTGGGAGAGCAGACCTTGAACGCAGATAATATAGAAACACTTGTCTTCCGTAGTAGGAGTGAAAACATTATTGAAAATGTCCGGCGATTTGGGCGGGGTGGGACCATAAGCACCCCAGCCTAGGTGACGGCCTCGAGTCCTTGGACTTGGGCGGCTTCCTCGGCGTGCCGGACGGCCCACAGTTGATTGGCGAGGCCGTGGCTGAGCAGGGCCGCCTCCCAACGCGCCCCTCGGTTCGAGACTGCCATTTCTATCCCGTTAGTCGGGAACTCCTGCTGCTGGCTACCGGCGCATGCCCACAGCATGTGCTGCAGCGTCGCTCTGGCTCCGCACGCTTTACAGTCGTCGAACGGATAAATGTCGGGGTAGCAGAGGTGAAGGATCGCCGGGTTAGGATATGTGTGTGTCTGCAATTGCCTCCAGGCAACCGCCTGTTTCTTGTTTAGTTTGGCGTGCGGTGGTGGGTATTCACATCTGTTTAATCTGTAGTGTTGCGTGATGTCTCTGAAAGTGGTCATGCGATCCCCCCACGTCCACTCCCGCATCGCTCTCGCGGTGGGCGAGACGTCGGGATTGCCGGCGGGCGCCGCGGCTCGGCATGTAAGTCCTCGAGCCGTGGCGTGGGCCGTCTCGTTTCCCGGGAGCGGAGGATCCGTGCGGGCGGGGGTCCATACGAGGAAACTGTCGTTTTTGCGGCAAATATTGCCCTGTTGAATTTGGAGAATGCGGGCCGCTTACCGGGAGATCCGGCCACTAGCGTAGTTGCGTATCGCTGCCTGCGAGTCGCTTATTATCACCTCGGCATCCGTGGTGGCCACCGCGAGGGCTATCGCTGTTTCCTCGGCCGCCTCCGTCTCTTCCGTGCGTATCGTCGCGCTCGCGACGCAAGTTCCGCTGTGGTCCGTGATTGCGACCGCGAAACCACGTTGCCGCTCGTAACGGGCCGCATCTACGTAGACAGTTGCTTTGTTTCTGCCGTATTTCTTTTGTAAATCTCGCGCGCGCCTGTTGCGCCGGCCAGCGTGATGCGTCGGGTGCATGTTCTTGGGCAACGGCGAAACGGCGATGCGCTCGCGAATCGGATGTGGGTATCGCAACCTTTTCGCCCTGCTGTGTGTAGTAGCTGATGTCCAGCGTCTCCAGGATGTGTCGTTCGGTTCTGCTTTTTGACAAACGCTCGTACTGCGCGACGTTGTGCGCTTCTATTATCTCGTCTAGGGTATTGTGTAAACCAAGTTCGAGAAATTTGTCCGTACTGGTATTAATCGGCAATCCTATGGCACGTTTGTACGCCTTGCGGATGAGGCGGTCTAGTTTAGTTCGTTCGGCCACCTGCCACTTGAGGTAGGAGGCGACGTACTTTATGTGACTGGTTACGAACGCCTGTACCAGGCGGATCGTATTGCTTTCATTCATGCCACTATGTCTGTTCGTGATACGCATCAGTAACCGGATCGTTTCATTGACCGCACGCTCTAGTCTGCGTACGGTTTCACCGTTGTGGCCGTTGGCCGACAGGTGCAAGCCCAGTACCCTAATTTTGTGAACATGCGGGATGATGGTGCCGTCAGATGTGACTACTCTAATTTCTCTGTCGGCGTGCTCCGCTGCGGAATCGGAGTTCTTGGGTTTGCGGCCTCTGCGCGTGGGTCTGTAAAGCAGGAGCTCCGATTTGGCCGCGGAGCATTCGAGGCCCGTGTCACGCAGATACTCCTGCACCGCGTCGACAGCCGCCTGTAAGGTTTGTTCTACGTGGCCGTCATTTCCCTCAGCAACCCAGAGCGTAATGTCATCGGCGTACAAGGTGTGGTGGAGGCCTTCAATCTTTGCCAGTTTCTGGGGTAATCCGAGAAGCACGATGTTAAAGAGCATGGGCGAGATGACAGAGCCCTGCGGTGTGCCCGTGCAACCTATGTCTATGTCTTGCGATTCCAGTCCGCCGATCACTATGCGGGCATGGCGACCCGTAAGGAAGTCCCGTACGTAGTCGTACGTTCTCTCGCCCAGTCCCAATGCTCGCATGCTTTCAAGTATCGCGGCGTGTTTTACGTTGTCGAACGCCTTTTTGAGGTCAAGACCGAGTATTGCTTTTGTGGATCGCGTGGGATTGTCTACGATGTGGTGTTTGAGTTGAATCATGACGTCCTGCGTAGAAAGGCCACGACGGAACCCCAGCATCGTGTGCGGCAGCATGTCTCGGTCCTCGAGGTAGTTGGTAAGGCGAGTGAGAACCGCGTGTTCCATGACCTTGCCGACGCAGGACGTCAGGGATATTGGTCGAAGATTGTCGATTTGTACCCGTTTGCCCGGTTTGGGGATCATAATTATGCGCGCCGTTTTCCACGAGCTCGGTATCGTGCCGGCATTCCAGCACACGTTAATGTAATCCGTCAGCCGTTCTATCGACTATCTTATCCGTATCAGTATTTCTGTGTAGATCCCAAATGACGCCACCATATTCAAGTGGAGGACGCACCAGTGATGTAGGAACAACTAGTTTTGTCTTATTCGTACAAAGTTTCAGATGTTGCTCAAGCAACGAGAGCCTTTTAGAGGCTGACGAAAGTATGTTATTAATGTGCGAACTCCATCTTAAATCGAGAGATATTTCAGGCCCCATACATTTAGAGGTTTTTACAGGCATAATGTCAACGTTCATTTTATGTGGATGCGATACTGATTCTTTCTTCCTGTTAGTCACTTGGGAGCACATAGGGATATTTAGGCTAATCATCCAGGTCGGGCACCAGTTAGAAATTGATGTTCAAGCATTTACTAAAAGTATTTGGTCATGTTTACATTGAATGACATGATGAACGATGCAGTCATCCGCGAAAAATCGATATTGTACAGCAGTGTCAAACGTGAAATCATTCAGATAAACAAGAACGGGTAAGGGTTCAAGGACGGTCCCCTGGGGAACACCTGAAAGGACTGGGGCCATTGATGATTTAAAGTCACGTATGAAATTATAAGGTTTTACGTGCCAAAACCACTTTCTGATTATGAGGCACGCCGTAGCGGAGGGCTCCGGGAATTTCGACCACCTGGGGTTCCTTAACGTGCCCGTAAATCTAAATACACGGGTGTTTCCGCATTTCGCCCCCATTGCAAAATATTTGTTCGGATAGATCTTACAAAGCACGCTTAATCAAAACTTCTTCACTCGGCTAGAAAATCTCGAGGACGGGCTCCAAACTACTCATTTGCTTTAGCCACCTAAGATTAATTATTTAAAAGTTAATTACGTAGCTTCGTTAATTAGGCACACAACCTCTCAACTTACTCCGTATCTTTAGGTCACTAATTTGAACAATCGAATTATAACATGATGTCGCAATATTTAGATTGGTTTAATAGGTTTATTTGGTGCAGGTAAAAGCAGCCGTAGGCTTCTTATCAAGCAAGTGTGAAAGCTTAGAGAGGTATTCTTGGTGCAAATTAAGTTCGTGAACTTAAACGCATGTGTCCAACCGTGCGCTTGTGACATTACAGCCGATTCTCCTACATTATACATGAAGCACCTCAGCGCTACGGCACATCACACATTGTGTGCGAGAACATTTTGTGTGCTCCCGGTTAGATTTCTGACCGTTGCTGGCATCATGCTTGCTTCCCTGGCATCATCAGGCATAAAAACAGCTGCCTAGGGGAAAGCCTTGGATACATTTTAAGTGCTTTTGTCATAAGAAGCGAAAAAAACAAGAACACCAAGGACAACATAGGGGAAATTAGTTTTACTTACTAATTGAATAAAATAAATTATATATAATGGCAATGAAACTGGATAAAAACCAACTTGCCGTAGGCGGGGAACAGTCCCACTTCATCGCATTACGCGTGCGATGCTCTAGAAGCATCGCACGCGGCAGCACATCGACTGTGTATCACGAGATCAATGCGTGCACCCACGCTCCGCTGCGCCTGCCACCTTATCGCCTATCAACCACCCCCCCCCCCCCCACCCAAGAGCGGCGTGTTGTTGAAGATCAAGTCAACGATATGCTTCAGCACGGAGTTGTTCAAGGTTCCAACAGTCCTTGGGCGTCCTCTGTAGTCCTCATAAAGAAGAAAGATGGATCCGTTTAGTTTGCGTGGACTACCTCCGTCTTAATACGACAACGGGCAGAGACTTGTATCCGTTGCCGCGCATCAACGATGTTTTCAATGCTTGGCAAGGCGCGGAGCATATTTTTCTTAACCTACGTTCTGGCTATTGGTAAATGCTCATGAGTCCAGCCTATTGCCCAAACACAGCTTTAGTAACACCAGATGGCCTGTATGGATTTACCATTATGTCGTTTGGAATTTGCAATGCGCCTGCTGCGTTTGAACGGATGACGGACAGTCTCCTCCGTGTACTAAAATGGGAGACGCGCTTGTGTTATCTTGCTAACGTAGTCGTCTTTTCTCCTGGCTTCTCCACTAATATGTGCAGTTTCGGGCAGGCCTTGCAGTGCTTAACTTATACCCTCAAGGGCGTCTGCGTAAGTAGGCGTTTGGTGAGTTGCGCCACCACGTACCCGAGCACATGTGAGTCGGACCCTCCCACGTTTAACCGTGCGTGGCTTAAACGTATCCGAGGAAAGGGGGATCCAAGGGGCTGAGCTGATGTTGAGCGTTTGAACCTTTAAGGCCCCTCGTCTGAGCCAACACACCTCTTTGGCCTCGGCTTCACGTAGACGGTACCCCAGGACTGGTCCACCCGGGGGAAATCGGTAGTTGCATTTTCCTGTTCGCTTCTTCAACCTTCGTCTTTCTCTCTTACCTTCCATCTTTCCGGTCTCCTACTCACTTCTATATTACTTCCGATCTTACAGGCAGCAAGGGTTAACCTTGTGTGAGTAGTAAACCTAGGTTATGTCATATTTGCTTATAATTGTAACGTACAGCTAGCGTTTGCAGTGCCTGTTATTACGGCCCTGCAGCGTCCGCTTGTAGGGCTCCACGGTGGGTGGGTGGCATTGCTGCCGAAAACCTCACGTCTACCTATGGCTACTTCCTTCCCTCCACTACCTGATCGCTCCGCTTGGCATATGGCAATGGCATATGGTGAGTTGCAAGTTGCAGTTGTGACGTGGCTGCAGAGAGGCCTAGAAGCTCATCGCTGTCAAATGCATAAAATATATGAGCGTCAAACTAATGTCACTGACTCATGACGTGAGCGATGAGCATAAGGGTGCGGCTACGAGGAAATTATATAATAAAACGTAAGCAAGTACTGCTGTCTGCGCAGGACTCTTGAAGTTAAGGGCTGAAGCACATGCTGTAACAATTTGACACTGCGGTCATAGCCTCGAAGGCGAGCCTGTGCTACACATCACCTGGCCAAATTATTTCTAATATGTTAACTTCAACTAAAAAGCTAAAAACTGTTTTCAGGTTAAAAGGCGGTTCGTTACTAAGAAAAAATGCTGGATGAAGTGGAATATGCTGAAGTGGACAGAGCTTCCACTCGGAGGGACAGAGGAGGCCTAGTGTCTGGCCGGTTATGGATCGGCCTGGCCGTGGACAAGCCCTAAATAAGGGAATGACATGGACGACCTACAGCTGATGTTACCTTCGAGGCATAGAAAAAACTGAAATATGTCCTTTCGAAACACGGAGGCGATTCGTTAGGTTCAACGTAGAAGCTTTGCACAGGACTCGCCCTGAGGCGCTCGTAGAAAGGCGGATACAAAAGTGGTGGATAGGATCTAACATATGTAAAGCACTTGGCATAGCTGAATTATATACTATGGCTCTATAGTCAAGGCGTGATCGCATTATACTTTTATAAAGCTTACGAGGCATCTCCTGTCGCTTCCCCAGAATCTGCGTGACAGGAGCTTCAAGAAGCTCATAGTGTTGAGGCACTTCGCTTTAAGGAAGGTACTTCAGATGGGACATAAATGTGAGTTTACTGTCTAAGGCAACACCTAAATATTTATGTTCAAAGCTCACAGGTAAGCTGTTCCTTCTGAAGGTATATACCGGGATCTCGCAGTCCATACACCTCTCTTGTTGGAAAAGAGGACGCACGTACTTTTGGGGAGCTTCAGTTTGAAACCATTCTCGTCCACCAAATTAGACAGCTTATTTAAGCCAAGCTGTACTTGTCGCTAGCTGATACTGAGATTACATGATTTGTAACCCATTTGGATGTCATCCACATATACAAAGTAAAACTTTGTACTTGGCATGACAGTTTGGAGCGAGTTGATTTTGACCATAAATAAGGTAGAGCTCAGTGCACCACCTTGTGGCACACCAGCCTCTTGCGTAAAATAATGACACAGAATGCTACCAACTCTAATACGAAACGTCCGATGGGAGAGGTAGCTCTGGATTGAATTCAGTAACTTGCCTCAGAATCCCATTTCAGACAGGTCACGGAGGATTCCAAAGCGGGAAGTTGTGTCTCACGCCTTCTTCATATCTAAAGATACTGAAAAGAAAAACTTTTTGTCCACAAGCGCATCACGGATACTTGCCTCCATGCAGACCAGGTGATCTATTGCAGATCTACGTTTCCTGAAACCACACGGTCAGGGTTTGAGTATTTTGTTGCTTTCAAGAAAATACATGCAGTGGCGATTAATCATTTCCTCAAAGACTTTGCGTACACAACATATCAGACCTATAGGCCTAAAATTCAGGAAGGGTCTTTGCCTTCTTTGAGATGTACTGAAGGCACTGGACAGTGGGCATTGAGCTGACAAAATTACGACGACGACGAGTAGCGCTTGCTTGCCCGTTTCGCTATAGCACCGACTTGTTTCAGGCTACCGCTACAAACCTAGAACTAGTGCTGCCAGGCGATCACTGCCGCTATATTTGGTGGAGGTGCGGCGTTTTTCTTCGACATCCCGGAACTCCACTGGCGGACGCTACCACTAGCTATTGAAAAGGATGATCCGGGACCGTCCCAGGCTGCTGCTCGTGTGCCCCCGGCCATCGTCTGCTCTGGCGTTATCCGGCAGCGCGATCCTACTACATTTAGTGGCACCCGCATGCGACGACGCATTCCAATAACTGCGATGCGTTCGCACCTCGGGTCCAGTATTGCGACACTTCAACGCCTGCTCCAACTGAGTTCCATACGGATGCTAGTGGTGCGGGCTCGGGCTCGGCGCTGTTCTTCCACAACGCAAGGACAGCTTCGAAGAGTACGTCGTCGCGTATGCCAGCCGCATCCTTACCAAAGCCGAGGGGAGGCAGTTGCAAAGCCCTTGAGGCAGCTGTAGTTAGAGCAGCGCTTCTTACACACTCATTACAACCTCAGACTATAAACCATACTTGCGCCATATCTTGAAGCACTGGCAGAAACAGTGGGATACTCAGGAATCCAACAAGTTTTACAGCTAATGAAACCTAAATTACGCTAATGAATATTGGAGAAAACAGCACGATACAAGGAAGTGCTATTATTTCGATTAAGAATAGGTGCTACCTTCGGCACGCACTCTTAGCTACTGACTGGAAGTGATCCTCCGTCATGCCGATGGTGTGGTGACAGCCTTGCACTTCTACAAGTTCTCATACCGTGCAGGGCGGAAAATGAGCTAAAAACGGAGGGAAAAGTGAGCGGAAATATTACTTTAATTCTGCATATCTTCAGCATATGCGACTCCATCCAGAATTTTCAGTAACAAACCGTTTTTTAACCTGAAAACAGGTTTTAGCTTTTCAGATGAAGTTATTATATCAGAAACAATTTGGCCAGGTCATGCGTAGAACAGTCTCGCTTTCGAGGCAGTAGCCGCAGTAACAAATTTTTCCAGCACGTGCCTCAGCCCTTTACTTCAAAAAGTCCTGCGCAGGCAGTAGTGCTTGTTTTCATTTTATTATATCACTTCCGCGTAGCCAACTTTTTATGCTCATAGTTGATATCATGAGTCATTGATATTGGTTTGATGCCTATATATTGTCACGTAGTAGTGACGGTGAAGAAGGCAGCAAAACTCTGATTATAGAAACTGGTCTTTTATTGGGCGAATTTGTGCCCTCAAAACAGGCTATACTCAAAAAACAACGGCAGCGGCGAACCCACTCGGCGATCGCCGAAAATCTGATGAGCGGGTCAAGCGCGTCGGCATTTATACATCAGTCGTCGAATGTTCCGGAGTAATCGCTGGGACCCGCGTGTCTTCCACAAAGTTCTACATTATTCGCGTCGCGCACACGTGCAATCACATTACACAACTTGCAGGGAAAGACAGTGGATGGAACCATCGATAACTTTCCAGAAACTTCTTTTACATGCAGGCGCGTCCTGCGCTGTGCGATAACATTCGTTACGCGGTGAGAAGTTGTCGCCCGATAAAGATAAAGAATTACACGTGTCATTACCCCCCTCTTAAAAAGCATCGTCCTGATGCTGAAAATATAAGAGAGCGAAACACGAAAGGACACTTATTACACAAGAGTACCAAAACAACGAAAAGAAACAAAGTCCAAATTCATTTACGCGAAGTCCTAAAGTTCATTAACGCTGGTAGTACGGCTTGAGTCGCACAACGTGGACTATTTCAGGTCGTGAGCGGCGCCGCTGTGACAGCGAAACGCCGTCTGGCACGACCTCATAGTCCAGTGTGCCAATACGTCGGATGCTCTTGTACGGTCCGAAATAGCAACGCAAAAGTTTTTCGCTCAGTCCCCGTCGGCGTATAGGGGTCCAAACCCAAACACGGTCACCGGGATGGTACTCGACGAAGCGTCGTCGGAGGTTGTAGTGTCGGGTATCGGTACGCTGCTGGTTCTTGATCCGTAGGCGGGCGAGCTGTCGGGCTTCTACGGCACGCTGGAGATGGGGAGCGACGTCAAGATTCTCCTCCTCATTGGCGTGCGGCAGCATGGCGTCGAGCGTCGTTGTCGTGTTCCTGCCGTAAACCAGCTTAAACCGCGTGATCTGTGTTGTTTCTTGCACCACCGTGTTGTAAGCGAAGGTTACGTATGGCAGGACCGCGTCCCACGTCTTGTGCTCGACGTCGACATACATTGCTAGCATATCGGCGAGGGTCTTGTTCAGGCGCTCCGTGAGACCATTCGTCTGCGGGTGGTAGGCAGTTGTCCTCCTGTGGCTTGTATGGCTGTACTGCAGAATGGCTTGGGTGAGCTCTGCTGTAAACGCTGTTCCTCTGTCGGTGATGAGGACTTCTATGGCACCATGCCGCAGCAGAATGTTCTCGACGAAAAATTTCGTCACTACGGCTGCGCTGCCTTTCGATAGAGCTTTAGTTTCAGCGAAGCGGGTGAGATAGTTCGTCGCCACGACGATCCACTTCCGGATGTTGACGCCGGAAACGGTCCCAACAAATCCATCACGATCTGCTGAAATGGTCGGCAAGGAGGTTTGATCCGCTGTAGTAATCCTGATGGCCTTGTCGGTGGTCTCTTGCGTCGCTCACAGTCTCGGCATGTCTTGACGTAACGGGCGACGCAGGCGGTCAGACGCGGCCAGTAATACCTTTCCTGTATCCTCGACAGCGTTCGGGAGAATCCGAGGTGCCCAGCGGTTGGATCGTCATGTAGGGCGCACAGTACTTCTGGACGCAGCGTTGACGGAAGAAGAAGGTTGCTGGCGCGGACTGGTGAGAAGTTCTTCTTTACGAGCAGGTTGTTTTGTAATGTGAACGAAGACAATCCGCGCTTAAATGCCCTAGGTACTACGTCGGTGTTCCCTTCCAAATACTCGACGAGGCTTTTTAGCTCCGGGTCTGCTCGTTGCTGTTTAGTGAAGTCTTCTGCGCTTATTATTCCAAGGAAGGCGTCGTCTTCCGGCGGGGGATCGCTGGGGGCACGTGATAGGCAGTCGGCGTCTGAGTATTTTTGTCCGGACTTGTAGATTACCGTGACGTCATATTTTTGCAGTCTGAGGCTCCACCTCGCCAGCCGTCCTGAAGGGTCATTTAAGTTAGCTAGCCAACACAACGCGTGATGGTCGCTGACGACTTTGAATGGCCTGCCATATAGGTAAGAGTGGAATTTTGCTGTAGCCCAAATAATGGCGAGGCATTCCTTTTCAGTCGTAGAATAATTGCCTTCCGCTTTTGACAGCGACCGGCTAGCATAAGATATCACCTGTTCACGTCCGTCTTTCTTCTGGACTAGGACGGCACCGAGGCCTAGGCTACTGGCGTCAGTGTGGATTTCGGTATCGGCGTCTTCGTCGAAATGTGCAAGTACCGGCGGCGTCTGCATGCGTCTTTTTAGTTCTTGAAATGCGTCGGCCTGCGTCGTTTGCCACTTGAACTCGACATCAGATTTGGTTAGATGCGTTAGCGGCTCAGCGATGCGCGAAAAAGTCCTTGACAAAGCGCCTGTAGTAGGCACACATGCCAGAAAATCTACGCACTGCCTTCTTGTCGATGGGCTGCGGGAACTTTGTGATGGCAGCTGTTTTCTGCGGGCCGGGGCGCACTGCGGATTTGCTGATGACGTGGCCTGGAAACAGAAGCTTATGGTAAGCGAAGCGGCACTTTTCTGGCTTCAGAGTGAGCCCTGATGATTTGATGGCCTCTAGTACTGTCGCAAGCCGCCTAAGGTGATCGTTAAAATTTCCGGCGAAGACGACAACGTCATCCATGTAAACAAGACAGGTCACCACTTCAATCCTGCTAACACCGTGTCCATGACGCGCTGGAGCGTTTCAGGCGCCGAACAAAGTCCGAATGGCATGACCTTGAACTCGTAGAGGCCGCCTGGCGTGATGAAGGCAGTCTTTTCGCGATCTCTCTCGTCGACTTCTATTGGCCAGTAGCCAGACTTGAGGTCCATTGACGAGAAATATTTGGCGTTGCAGAGCCGATCCAAAGCGCCGTCTCACCATGGAAGGGGAATACGTCTTTCTTCGTGATCTTGTTGAGCCGACGATAACCGACGCATAAACGTAGTGTTCCGTCCTTTTTCTTCACCAGGACAACAGGAGATGCCCACGGGCTTTTCGGCGGCTGGATGATGTCGTCGCGGAGCATTTCGTCGACTTGTTGCCTCGAAGCTTCACGTTCTGGCGTCGAAACTCGGTAAGGGCTCTGGCGGAGTGGTTGAGTGCACTCTCCGGTTATTTGCGATGCTTTGCAACTGGTGTTTGTTGAATCCTCGATGACGTCGAAAAGCAGTCCTTGTATCGTCGGAGAAGACTTCTGAGCTGTTGCTGCTTGCTCATGGGGAGACTTGGATTTACGTCGAAGTCTGGTTCGGGGACTATGGCCGGCGGAGCAGATGCGCCAGAATCTGAGAGGACAAAGGCATTGCTCGTTTCCACAATTTCCTCGATGTACGCCATTGCCGTGCCCTTACTGATGTGCTTGAACTCTTGGCTGAAGTTGGTTAGCACCACTTCCGTTTTCCCTCCGTGGAGTCGAGCGATCCCTCTTGCGACGCAAATGCCACGGTCGAGCAGTAGATGTTGGTCACCCTCGATACGTCGAGGGTGACCAACATCTACCTACGTCGGCAGGTGTTTTGCTGCCGAATTAAATGACAATGCTGGAGCGAGACGGGATGCTGACTTGACTTTCGAGCGCACTCAAGGTGTGGTGACTACGAGACCTCTCCGGCGGTATCGCTTGGTCTTCTGACAGCCTTATCGATTTCGACTTCAGGTCGATGATTGCGCCGTGTTGGTTCAAAAAGTCCATGCCGAGGATGACGTCTCGTGAACACTGTTGGAGGATAACGAAGGTGGCAGGGTAAGTCCGGGCATGAACGGTAATTCTTGCCGTGCAGATTCGAGTCGTCGTAATGAGGTGTCCTCCAGCGGTCCGAATCTGAGGGACCTCCCATGCAGTCTTAACCTTCTTCAACTGGGCGGCGATGAGTCCACTCATGACGGAGTAATCGGTCCCTGTGTCGACTAAGACGGCGACTGCGTGGCCGTCGAGAAGCACGTCGAGGTCGGTGGTTCTTTGTCTTGCCTTACAGTTAGGTCTTGGCATCGGATCACGGCTGTGTCGCGTTGACCTGTAGCTGGTATGGGACGTCGTCAGGTCGTCTTTCGTCGTCGGATTCTTTGCTTCCACACTTCGTCGGGACGGCGGCGTGTCGTTATGTCGTCGAGGTAGTTTCTTCGGCGTCTTCGTCTGCGGCGCAGGATCTTCGTCAGTTCGACGAACAGCAACGGCACCTCCATCGGTTGCTGCTTTTAGTTTTCCGGATATGGGCTCTCTGAGCGGCCCTGGGCTGGGCCAGTGTATGGACGGTGGTGCGGCGACAGGTAGCGGCCTGGTAACGGCGAACGGGACGGTCATCAAGAGCTCCACTGAGTGTCGGCTAGGTAATCGGCGATGTCACGTGGGCGCTCCCCAAGCTGTGGACGCGGCGCGTTGACGGCGAACCCTCTCAGTCCCAAGTCGCGGTATGCGCATCGGCGGTACACATGGCCGGCTTCTCCGCAGTGATAGCAGAGCGGGCGGCGGTCGGGGGTCGCCTAATGTCCGTCTTCCTCTCGTAGGTGCGCTGGGCGACGGGTGGGCGGGCTGGCGGCGGCGGTGGCGGCGGACGATGGAATTGCGGCGTTACAGGGTCCTGGCGCGGTCGCGGAGAGGGGGGGGGGGCTCGACGGCGTGTGACGGCGGCGTAGGTCATCGCTTCTGACTGGGGCTGCGTTAATTGAGGTTGCACCTCAGAAACCCCAAGTGATCGCTGAACGTCATCTTTCACAATGTCTGCGATCGAGTCCACTTGAGGCTGCGACGAAGGCAGGACCTTGCGGAATTCTTCGAGCGCAATGGCCCTGATGGTCTCTTGAAGGTCTTCGGAACCCAGTCCTTGCATAGCGTACTGCGGCGTGAGCCCCTGGCGGTTATATTGCCAGGTGCGCATCTCCAGAGTTTTCTCGATCGTCGATGCCTCTGCAGAAAACTCAGCTACAGTCTTCGGTGGGTTTTATAAGTCCGGCGAAAAGTTCTTGCTTGACGGCCCGCTTCAGGAAGCGTACTTTTTTCTCCTCCGACATTTCCGGGTCAGCGTGCCGGAAACGACGGGCCATCTCCTCCGTGAAGATCGCGATTGTCTCATTTGGCAGCTGCGCTCTGGTTTCTAGTAGAGCTTGGGCTCGCTCTTTTCGCACGACGCTTGTAAATGTTTGCAAGAAGCCGCTTCGGAACAGGTCCCACGTCGTTAAGGTGGCTTATCGATTCTCGAACCAGGTCCTGGCGGCGTCTTCTAATGCGAAATAGACGTGTCGCAGCTTGTCGTCGCTGTCCGAACTGTTATACGTAGCGACCCTCTCATACGTCTCCAGCCAGCTTTCCGCGTCCTCAAATGTGGAACCGCGGAACGTCGGTGGCTCCCTGGGTTGCTGCAAAACTATTGGAGCCGCTGAGGCTGCCATTGGGGCTGTCTTCTTGGTCGTCTCTGGACGATCTTCTCGGACGATCTTCTTGGTCGTCTCTGGTAGAATTCCGTGTTCCGGGGCAGCTGCTGCAGCCGGCGGCTTGCTCGATGTTCTCGGACGACGTTGGTGTTGTCTTTTTTTTGGTGGTGTTGTTGGTGTTGGCTTGAATTACAGCTTGTCGGGGGCGTCCGGTACAAGAACGTAAAGCACCTCCACCAGATGTCACGTAGTAGTGGCGGTGAAGAAGGCAGCCATACTGTGATTTTATAAGCTGGCGTTTTATTGCGGGAACTTGTGCCCTCAAAAGCAGGCTATACTCATAGAACAACGGTAGCGGCGAAGACACTCGGCGATCGTCGAAAATCTGATGAGTGGGTCAAGCACGTCGGCTTTTATAGATCAGTCGTCGAATGTTCCAGGACCCTCGTGCCTTCCACAAAGTTCTATATTATTCGCGTCGTGCACACGTGCAATCAGATTACAGAAGTTGCGGGGAACGACAGTGGATGGACCCATCGATAACTTTCCAGAAACTTCTTTTACATGCAGGCGCGTCCTGCGCTGTGCCATAACATTGTTACGCGGTGAGAAGTGGTCGCCCGATAAAGAAGTACACGTGTCATTATTTTATGCATTTCACAGCAACCCGTTTTTAGGCCTCTTTGCAGTCACATTATAGCTACCATTTGCAACTCGTTTGATCATTTCATACAGAAAACAAAGACGATATATTACCATGTGTCATGGCGCTCATTGGCCATAGCTGGCCCTTGCGCCATTAAACACAACACGTTAATCGCGAATGACAATAGCGCAAAGTGTACTCGCTCAAAGTGTCCTTAAGTTTGCTTAAGTGACAGGGATATTAGTAACGTCGAACAAAATGTAAGTGTAAAGACTGAAATTTGTAGCTTAGTAGCGCTCCACTGTTCTGTGCAGCATGATGACGAGGAGCGCCACTTGGTGCCCTGCCAGCAATGGGACTACGACACTGTCAGCAAGGGAGACAGCATCATTAGCCGGTGGGACCTGGTATGCAGCCACGTCTGGCTCTTCAAGGTCATCATGGTGGCGTACATGCTGGGCGCAGCACTGTGCGTGCCGATGGCCGGATTGCTCGCCGACAGGGTCGGTCGGAGGCCCGCAATTCTGGGTTGCGTTCTCGCCCTGCTATGTTTCAGCATCGGCTGTGCATTCTCGCAAACTCTCATCATGTACGTGGTGACCAGGTTCTTCGTGGCGGCTTGTAGTTGCTCCGCGCAGGTGCTGATATTCATCCTGCTCTATGAGATGACTGGCAACGAGCGACGCGCCCTCTACGGAATCCTTGAAACGGCCATCGGTATGACGACCGTGTCACCTGTACTACGCTTGATGTCTCTGCTGAAACCACACTGGAACCTGGCGCACGCATTCCTCGTTGTGCCAACGGCCATGCTCGTGTGCTGGTGCTACCTGCTCGACGAGTCACCCTGCTGGCTTATGGCGACGTGGAGGGCGCGGTCTGCAGAGCGCGTCGTCATGTTGGCCGCCAAGACCAACGGCGTCGACCTCAACAAGGCTCGCCTCACATTCAAGGCTCTCAGGGAGCAGCTCAAGAAGATCGAGTCCGCGTCCGCCGCGTCGAGTGCCAGCGACACCTTTACCATGACGACTACGTTTCGCCGGCGCGCATTCGCGGTGGTTCTCTGCTGGTTTAGCGTTAACTTCACCTACTACGGCCTGCTAGTGCGTGACGTTGCCACTGAAGACTTGTGGTTAGCCGTGGGGACCTTCCTGCAGGCGGTGCTTTACGCCATCGTCTGGCGGCATCTGCACAGCCACGGGCAACGCGAGACCTTTTTCATTGCGCTCGGTCTCCTGGGGATCGTCATGGTATTCCAGGTGGCCGTTCATTTCGCCGGTGTCACTGCACTGTTCGCACTGGCCAACACTGTCGTAGTGAGTATGTCTGCCGTCACGCTCAGCGTGAACTACTGCTACACAGCCGATGTGTTTCCCACCGTCGTCAGGAGCTTGGGCTTGGCTATCTCCTATGCCGTTGGACGTCTCGGAGTGCTGGCAGTAGGCTTTCTGGAGGAGCTAGCCTACATCAGAAGCGAGACTTCCGCCAACCTGCTCATGACACTGCTGGTTCTCCTGAGCGCAGTGGCCCTCCAATGGCTGCCAGAAATTTTCGTGGAGAAGCGCCAGGCGGATCCATCCCCGACGAGCTTAAACCCAGAGCAGCGCAAGAAGAATATGCAGAAATCCCTTACGCCGGGGAACACTGCCGCCAAGCAGTCTTGCGCAGGGAAGCGTTCTCGCAAGGCACGCAAAGTCAAATCACCATTGCGGAGCAATGCCTCACCACCGCCAGAGCCCAAGCACAAGGCGGCAGACCAAGACACGGTGTTGAAGCCGTGATAAGTGTACGTTGTCCCTCGCTAGGCCTGGTTTACGACCAACGTGTTAAATCTATGTCCTGACTTGTGTATATTTTTATCGTACTTGTCAATGTTAGCCATGCTTGATCCTTTACTGTGAACTCTATTTGTTTCGCATGCTTTCAAATCGCAAAACCCGAACAACCTCCTTGAAAAATATGGTTACACTTCTGACATGCAGAGACACGCTCTGACGCTGCTGTAGCGAAGAAACACTTACAAAGACACGTCCAAGTTGTTTCGAAGGGATCCCACGCAGTAGGTGGCGTGATCAACGCGCCTTAAAACAAAGTGTACAAGGACTTAAAGACTGCTGCGATGCTGCTTAAAGCAGCTTCGTTGAAGCAAGGTATTTTTTTAAATTTTGAAATACTGTTGGCCGTCTTGGCCGTAACAGAGTGGGTACAGCTGGTATGCAAATGGCGTAAAAAATGTAAACACTTTACAAACGAAAATAGGACATTAAGCAATGAATGTTGGAAATACAATGCGAAACAAATAATGAAATACAAATACAATAGTTTGGCTAAGAAATACATGTTTCTGACATTGTGACGGTGATATTGGAAGCAGCATAAAAGAAAGACTATTGTATGTATTTCTAGAATAGTGTGACAATGTTTACATGGCACCACTGAGATTAAATTTCATAAAAGGTTTTTAACGTGTTCCTCGAAGATTTTAATGCTACTCGACTGCAAAACAGACGCCGGCAAACTGTTCCATTCCTTAATCGTTCGCGGAAAAAATGAATAAGCGTACATGTCCAGATATGCTTTTGGAATTGAGAACATGCAATGATTGCTTGATCTGACGTTTCTAGCCTGCCTGGGCGCAAGATAGGGCGTGGTTTCAATATTGCAGTGGCCTTTTGATAACAAAAAAGAAATTTAAGTCGAGCTAACTTCCGTCGTTGAGCCGGTGGAGGCAAATCAAGCAACCGAAGCATTTCGGAAACACAGTCAGTACGATAATACCGGGAAAGAATGAACCTTGCAGATTTTCTCTGCATCTTCTGAATGCGGTTCATAATTCCGGATTGAAACGGATCCCAAATGACACTGGCATACTCTAACGTTGGTCTAATGTAAGTTAAATATGCAAGTAGTTTGACGGGTGTCGTTGCTAGGTTTAATTTTCGGCGAAGGAACCATAACTTTTTTTCTGCAGCTCCACAAATTCTGTCTATGTGTGATTTCCAACTTAAGTCTTTCGAAATTGTTAAACCTAGGTATTTTATCGTTTCAGCTACGGTAAGAATTGTTGAGTTCATCTCATAATTACACTCAACTGTCAACTGTCAACTGTGTGACAGTCGAAAGGTGCTGTCAAAACCCGTGCTGGTTGGGAAAAAAAGCTTTCTTGTCTTCAAGGTAGGTGTAGATTGACTTTGAAACTATGTGTTCAAGTAGCTTGCAGCATACACACGTGAGTGAAATTGGCCGATAGTTTCCGATATGTTGACTTTCACCAGACTTGTGAACCGGAACCACTTTTGCGACCAGCCAGTCATCTGGGACCCGTTTTTGTTTCAGCGAAGAAATAAAAATGATCTCTAGATAGTGCGCTACCCATTCCGCATATCTGCGCAGAAAGGCATTTGGTATGCCGTCTGGACCTACGGATTTCTTATCGTTAATTTTAAGCAAAAGAGCTACAATGCCTTCATGCGAAACCTGAATATTAGGCATTGGTGATGTGTACGGGGATTCTAGAGAGAGGGCAGAAAGACCATCTGCAGAAGGGTCAGTAAAGACAGATTGAAAACAATCATTAAAACATACTGCCATACGCGAGTTGCCCGACACAAGTTCATTAGCGACAATGACACTTGGAGCTTCGTTATTATGCGACAAATGGCGCCAAAAACGGTGCGGATCGTGCTTCATAAAATTAGTTAATGTCACGTCATAGTAATTTGTTTTAGCAGCAGCCATATTTGTGCGCAATATAGAGCTTAGCGCCGAAATTTTATTATGATCTTTGTTTGACTTCTGTCTCTCACGGTTAATTTTCCGCTTTAAATGTATAATTTCGCTTGTTATCGACGGGTTCCGTTTATTTATTTTCTTCTTCCCAGTTGGCACAAATCTGTTTACGCAGTAAAAAACGATATCTTTAAACGCAATCCACATCGCATTGACGTCATCCGTCGAAGTGAATTCATCAAAACACAGCGAAAGATGATCAATAATGCTTGTGTCATCGGCTCTATCGAAGCACAGAACATGCGTAGTACTACCAGCCTTCGGGTATAGAGCGGTGACTTTATCTCCACATAAACTAGCTTATGATCCGAGAGGCCGGTTTCAACCGATAAGTCGTAGTCTTCAAATCGCCCGTCGAGGAACACCAAGTCTAATACAGATCTTGATTTCCCAACTACGCGTGTGCACTCATGAACTACCTGTTGTAAATCCTTACTGAAAGCTATTTCTAGAAGTAGTTCACAATGAGCATCTTCGCGAGGCTGAGCGCTAAGCGTGGACCAATCAATCCCTGGTAAGTTGAAATCACCAGCAATGATTATGTGACAGCTGCGCTTTTTAAGGCTTTCTAAGTAAAGCTGCATATCTTCAAGATAGAAAATGGGCGATTTAGGCGGTATGACGCTATGACTACGGTACTAGCTTTTAGGAAGGAGAAAAGATGACCAGATGCCGAAGTGGCGGTCGATTCTGTTCCAAGCAGCTGTTTATTGTGATCACGTGCATCGTACCATGTGTATGGGAGCACACACCGGATAGCAGCTATGATTGCTGTTCGAAGTATCGTTGGCTAATGGTGTCTGCGTATCAAATGAAGTCATAAATGGGCGCTCCACGCCACTTCTCATATTCGAAGTGGCTTCATATGGTCTTTCATCTGCACATTTATTTGGATTGGTCGTTGGGCCTGCATACCTAGAAAAGGTAAGAAAAAAGCTAGCTGCCCCTCCAAGAGCTGATTTTCAAGTCGGCATAGTTGCTGTGCTGCGAATACATATATATATATATACATATATATATATATATATATATATATATATATATATATATATATATATATTGTCACGCTCACTTGAGACAAAGGCGGAGAGCAGTATTTCATCTAGACAATTAGAACAAGCGTTCAGTTTAGGCTTCTTCTCTAGCACCCTCGCTTGCACACACGAGGTCGTCGTCTTCATCGTCAACGTTATTGGGCACAGATGGCGTCTCGGCATTTGGCCCCCTCCAGAAGGAGCATCGTCCCGATGCTCGGCGGGTAGCATCCGGTGTCCAGCAAACCAGCGAGTGTCCATGTCATTCAGAAAAATAAGGTTTCATGCGCACCACGTGCACAGTGTCAGGCAGGTCCTGACGGCGCCTCGAGCAGGATGAGCTGTCAGGAACGACTTCATAATTGATGTCGGTAAGGCGTTGTAGAACCTTGTACGGTCCGAAGTATCGGCGCAGAAGTGTCTCCACGAGGCCTCGGTGGCGTACTGGAGCCCAAACCCAGACTCTTTAGCCGGGCTGATAGACGACGCATCGATGGTGTTGATTGTAACGTCGGGCATCACGGTCTTGCTGGCTAGCTATGCGAACGCGCGCTAGCTGTCTTGCTTCTTCGGCGCGCTCTGTAAAAACTGCGGCGTCTTCCTCGGAATCGCTGGAATCATGAGGAGGCATAGCATCCAGCATTGTAGTCACTTCTCGACCGTGTAGGAGACTGAATCGCGTCATTCTTGTTTCTTGCCGAGCCGTATTATAAGCAAATGTTACGTGGGGTAATATTTGGTCCCCGCTCTTGTGTTCCACATCGACATACATGCACAGCATGTCTGCGAGAGTCTTGTTGAGGCGCTCCGTAAGCCCATTGCTTTGCGGGTGGTAGGCTGTCGTCCTTCTGTGTGCCGTGCCACTGAGGGTGAGTACAGTTCGCAAAAGTTCAGCCGTGAACGCGCTTCCCCTGTCGGTTACGATGACCGCTGCAGTAGCGTGCCTCAGGACGACGTTTTCGATGAAGAACTGTGAGGCGTCGGCTGCTGTGCTGCTAGGAAATGCCTTGGTTTCAGCATATCGCGTGAGGTAATCTGTCGCGACTATGATCCACTTATTCCCGGCAGCAGATATTCGGAATGGGCCCAAAAGGTTCATCCCAATTCGTGCAAACGATGTTTCCGGCACTGGAACGGGATGTAATAGTCCGGCAGGTTTCGTAGGTGGTACTTTTCGTCGCTGACAGACAAGGCACGTACGAACGTAGTGCTTCACCTGTGCTGCGAGCCGTTGCCAGTAATACTTTTCTTTTATCCGTGCTAATGTTCTTCTGTAGCCTAAGTGACCTGAGGTAGCTTCATCGTGACAGGCCTGCAAAACTTCATTGCGGAGAGTTTTAGGGACGACTAGTAGATATCTCTTCCCTGTTGAAGAGAAGTTCCTTCTAAAAAGAACACTGTTGCGTAGGCAGAATGATGACAGGTGCCTTGAGAACAATCTGGGCTTTGTTTCAGTTGCGGCGCTAAACCTGGGTCAACGTCGACGACGGGTGCATGTGGCATGGTATCGGTGGTCGATTCCTCTTTTACAGCAAAGCAGTGTTGAACGTCGTCAATTTCATCAAAGTATGCCACAGCGGTGCCTTTACTGATCTGCCGGCGTTCATTGGTGAAATTTGTCAGAAGTACCTCTGTACGACCACCGATTAGGCTGACGATACCGCGAGCGATGGCAACACCTTGATGGAAGAGAAGTGCAGTTAGTTGTTCGGCTACACCGTCCTTGTTAAAGTGTTCTCCGCAGCTGACGGATACAAGACTGCATGATAGCAGACGTCGTCGTCGGCGACACGTAATGATGTACGTTGGCGCTCTTCGCCGTGGCTCGTCTCCGTACTAGTTGACAAGGGTATCTCGCCGTCCCGTATGTTAACCACGGCACCGTACTCCCGCAAGAAGTCCATTCCAAGGATGAGTGATCTGCAGCACTCTTTTAGAATCATAAAAGTGACGACAAAAGCTATATTTCCTATCTGGAGTCGTGCAGTACATTTTCCTGTAGGTGTCATTATCTGGCCCCCGGCATTCCGAATATAAGGGCCCGTCCATTGCATTTTGACTTTCTTAAGCCGATCTGCCAACTGCTCACTCATTATCGAAAAGTCTGCGCCAGTATCGACTAAAGCTGTCACGTCGGGCCCATCAATCGTTAAGAGTATGTCGGCACTCACAAATTCGTCGGCGTTCCGTTTCTCCGGGTTGCTCTGCTCGTTTCTCCGTAATGTTGGGGGCTTTCGGCTGTTCGACGACTTGCAACCTTCCCCCCAGAGGTCAGCGATTTCAGTTTCTCCGCCGTGGGCTGGTAGAGCGGCCTCTCACCACGTCGGCGAAACTGCGACGGTTCGGCGAAGAATAACGCAACGGAGACGGCGAGCGCGACCGGAGGTTAGCTGGGCTGCCTTGTTCCCGAGTGACACTGTCGTCGAAGCGTCGATGTCTCTCTGGAAACTGTCGTGGAGTGGCAGGTGACATTTCCTGGATGCCACCCTGGCGATGAGGGCAAAAAACGATAAATGGGCCCTGGTTCGCCACATTGAAAACACAATGGTCCGCGATCAGCAGTGCGCCATACGTCGGTCCTGCGAAGCTGGGGTCGCCTGAAATGCTCCCTCTGTATCCAGGCAGCAATAGGTGGCCGCTTGTGGTACCGCTGTACCGGCACAGTAGAAAGCGGGCGACTGACAGCGTCTGCGTAGCTATATGCGCGTGGCTCGAAGCACGGCTCGGGACATGGTTCAGGGAGTGGCTCAGGAGATGCTAATGCTCGCCGAATTTCTTGGCGAACAACTTCAGCGACCGAAGCAACAGTAAATTCCTTCGGTGTCACAGTTTGCTTCGCAATATCCTCGCGCACAATGTCTCTTATCAGTTGACGGAGCGAGGTTTCGTCTGTCACTGTGAGTACTGCGGCTCCTGCAGGCGCATCGTTAGCCAGGCGTTCGTATTGCCGACAACGCTGCTGGAGCACCCGCTCGATTGCTGTGGCTTCTTTAATGGACTCTTCCACTGTTGTAGGCTGGTTACGCACGAGACCAGCGAATATGTGTTGTTTGACGCCGCGCATGAGATGGCTCAGCTTCTTCGAATCCGGCGTGTTGGGTTCCGCGCGGCGAAACAAACGAGACATGTCCTCGGCAAACATGGCGACACTTTCCTTCGGCTTCTGAATGCGCAACTCGAGAAGGCGCTGTGCATTATCTCGGCGATCAGTGCTTGCGAAGGTGTCAAGTAGCCGACGGCAAAATTCGTCCCACGTTGTCAAATGTGCCTCGCGGTTTTGGAACCACGTCCTTGCGCTGCCTTCAAGAGCGAAGTACACATTGGAAAGCTTCTGGTCAGGACGCCACTTATTGACCTTAGCTACGCGTTCGTACTGGTTCAGTCAGTCTTCGGCGTCTTCGTGGGCGTCACCGTGGAAGCTTGTGGGGACTAGATTATTTTGGACAGTCACTAGTGTTGGACTTGCAAGTGCCATTTCCTGAGTCGGTGAGGTCGCTGACGAAGTTCATTGCAAGAGACCGAATTCCGGGCACAGCCCTTGCAGGCGGCGGCTTCCGCGGTGCACAGATGTCTCGACGCGTGGATGATGTCTTGAAGAGCTGGATGCAGGGCTACTCGCAGGAGTCGTCCCTATCATTAGGCGATGATGCGATACCCGGCACGTCCACCAGTGTCACGGCTCACTTGAGACAAAGCCGGAGAGCAGTATTTAATCTAGACAATTAGAACAAGCGTTCAGTTTAGGCTTCTTCTTCTCTAGCACCCTCGCTTGCACACACGAGGTCGTCGTCTTCATCGTCAACGTTGTTGGGCGCAGATTGCGTAGCTGCAATATATATATATATATATATATATATATATATATATATATATATATATATATATATATATATATATATGTTGCGATAGCAAAAGAAAGAGAAGTGCGTAAGCACTCCGTCAATCATGCGCGTCGAAGCTCAGGTTAAGCTTGCCTGGCAAAACGGGTACAAGGGAAGGATCGTTTTTCGGCCCACCGCATCATCGCGTGTCGCCAAATTGTCATATCTTTCTATATCTCCCTGCACCCCCCCCCCCCCATTAACTTGCATATAAGTGTTTTTAACAGTATCCAAGCTGGTAGTCTGGGCCACGTACGTCGACGTTCTGTTCATTATGTTCGTCCATTAGTTCCGTCAGTGTAACAGTAAGCGCAGTACATTCATGAAACAAGGCTCCGCCGCGCCAGGCGTCCTGAATTGTAATTTAAATTCGCAAGCTAACACAACAAGTGATTCTCGCTCATGACTTTGAATGGCCTGTCGTATAGGTAAAGGCGGAATGTTGCTGGAGCCTTATACATCACGAGGCATTCCTTTTCGGTCGTAGAATAATTGTTTTCGGCTTTTCATAGCGACCGGCTAGCGTAACCTATCACCCGTTTAGGTCCGTGTTTCATCTGGATTAGGACTACACCGAGGCCTAGGCTACTGGAGTCAGTGATGATTTTTGTATTGGTGTCATAGTCGAAGTGCTCAAGTACCGGTGGCGGCTATATGCATCGTTTGAGTACTCGAAATACGTCGCCTTGCGTTGTTCCCACTTCAACTCGACATCACATTTAGTTACATGTGTCAGCGGCTGAGCGATGCGTGAAAAGTCCTTGACAAAGCGCCTGTAGTAGGCACATATGCCAAGGAATCCACGCACTGCCTTCTCGTCAGTGGGCTGCTGGAACTTTGCGATGGCTGATGTCTCCTGCCCGTCGGAGCGGGCACCAAATCTGCTCATAACGTTACCAAGGAATAGAAGGTCATCGTAAGCGAAGCGGCACTTTTTCGGCTTACAGTGAACCCTGATGACTTGATGGCCTCTAGAACTATTCCAAGCCGCCTAAGGTGACTGTAGAAATTTCCGGCAAAAACAACGACGTCATCGAAATAAACAAGGCAGGCCTGCCACTTCAATTTTTCTAGCACCGTGTCCATCACGCGCTGTAACGCCGGTGCCGAGCACAGTCCGAATGGCATGACCTTGAATCATAAAGGCTGCCTGGCATGATGAAAGCCGTCTTTTCGCGATCCCTCTCGTCGACTTCTATTGCCTGTAGTCCGCCTTGAGACCCATCAATGAGATGTATTTAGCGTTGCAGTCCCGTGCGTCGGTTATCCGTAGGAGGGGGTATACGTTGTTCTTCATGGTCTTGTGCAGTCGGCGATAATCGACGCAGGAACGTAGGCTTCCGTTCTTTTTTTTCAAGACTACAAGAAGATGCCCACGGGCTTTTACAAGGCTAGATGTTGCCGTTGCGCAGCGTTTCGTCGACATGTTGCCTTATAGCTTCACGTTTTCGTGTCGGAACTCGGTAAGGGCTCTGCAGGAGTGGTGGAGCGCACTTTTCGATTATTATGCGATGCTTTGCAATTAGTGTTTCTCGAATGGTTTGTATCGTTGGAGAAGACTTCTGAGCTGCTGCTTCTTACTTATGGGGGGACTTAAAATTGTGTCGAAATCGGCTTCGGGAGGTATGATCGTCGGGGTACATGTGGCAGAATCCGAGAGGACAAACGCATTGCTGCTTTCCACAATTTCCTCGGTGTATGCAATCGTCACGCCCTTGTTGATGTGTTTTAACTCCTGTACGGAGTTTGACTGTTTAACTTTCGTTTTTCCTCCGTGCAGTTGAGCGATCCCTCTTGCAGCGCAAATTTCACGGTTGAGCAGCAGACGTTGATAACCCTCGATGACGCCTTCTGCGTCTGCAGGTGTTTCGGTGCCGACGGAAATGGCGATGCTGGGGTGAGGCGGGATGCTGATTGGACTTTCGAGCACATTTAAGGCATGGTGATTACAAGAACTTACCGACGGTATTGCTTGATCTTCAGATAGCGTTATCGACTTCGACTTCGTGCCGATGACTGCGCCGGTTTGGTTCAGGAAGTACATGCCGGGAATTACTTCTCGTGAACACTGGGGAAGATAACGAAGGTGGCAGGGTATAGGCGCGGTTATGAAATGTAATTCGGGCCTTGCAGATTCCAGTCGTCGTTATGAGATGTCCTCCAGCAGTCCGAATTCGAGGGCCTTTCCGTGCAGCCTGGACTTTCTTCAACTGGGCGGCGAAGGATTCACTCATAATGGAGTAGTCGGTTCCTGTGTCCACAAAGGCGGTGACTGCGTGGCCGTCGAGAAGCACGTCGAGGTAGGTTGTTCTTTGTCTTGCACTGTAGTTAAGTTGTGACGTCGGATCTTGGCTGCGTCATGTTCACCTGTGTCTGGAATTTCGAGTAGTCCTGTCTTCTTTTGCCGGCGTATTTTATGCTTCTAGGCTTCGTCGGGATGGTGGTGTCTCGTTGGGGTGTCGTCGAGACAATCTTTTTGCCGTCTTCATCGTCGGCAGAGGATCTTCGTCAGTTCGACGAACAGCAACCACACCTCCACAGGTTGCTGCTTTTAGTTTTCCGGATATAGGCTGACGGACCGGCCCCGGGCTAGGCCAGTCTATGGTCGGCGCAGCGACAACAGGTAACTAGTGAAAACAGCTGCCTAGTGATGGCGTACGGGACGGCCGTCGAGGGCTCCATTGAGTGGCGGTGAGGTGGTCGGCGATATTGAGAGGGCGTTCACCTTGCTGCGCGCACGGAGAATTCACGCCGAATAATTCATGGTCTCATTTCGGGGTGATAGCAGACAGGACGATTGTCGGGGTATGCCAAACGTGGGCCTTCCTTGGGATGCTGCACAGGGTGACGGTCGGGCGCGCTGGCAGCGGCGGCGGTGGACAGCGGGAGTGCAGCACTGCGGGGCCGTGGCACAGGCGTGGAAGGGTACGGAGGGGCGGGCGATGGTAGCGCGTGACATCGCTTCTGCCTGGCGTTGCGGCGACGGCGGCTGGACCTGAGAAACTCCAAGTGATCACTGTACTTCCTCCTTGACCACGTCATTGACTGAGGTCACCTGAGGTTGCAACAACGGCAAGATCTTGTGTAGTTATTCGCGCACAATTGCTCTGATAGTCTTTAGAGGTAGTCAGAGCTCTGCACTTGGATGACGCACTGTGGCGTGATGACTTGGCGCATATATTGCCTAGTACGCATTTCCGAAGTTTTCTGCATCGTCGTTGCCTCTGGCAAGAACTCAGCCATGGTCTTCGGCTGGTTGCGAATCGGTCCAGCAAAAACGTTTTGCTTGACGGCCCGCATCATGAAGCGGACTCTTTTCTCCTTCGCCATTTCCGGGTCGGCACGCCGGAAAAGCGGGTCATGTCTTCCGTGAAGATCACGAAGGCCTCATCGGGCAGTCGCCCTCGGGTTTCTAGTAGAGCTTGGGCTCATTCTTTGCGCATGACCGTTGTGAATGTCTGGAGGAAGCCGCTGCGGAACAGGTCTCACGTTAAGGTGGTTTAACGATTCTCGAACCACGTCCTGGGGGCCTCTTCCCATACGAAAAGGCATGCACAGCTTGTCGTCGCTGTTACAGCTATTAAATGTGTCGACCCTTTCGTACCTCTACAGCCAGTTTTCAGGGTTCTCAAATGTTGAACCACGGAACATCGATGGCTCCCTGGGCTGTTGCAGGACGATTGGTGTTCGCGACATTGGGGCTGTCATTGTAGCGGCTGTCGTGGCTGTGCAATTCCTGGCCTTCTTGTTGTAGCTTCGACGGGGCGGCCGGACGAAAGGGTTATGGCATGAGGCCTAAACGGCCGGGGCGCGCAGCGCCGCAAGAAATGAGCCGGACTGCTCCAGTCGGGGACCAGACAAAGAATGAATGTTTATTTCTGAGGAGGCAATTTACGGGAGGCGCTTACAGCGTTTGGCGCTGAGTGGCGCCCTGATGTAAAGAGCCAAAACCGAAACCAAAAGTTACGGATACCACATCACCTCTCCCTTGAAAGGAAACATGATCTACTCGGTCTCCTCGCAACAAAAGTCACGAGTCAAAGAACACATGTTAGTACTGTAACACACATGATTAGTGATACATCTTTACACAATAGAAAATGATACCTCTGGCTTCCCCATTTTAAAAAAACGCACATGAATACTGAATATGAGTTATTGCACTCCAGATCTCCAGTTCCAGTACCCGTCTTGGGAGGATGGTGAGATGCAGTCTTGCACACACAGATAACACATAGAAAATTCACAAAGTGCATAAGTATGCACTAACAACCATGTGTGTGCCCCCTGGGACAGCACTGATGGGTGGCTCATTCGCCCTGAGCCTGACTCGAGACAGTCTCTGCGGCTGTCGTGGATTGGCATTGTGCGTAAAAGCACTTTACACTCCATAGTGCCCCCCCCTTAAGAATGCTAACGACTTTCAATGTTAAAACTTTCTTTTTTGGCATGAAAGACAAATTAGTATGGCGGCGACTGCCGTAGTGAAAATGCATACATGTTTATGCTGCAAGAAACGTAACATACAGGAAATGTATGGTATCCCTTCTGCGGGGATGCTAAGAAATGAAGAAAAGTGTTCCTACAGCTAGGATCCACTGATAAATCTGCAGTATAGCAGTAAGTACAGCGTGCGTATAGCACCGTTTGTGCTGCCAGAAATCCCCCCATTTAAAGGATACTGCTTAAGTCTCATTCAGCTAACAAACATGTAAGGAAATACCTTTGGCGTTAAGAGCCGAATTCGCATGGGAGGGTTGAAACCTCTGTAGAGAGTAACCTAAGGCAACAAGCTACTTGGAAACATAATCCTTAAATCGTTCCGGAGGTTGTCTATGGCGTGTAGACCTACGGAGGACTGGTTCAAGTTGTAGAGGAGGAACAGCAGAAGTGTTACTCGTATTGGGGCTAGAAGCTGTGTCAGAGACCTGAGTGCCTTCAGGGGCAGTGTCTCTGGGAGGAGTGTCGAACGGACGTTCAGGAGACTGTTCTGCCCGGGGTGGACCCGGAGGTGGTGGTGGTGGTGAGACAGGTGGTTGCAAAGAAGGGTTTGCAGCAGGAAAATGAGTACCAGTAGGAACTGGAAGAAAAGGTGGAAAACCATCGTCAAAGGATGTTCCATCATTGAAATGACTCCTTTCATTTGTTTGCCCCTGACGTACTGAGTACTTCGCCAGTTTAGACGCGTTCCAACGCTTGCCATTTTCAAGCTGGAAGGTACTTCGACCTACTTTGCGGTAAATCTTGAACGGACCAGATTATTTAGGACCAGATTTCCGTGAAGTACGTACCCTAACCAGATCGCCTGGCGGAAACTGAGGACATTTAGTTGCGCGACGACGATCCGCATATTTTTTAGTATTTTCCTGTTTTTCACGTACTCTACTCTGCACTTCCTGGCGCAACTTTGGAGAAGCAAATTCAGGATGAATTCGAGGCATGTTTGCAACGTCCAGCCGAGTTCGTGGTTGTCGACTATGGAGCAGCATAGCTGGAGACACACCGGTAGTCATATGGGGAGTAAACCTGTAAATTGCCAAGTATTCTAAGACCGCAAGTCTGAGGTCTCGCTGTTCCAAAATAGCAATCTGTATGAATTCTTTAAGGACACGGTTAAATCTTTCTACCTGCCATTGGCCTGTGGGTAGTAAAGAGAGGATAAGAAATACTTAATGCCTCTTTCCTTCAGGAAGTTTTCGAACTGTGCAGAAACAAACTGTGGTCCATTATCGGACACTATAGCATCAGGAAATCCTTCCCTACTGAATATTGACATGAGACTGTGCATGATGGCTTCCGATGTGACGGAGGGCATAAAAGCAACTTCGGGCCATTTGGAATGATAGTCAACCATGACCAAAGCAAAACGAGCATACTGTGGCGCACGATCAAGAGGGCCTATTATGGCTATGGCTAACTTTTCCCATGGTCTTAATGGCCATTTGACAGGTTGTAATGGCGCAAAAGATGGTTTGGCAGATTTATCTGCTTGTTGGCACACAAAGCAGTTTCCCACAAGTTCCTCAACTTGCCTATCCATGTGAGGCCACCAGTAGATGCATCTCAATCTGATCTTGGTTTTAGTAATGCCTAAGTGACCTTCATGAGCAATAGAAAGGAGTGTCTGACGCAAGGAAGCAGGAGGAACGATACGTTCACCTCGGAGAAGCAGATTATTCATGTAGGACAATTCGGACTGTACAGCAGCATACGCCTGTAACTCTGGCGGAAGTTCCGCCGCAGTTCTCCATCCTTTTACTATTTTTTCTTTTAATGCTTGGCACACTCGATCTGCCTGTGTGGCTGCTTGGAATTCCTCCTTTGTAATACAAGATGAAACTAAAGACACTATTTCCTCATCTAGTGCTGGTTCACATTCGGGAGGGACAGGTAGGCGTGACAATGCGTCCGCAATGACATTTTGGTCACCTTTACAGTACTGAATGGAGAAATTGTAATACAGCAATCTTGCATTCCACCTTGAAATTCTTAACAATCGCTGTCCAGGACCCTTTGAAGGTAGCAATGCGACTAGAGCTTGGTGATCAGTTCGTAGAGTGAACTGTCGACCCCACAAGTAAACATGCCAATGTTCACACGCAAACAGACATGCCAATGCTTCCCATTCGCCTACGGAGTACCGTCGCTCTGCGGATGATAACGTACGAGAAGCAAAAGCTACTGTAAAGAGCTCATTTCCGTATTTTTGCTGTAGGACAGCTCCTATGCCAACGTCAGAAGCATCAACCGTCACAACAATAGGCAGATGCGGTTGGAACATGCGTACCACCGGGCGTGATGCAAGTACGTCTTTAATAGCCTGAAAGCTGCATTCAGTATCCCTATCCCAGACAAAGGCTTGTCCTTGCCTTAGAAGTTTCCTTAGCGGTTCCACTACGTCGGCATACTGCGGGATAAATTTAGCATATTATCCCGTGAGGCCCAGAAATGACTGTAGAGCCTTTTTGTCCTTCAGCTGTGGTGCCTCCACGATTGCCTGAATTTTACTATCCATCGGCGAAATGCCGTTTGCGGAAATTTTATGTCCTAGGAAAGTTAATTCTGGGACACTGAATGCGCACTTGTGGTTAAGCTGCATTCCTGCATTACTTATCCTAGACAAGACTGTTTGCAAATTTCTGTCGTGGTCACGTTGAGTGTGATCCCATACAAGCACATCGTCAAGGTAGCACAAGGTGCCTGGACAGTCGTTCAGAACAGATGACATGATCTGCTGGAAAGCGGATGGCGCAGATGCCAAACCGAAACACACACGCTTGAAGCGGAAAAGACCGTCATGAGTTATAAAAGTAGTCAGCTCACGGCTTTTCTCGGATAATAAAACCTGATGATAAGCGGACTGCAAGTCCAACTTACTAAAGACAGTAGCACCACCGAGTCGATGCAACAGTTCGTCAGCTCTAGGTAGTGGAAAGGCGTCAATGATGATAGCCTTGTTGGGGTCTCGAAGATCGACGCAAAGTCGAATGGAATTGTCCTTCTTTCGAACGACGACGAGCGGAGAAATCCACTCGGACGCAGTGACTCGTTCGATGACATCAGCTGATTCCAGGCGTTGGAGCTCGGTGGAGACTTGCTCCCGGAGAACCAGAGGTAGAGGACGCAGTTTCGCTGAGACTGGTTGCACTGAAGGTCTGAGACGAACGTCGTGGACGAAGCCCTTTACAAGTCCCAATTGCCCTGAGAACAGATGGGCGAACTCTGTTGGGGCGTTGTGCGGAAGAGACGGAGGCTGAACGCTTGGGTCAGCTGGAAGTCCTGATACTTGACATATGAGCGAAGACCCTTGAATGTCAATGCCCAAAGCTTGAATGGCATCTAAGCCCAGAAGAAAAGTGCCTTGGTTCGTGACGTGAAATGTCACTACTGCAGCGTTGTTGCGATACTTGACGAGCACGGAGAAACGTCCTGAATGCAGAGTTTCTTGCTGCGAATAATTCTTGAGTCGAAGACTCGAAGGAGATAATGGAAAAACCTTGAAATGTTCTTCGTATAGGGAGCTGTTCATCAGCGACACTGTAGCTCCTGTGTCCACGAGCAACTTGAGTGTAGTATTCGCAATGAGGACTTCGGCGCGAATTGTTGCAGGACGGAAGTTCGGTGCTTGAATTGTAAGCACAAACGGGACTGTAGAGGCTGATTCTGTATCAGCGGTAACAGAAACAAGCTGCGTTCGAGCAGGAGGCTGTCGCTGCGTTCGGTTCCTCGAACGGCAAACCGAAGCGTAATGTCCCACTTTTCGGCACGCACGGCAGGTAACGTGTTTTGCCGGACAGGCTGGATCGGATGCGATGTGGCGAGGTGAACCACATCGGTAACAATGGGGTGCGAGTTCTCCAGTGGCTTCGCAGAGTTCGGGCCGGACGTCACGTTGGCTCGCCGCTCGATGCGACAGCCCGCCACGCCGTTGATCGCCATCTTGAAGCGCCGGGTCGAGGGAGAAGGGGGGCGGTGACCGCCATCTTGCACGCCCGGGCGAGGAAGGAGATGGCTGGCGACGCCATCTTGGCGTTGCGTCGAGACGCGCTGAACAGACGAGTTGCTGAAGACTTCAAGTTCCTTGTCAACTTGCTCCACACTTCGTCCGATTTCCTCGGCTTTCTTGAGCGTGAGGGCCGATCCTTCGTACAGTAGCCGTTCTCGAACTCTTTTTGATGCGACGCCTTGGAGAATTTGGTCGCGAAGAGACTCGTCGTGCCAAGCGCCGAACGCACAAGCAGGCGCTAGCCTTTGTAGCGCGGTGACGAAGTCCTGGAAGGTTTCCCCAGGTAGCTGCATCTTGTCCCGGAAGATAATGCGGTGCACCAGGGGATTTGAGCTTTCTTCGTAGTGCTGGTCGAAGATGCGAAGAATGTCTTCGAACGTAGCGGCCGTCTGGTCCGTTTGCGACGCGAGGTCATAGTAGAGACGCTGCCCCTCGAAGCCTAAGTTGCTCAGTAAAATGGCCTTCTTCCTCTCGTCTTGTAATGCTTCGCATCCGGTCGCCTGAAGAAACGTGCAAAAAGAACGTTTCCATGTGAGCCACGGTACCGAAGGAGTACGGGGTAATGCAAGGAAAGGCGGCATGGGTGGTGCGAACGCCATGCTGGGCACGGAGAACAAAGGCGGGGGAGTTGCAGTTGACGGAGGAGGCGTAGCTGCGGCGCCTTGCATGCCGGAAGCAGGAAGAGGAGCAGAAGTACGGCAAGGGCACGTAGGAAGCAGAGCAATGGTTTACCTCGTCGCCAGTTTGTTGTAGCTTCGACGGGGTGGCCGGACGAAAGGGTTACGGCAAGAGGCCTAAACGGCCGGGGCGCGCAGCGCCGCAAGAAAAGAGCCGGACTGCTCCAGCCGGGGACCAGACAAAGAATGAATGTTTATTTCTGAGGAGGCAATTTACAGGAGGCACTTGCAGCGTTTGGCGCTGATTGGCGCCCTGATGTAAAGACCCAAAACCGAAACCAGAAGTTACGGATACCACACTTCTCATGCAATCGTCCAAGCTCCAGGGAGAGTCATTGCTGCCTTGGGTTAGCGCACTGATCCTTGGCGACGTAGGTGTCGTATTCATGGCTCGGGCTCGGATCACGGCTTTGCAGGGGCATTCGGTAGATGCACACTAGCACCTCCACCAAATGTCAGTAGTAGTGACGGTGCACCAGTGACACTATCGGCGATCGTCGCAAATCTTATCAGCGGGTCAAGCGCGTCGGCTTTTATACATGACTCCTCGAAGGTTCCAGAGTATTCGCTCCGCGTGTATTCCAGAAAGTTCTACGTAATTCGCATTGCGCATACATGCAATCAGATCACACAGGGTTCGGTGACAACAGACAAGGATATAAGCATCAATAACATTCGAGAAACTTCCGATGCACACAGGCGCTAACCGCTAAGCGATAACATTTGTTAGACATGGTGAAGCACGGTCACCCGATAAACATAAACAAGTACACGTGCCAATATGTTGGTGGATATATATATATATATATATATATATATATATGTATTCAACCGAGAAAACAGGAAATCGAGTGGCTGAATGTTTTCATATCGCAAGAAACCAACGAGCAATGGCACCATCAAGGACCGCAGAGTAGCAATTATCTGCGGCTTCTGCATTGAATTGAACAAGCTATATATAATATGGAAATGAAAGTCGATGAGAAATAATCAACTCCCCTCTCCTAAAGGAAGATGGTTGGACGCGAAGCATTCCCCCAATGCAAACTGAATCGAAGTCAAAGTCCAAAGCCAACGACCACGCAACGAACCCATGAAATGGTGAGCGACGCATGCTATGCATGTGTGATTTGATTGCTTGTTTAGGATTGCATTTTCTGAAAGTTGTAGTTGAATGAACACACATTTTGTTAAATTGCAAGGCCTTTATTTTAGATCAGGTGGCCATTGGTCACACGCACATACTCACACTTTCACAGGCGATTGTACACTTGCGTTCGCGTGCGGCATCCTGTTCGTCTGCAGTTTGCTGCACCAGCGGCCTACCCATGGTGACGGCCGCGAATGTATAGCGTGACGCGCGTAATGCAATGCAGATATATACTGTTCGTTTGGGTAGTGTGGCGTCCCAGCACCTTTATTTAAGAAAAAGTCTTTGTTTTTTCTTCTCCAGGTCGTAAGACGACCCGTGTTCACACGCCCTGTCTCCGATAAGTAGGGAAACTCAGTTAATCGCGACAGGGGTGGTGTTATGTCTAGCAGACACAACATGCGCTTCCAGCAAACTTTGTCTGCTTGCGCTACTCCTGCTGAGCTCGTCGCTTCGCGCCGTTATCAGGCTGGCCATTCGACGCTGGCGCGGTACTGCAAATGTAAACTGTAGTGTTCTACGCAGATGCGTAAGTTGGCTTTGCTGCAGTGCGTTTTTGGCGCTAACGGACGAATGACTGGGGCATAGAACGCTTCGCTTTAAAAGAACTGTTCGCGGCTGGGAAAACAACCTACGTCTATGCATCCCGCGTGCAATGCTCTTGCCAATTGAGGTACCGCAGCAGCCGTTCTCCCATCCAGTTTCTGGCATTTTTGTTTATATACTAGAACTGCTGTTAGCCAGCGCCAGCAGTCATGGCCTTGGCGGTGGATGTGGAACTTTCTTTCTGTCGTAGGCGTCAAGTCTACGTAGACTTTTGGGGTGAAGGCAACTGGTCAATAAAAGCATACATGCTACCTGAGGCCATCAATGTTGCCGGATTCGAGACCCTCGTAATGTAATAGATGACAAGAAAGAAAATTCAGGAGCCAGATTTTTATTAATTGTATTGCCACAGTCGGTAATGTGTGAAGAAGAGGACTATGATGGTGGTCTAAGAGACGACGAGGAAGAGGGTAGTTTTTTTTATCGCTGCTCTACGCTTGTTGGCCCAGCTATTAAAAGCCATCTGTAAATAGACGCACGCTTCTTCCTTTCCGTAACATCATTGGTGGACGTGCGGGGTAATCACTTGCGCAAGACGGAGCTCCGCAGCGGACGTAACCTGGCCACCATGTCATCCGAAGGAGAGAGTTCAACCACGGCCCCGTCGTCGCCACCGACGGTCATCCTGGCCCAGCCTAGCGACCCTGGCATGTTTTCTGCGATCGACACCGTTGACGTCGATGACTGGTTGCAGAATTACGAACGCGTCAGCGCACACAACAGGTGGGACAACACGCTTATGCTAGCCAATATAATATTCTACCTGAAGAAAACGGCACGGGTCTGGTTCGAAACACACGAAGAAGAGATTACGAGTTGGGACCAGTGCAAGCAGAAGCTTAGAGATTTGTTCGGCAAGCCCATCGGCCGCCAACGTGCTGCGAAGAAGGACCTTGGGACCCGTGTACTGAATCCACTGAATTACCGAGTCCACTGAATCTTACGTGGCGTATATCCAGGACGTCCTCGCTCTTTGCTGCAAAGTAGATAACAATATGACAGAGGCAGACAAGGCCAGCCACGTCTTAAAAGGCATCGCGGACGACGCGTTTAACCGGCTTTTTTATAAGAACGTAACAACGGTCAATGAGATCATTAACGAATGTCGCCGCTTTGAAGACGCGAAGAGTCGCCGCATAGTTCAACAGTTTACGTGGCTACCCAATACCGCAGCTTCATCGACGTGCGAAGACATTTGTCCACCGCGTGAGCCCACCTCCTCCGAAAACGTCGTACGTATCTTTGGACGAGAAATCGAAGCAGCGTCTCCTGCCACGCCTGTGACGCAGTTCTTTGACGATTCCAGGCCGCTTGTGTCACTCATTAAGTCGGTCACTCGTCAAGAACTTGCCAACGTAGGTCTTCCGTCCATCTGCTCCGCCAGCCGTCCTGACTTTGCTTCGTCTGCTGCCTCTGCCCCTGTTCGCCGGAGCCAATACTGTCCATATCCGGGCTATCGCAACCCGGCCGAATGGCGCACCCATGATGATAGACCCATCTGCTTTTACTGTGGACGTGTGGGCCACATCTCTCGCCACTGTCGAAGCTCCTGGCCAGCCCACTCTCGACCAAGCTTTCCCGGCTACCGCCGCTCCCCACTGAATCCCCGCCCGCCATCCCTCTCCACCGAGGTTGAAGACGCACCTGACAACGCTCGAGCCACCGCTACCAGCCGATCACCATCACCCCATAGTCGCCGCTCCCGTTCGGCCCAGCTGCGTCGCTCTCCATCCCCAGCTTACCGTCGCCGCTCTCCGACGGGAAACTAACTGGGGCAGCTCCTGGAGGTGACGCTGCTCTAGAACACCGGCCTGAAATCCCTCTGCTGACCCTCCCTGCTAATCGGAACCTTCTGCACGTGGACGTGGATGGTTTGCCCGTTACAGCACTCATCGACACTGGAGCCCAAATTTCCATTATGAGTGCGGAGCTTCGAACGCGCTTGAAGAAAGTACTGACTCCTGCTCCGACTCGTCTGCTCCAGGTCACCGACGGTGGAACTCCGGTTGTGCTTGGAATGTGTACTGCTCCTGTCAGTGTTGCCGGTCGCCACACGTCCGTTTTGTTTAGTGTGCTCGAACGTTGCCCTCACAATGTGATCCTCGGACTAGACTTTCTGGCCGCCCATTCTGCTCTGATTGACTGTTCCGCCGGCGTTGTACAACTTGACCTACCCCTACCTGTTCCCTTTGACCTTCCTGCTCAAGCTCCAACTCAGCTTTGTTCCGCGTATTTTAGGCGCCTGCCATCTCTTGCAGCAACCTGCATCCCTGTCTTAGCCTGCCCACCTGTACCTGACGGAGACTACGTCCTTACTCCCGCGACTTCAGTCCTGCTTTCTCACAATGTATCCTTCCCACACACCACCGTTTCTGTTGCGGACAATCAGACATGTCTTCCCGTCCTAAATTTCAGACAGTGCCCACAAGTAGTTCCTCGAGGCATGTCTCTTGCCACGTTGTCACCGCCGCACGAGTGCCACATTTCCGCTCTACCTGCGCGCCGTCTTCGACCAATGCTCATTCTCCGCCGTCTACATCAGCCCCGACCGGCGACTTTACAAAGATGATTGCACCGGACCTCTCGACCCAACAAGCCGCAGAGCTCCGTTGCCTCCTCGAGTCCTACTCCGACATTTTCGACCTGAACGATCGCCCTTTGTATCAAACCACGGTCGTGAAGCATCGTATAAATACCGGCGATGCAGCACCTGTTCGCCGACGGCCATACCGGGTGTCGCCTTCTGAGCGACACGTTATCCAGAGCGAGGTTGACAAGATGCTTGCCAAAGGGATTGTTGAACACTCTTCCAGCCCGTGGGCGTCCCCTGTTGTTCTCGTCAAAAAGAAGGATAACAGCTGGCGATTCTGTGTTGACTATCGTCATCTAAACACGATCACCAAGAAAGATGTATATCCACTTCCCGCATTGACGATGCTTTGGATTGTCTCCACGGTGCCACTTATTTTTCATCTACAGACCTTCGCTCTGGATATTGAAAAATTGCCGTGGATGAAATGGACCGTGAAAAGACCGCATTGTCACACCAGACGGCCTATATCATGCAGTTCCGGGTAATGCCTTTTGGCTTGGGCAATGCCCCGGCGACCTTTGAACGGATGATGGACATGCTCTTGTGTGGTTTGAAATGGTCCATCTGTTTGTGCTACTTGGATGACGTCATCGTATTCTCTTCAACTATTGCGACTCATCTTGAAAGACTTTCATCTGTTCTTTCTGTTTTTCGCACCGCTGGCTTGCAGCTCAACTCGTCCAAGTGCCACTTCGGTCACCGCCAAATAACCATGCTCGGACACCTCGTCGATTCGTCAGGTATTCGCCCCGACCCCGCTAAAATTCATGCTGTGCAGAATTTCCCCGTACCAACTTGTGCCAAAGATGTTCGCAGCTTTATTGGCCTTTGCTCGTACTTCCACAGGTTTCTGGAAAATATCGCCCATGTTGCCCGTCCCCTGACTGACCTCCTGAAGAAAGACGTTCCTTTCTGTTGGGGCTCTGAGCAAGCGTCTGCTTTCTCGCAGGTTATCACGCTGCTCACCACACCTCCTGTTTTCGCCCATTTTGACGCCTCCGCTCCGACAGAAATCCGCACTGACGCTAGTGGCTACGGCATCGCCGCAGTTTTAGCTCAACGCCAATGTGGGCACGACCGCGTCATCGCCTACCCCAGCCGCCTCCTCTCTCCCGGAGAGCGCAATTATTCGATTACTGAGCGCGAGTGTCTCGCCCTCATTTGGGCGGTAGGCAAGTTCAGACCCTAAATATATGGTCGGCCATTTACAGTTACAACCGACCACCAAGCCCTTTGTTGGCTTTCCTCCCTTAAGGATCCCACCGGACGCCTCGGTCGCTGGGCCCTACGGCTGCAGGAATACACATACACTGTCGTCTACAAGTCGGGTCGTCTACATCAGGACGCCGACTGCCTGTTTCGTCATCCCGTCGATGTACCGGACGGCTTAGTGGATGTCGCACCGATCTGCGTTCTTTCGCTCTCTGCCTTGCAAGACATTGGCGCTGAACAACGACGCGATGAGTCGTTACGCCCTATCATCGAACGCCTCCTCTCTGATCCGTCTGACTCAACCGTTCACATGTTCATACTACAAAATGGCATCCTGTATCGCCGCAACATGCACCCCGACGGGCCCGAGCTCCTAACCGTCATTCCATCTCATGTGCGACAGACTGTACTGCAGCAACTGCACGACGTTCCCACCGCTGGACACCTTGGCGTTACGCGGACCTATGACCGAATTCGGCGACGGTTTTTCTGGCCCCGTCTCAACCGCACCGTTCGGCGCTATGTTGCCGCGTGTGAGTCGTGTCAACGCCGGAAAAGACCAGCTGTGCCTCCTGCCGGACTGCTGCACCCTTTGGATATACCGGCCGACCCTTTTTTCGCGTTGGCGTTGATCTTCTCGGGCCATTCCCTATATCGAATGACGGAAATAGGTGGATTGCCGTCGCTACGGACTATACAACTCGCTATGCCATTGCTAGAGCCCTACCGACCAGCTGCTCTACAGACGTCGCTGATTTCTTGCTTCACGACGTTATCTTGCACTACGGTGCACCTCGTCAGCTTCTCACCGATCGCGGCAGATACTTTCTTTCCAAAGTCATAGACGACCTACTTCGATTATGTGCTACTAAACACAAACTTACTACCGCTTATCATCCTCAAACTAACGGTCTTACCGAACGCCTGAACCACACATTAACTGACATGCTAGCAATGTATGTTTCCTCCGATCATCGCGACTGGGACATTGCTCTACCATTTGTCACGTTCGCCTACAATTCCTCGCGCCACGACACAGCAGGCTATTTCCCCTTCTATCTCCTCTTCGGCCGTGAGCCAACTTTGCCTTTCGAGACACTCCTCTCGACCACGCTCGACTCGCCGACAGAGTACACTCGGGATGTCATAACCACAGCGACCCAAGCACGCCAGATTACCCGCATTCGCCTTTCTGCTTCACAGACACGCCAGAAGTGCCGTTACGACCAGCGCCATCACGACGTGCATTACGAACCAGGTGCTCTTGTGCTAGTCTGGTATCCAACTCGGCGTGTTGGTCTTTCGGAGAAATTCCTCTCGCGATACTATGGCCCTTACCGCATCCTTCGCCAGGTGACCCCTGTCACATATGAAGTGTCTCCGCTGGATGCCACGGTGCCTTAACCTCTCTCTGACATCATCCACCTCAGCCGTCTCAAACCTTACCTTAGATGAGCCGCACCAATAAGGTGCTTTTTCCGACGGGGGTGATGTCACACTCAGTAATGTGTGAAGAAGAGGACTATGATGGTGGTCTGAGAGACGACGAGGAAGAGGGTAGTTTTTTATCGCTGCTCTACGCTTGTTGGCCCAGCCATTAAAAGCCATCTGTAAATAGACGCACGCTTCTTCCTTTCCGTAACAATATCATAAGAAGGGGGGCCCAACAAACAAAGAAACGAAGGTTAACATAGGGTAAATTTAATTAAAGAAATAAATTTATTGAAATGAAAGTGGATGTAGAAACAGCTGGCCGCAAGTGGAATACCAACCCACGTCTTCGCATTACGCATGCGATGCTCTTATCATTTCAGCTACCATGGCACCGTTTTATCATACACTCTCTGCGGTATTTATGTTTTACTGCTAGAACTAGCCCTGGGAGTGTTAACCAGCGCCACCACTCACAAACCTGGGCGGTGGATGTGGAACATCTTTTCTGCCACAGGCGTCACGAGTAGGTGATCTATTTGGGTGGCGGCAACTGGTATTTAAAGTGGCTTTACTGACCGGCCCGCGAATACACGCAATATTGCCGCAGGACTAGCCGCTCAAGGCACTTTGCGCGTATTCGCGGGCTTGTTTCACGCTCGGAAAACACTTTTATGTGGGACGTATTGAGCAAGAGAGAGAGAGAGAAATAACGTTTATTTGCACCCGCAAAAAGAGCCTCGAGGAGGCAAGAGTTTTCCGGTCTCTTCGGCTTACTCCTCCCCTTTCATCTGGCTGATGCTCCTTGGAGCTCAGCGGTGTCCAGGGCCATGCAGATGACTTCTCTTTGGTCATCTTCCCTCGAGCTGGTCATTAAAGTCTCCCAGGATTGTCTATCCCTATCTGGTTTATTGTATCTAGGACATGTCCATAGTATGTGGATCATGTCCGCCTTTGCCCCGCAGTGTTTGCAACTCATGTCCTCAATGCTATCGTGCCATCTCTTCAGAATGTAGGGGTTGCAGATCACCCCCGCTTGGAGTTGCCTCCATGTTATCTCTTCTTGCTTACTTAGTTTCTTATGCGCCTCTGGCAGTGTTTTCCTTCCCATTCTATAATAATCGAGAATTTCGCCGTAAGTGTTTATACCTCCCTCTTTTTGTAGGGGCTCCCTGGCTGTAGAGGCTGCATTGGTGGACCGGTAAATAAGCTCTCGGGCCAATGCATGCGCTTTCTCATTGCTGGGCAAGCCTTCGTGGGCAGGAGTCCATATAAGGTTCACTAATTCTTCTGGAATTGGTCCTTTCTCCAATATGTTGAGCGCCTCTTTGGAGATTCTCCCTACGGTATAATTCCTGATAGCTGTTTTGGAATCTGACAGTATGATTTTCACCCCTTTTTGAGTCAAAGCTAGGGCTATGGCCACCTCCTCTGCAACCTCCACACTGTTTTGCGGGGTACTGCAGCTCTTTGAGTTCTCACCGTTAGCCTGTGTCGTCACTGAGACAAAACCTGGTCTACTTCCATATTCTGCTGCATCCGTGTAGAACACCCCTTGCTGTTTATCTAGTGATTTTTGTAACGCTTTAACCCTGTCTTTCCTCCTGTCCTGGTGGTGACTGGGATGCATATTCTTCGGGAGTGGTGGTATGCGTATCCTGTCTCTGATTTGTGACGGGATGGCTCCCGTGTTTCTTACTTTGTTGTTAGTTTTGTATCCTAGTTTCGCTAGAATTCTCAGACCACCTCTGCTTCGCATTAGTCTCTGTTGCTGGGAGACTAGTGTGGCTTCGATCAACTCTTCTAGGGTGTTTGAAATACCCATGTTTAGTATCCTCTGCGTAGATGTGCATGGTGGCAGGTTTAGGGCTGTTTTAACTCCTTTCCTAATGAGGATTTCTATTTTGTTTTTCTCGGCCCTTGTTAGTTTAAGGTAGGGTGTTGCGTATGTGATCTTGCTGATCGCGAAGGACTGTATTATCCTTAATAGGTTAGCCTCCCTCATGCCTGCCTTCTTGTTGGCGATTCTTCGGAGGAGTCGGCATGTTTGGCTTACGCTCATTTCAAGCTTTCTAATCGTTTCCGTATTTCTTTCATTGTCCTGAATGTGCATGCCTAGCACACGTATAGCTTTTACGTTTGGAATCGCGTCCCCATTAACAGTGAGTTTTATCCCGTGGTTAGGGATTTTCTTTCGCATTTTCTGTGGACTGATGAAGAGAGCCTCCGACTTCGTAGCTGAACATTTAAGTCCGGCTTTTTCTAAGTGATCTTCAATTATATTGATGGCCTTTTGCAGCGTTTCTTCTATGTGGGCGTCACTGCCTCTATTTATCCATAGGGTGATGTCGTCCGCATAGATCGTATGTTCTAGCCCCTGTAAGTCCTTAAGTTTGTGCGGGAGTCCAATCATTACTATGTTAAAGAGAGTGGGTGAGAGAACAGAGCCCTGCGGTGTCCCCTTATTCTGAGCACTATCCCTTTCTCCTCGTTACCCCCTAGACTGACCGTTACTGTTCTGTCAGTCAGAAAGTCCTTTATATACTCGTAGGTACGTCTCCCTACGTTTAGGCTATTCAATTGTTCTAAGATTGCCCTGTGGTCTACGTTGTCAAATGCTTTGGCCACGTCTAAGCCAACGATGGCTTTCGTGTCCTTAGTTTTGTGGTCGATAATTTGCTCTTTAAGCTGTAGCATGACATCGCACGCAGATAGGTGTGCTCTGAAGCCTATCATTGTGTCAGGGTATGTCTTGGTCTTCCAAGTATCTGCTGATTCTAGATTGTATCACATGTTCCATTAGTTTCCCGACGCATGACGTGAGGGATATTGGTCTGAGGTTTTCGAGACTGAGCTTTTTCCCCGGTTTTGGAATTAGGACTAATTTAGCCTCCTTCCATTCTTTGGGGATTTTACCTTTCTCCCAACACTCTTGCATAAAATTCGTTAGGTTTACTATTGACTTGTCGTCTAGGTTCCTCAACATCCGATTGCTGATTCTGTCCGGTCCTGCAGCTGTTTTCGTTCTGAGTCGATTCAACTCGGCCCTGACTTCTCCTACCGTGACGGGGCTGTCCAAGAGGGGGTTCTCTTCGCCTTTGTAGTCCGGCAGCGTTTGTTGCGGACCACATTTAAGATATCTATCCTTAACTTCAGCGAACAATTGCCCATTACTACCTTCGTATTTATACACTAGTTTCTGCATGTTGCTACGCGTCTCTGATTTGCTGTTTTGGGGATCTAGTAGGTGCCTCAATAGTTGCCATGTATTTGATTTACCAATTTTGTGATCCATCTGTTCACATATGCTATTCCAATTTCGTTTCGTGAGTTCGAGTGCGTATTCTTCAATCTCTCCGTTCAGGTGCGCTAATGCCCTCCTAATGTTTCTATTGCTTCTATTCTCTTTCAATTTTTGCTCTAGCTGCCTCTTTTTCCGCCATAATCCGACCATTTTCCGGTCTACTACCTCTTGCGTTTCGTCCGCCTCCACCTTTTCGGTGGCCTCTTCAACCGCTTCCAAGAGGGCTTTGCTCCAACTGCCCAAATCCTTGAGCTCCACTTTTTCGGCACATTTCTGCCTAAAGAGGTTCCAATTTACCGCTTCAAACTGCTTGGGTTTGGGAGTTGGTATGCCGTGTTCTACCACCGTCTCTATTATTCTGTGGTCGCTCCCCAAGTCCTCTCCCGTGTTACACCATCGTGCGGTTATGTGTACCCCTATGAGAGTAAGGTCCGGTGTGGTGTCCCTGGAAACGCTATTTCCCTTTCTAGTCGGGATTTGAGGATCTGTTAGTAGAGTTAGTTCATGCTTGGAGATAGTATCCCATAATTCTCTGCCTTTTTGTTGCGAGGTTTTGTACCCCCAAGCCGTGTGTTGCGCGTTAAAGTCTCCGACTATGACTATGGGGCTGTTCCCTGCAATGTTTTTGGACCTATCGATGAGCTGATCGAAGCCACAATTCTTTTTTTGCTTAGGAGAGCTGTATACGTTGAGAACGTATAGGCTTCTGTCTTTTCTTTTCCTCGGTACTAGGTCAATTAGGACGTGATCAATCTTATTTGTGTCAGTCTCGTGTAGTACTGCTGCTAAGTTTCTTTTAACTAAAATAGCTGTCTGGCGATTCTCTCCTTGCCCAGTGTAGGCTGTGTAGCCGGCCAATTTTGCATTTTTCCCACACTCTTGCAACGCAATGACATCTGGTTTATCGATGTTAGTTAGGAATGTTTGTAGGACTGCTCTCTTTTTCAGGAAGCCCCTACAATTCCACTGCCAGATCGTGTTATTTTGCCAATGCATTTTGAATGTTAATTAATTTTGTTCTAAACCAATCGAATTCCGCTTTTAAAGCGAAGTCGCGTTTCTCAAATTCTGCTTTGAGGGCGATGTCGCGCTTTTCAAATTCCGCTCGAGTTTGTTCCATGAATTGCATCATAGCTCCGTTCATCAGGGTAATATCCTGAGTAACTTTGTCCATCTTGCTGTCTGAGTCTCTCTCCCGTTCTCTTCCTTTTGAGCGGGGGCCGATCTGTTTTAGGTTCTTTGTCCCCTACACTCTCTTCCTGTCTCGTACTGTTTCCACCCTTCTCTCTTTTCATCTCCTCGATTATCTTTAAAAATTCTTCCCTCTCCTTTTTCCTATCCTCAATCAGTATTCTGATTTGTTCTTCCTGCCTCTTAATAAGGTCTTTTAGCTCCTGGTTTTCTCTATCCTTTTCTGAATCCTGGGAGACTTTGCCTGACCAGCTCACCTTACCTTGCTTATATCCAGCTACGTGCCATTTGCATAATTTTAAATCTTGGTGCATAATAGAGTGGGTATACTATATTTTGTACTCGAGTGCAAGCCTGAAGACGGGTGCGCAGCTGTTGCTTCAGAAAGTAACGACGTCGGTTCACCTAGTGAGACACATGGTAGCATCAGGTTATCACAGCAAGAACCCCGCCTGCGTGAGCAGGCGCCCCGGCGGCGTGATCCGGCGTTACGCTTCATCATCGACCGTCTCAGCTCCGGGGCCTCTTACGAGTCGCTCCGGATGTTTATATTACATAGTGGAACTTTATACCGCCATAGTATACGCCCGAAGACCCTGAGCAATGGGTGCCTTCCCACATGCGTTCTGCTGTCCTCTAGCAGTTTCATGACGAACCCACAGTAGGCCACCCTGATGGAACGCGCACTTATGACCGCGTTCGGCATCGTTTCTTTTGGCCTAGGCTTATCGTTTAACGAAGCAAGATGCCACCGACGTTTCCTTCCAGCCTTCTTCAGCCTATCGATGTCCCAGTAGAGCCGTTCTTCCGCGTCGACCTCGATTTGATCGGATCTTTCCCTACATCAGCATCAGGGAACAAATCGGTCACTGTCGCGACAGCCCTTTTCACTGCGAGTCAAGGAGCTTAGCGATGAAGTTGATGTCCCACTCCTCAAACATCGCTTAATGCCTGCAACTAAGCTGCTACCGCCTTGGTAGTGGCAGCTGATAAAATGTGGCATATCCTTTCCAGAAGTTACAAAGCACGCTCCATAACTCGAAATCCGCATGCATGTCATAGAACTCCAGTATAACCAGTTCTGCAAGAAGTTCTACATAAATGTTTCGAAGTCACATGGCGGGGTGTGCCATGCAGCCGCCGGTCCATCCTTCTCAGAATCGGATGTACTGCATCCGGAAACAAGTATCGTTACGGCTGACGCCTGTGCATTACTGTCGGCTGTGAAGCATATACGGACGTCAATATTTCAAAAGTCAATTATATATGCAGACTTTTTAAGCATCGTGAAGGCCATGATGTCACTCTGTAAGCGCAAAAATCTCCTACTTAATGAGCTCTGTTCCGTCCTGTGTAGAGCGTATATATCTAACCAGCATGTCATTGTGTACTGCGTGTCTGGTCATAGGGGCATCGAGAGTAATGTTCTGGCGGACCAGATGTCTGCGGCGATTGCATCGCAAGCTGTTAATCCTACCACTGCCGTCCCTTTCACAGATTTGAGGCCTTACGAAAGAAACTGCGAAACCACTCGCAACGCATGTGGGACGCGGAAACAAATAATAAGCTGCACATGATAAAGGCACAGTGGGGTTTCTGGCCTTGCACCACAAGATCTCGCCGAACATATGTCTTATTCTGTCATTTAAGAATACGATACACATTTGCCACCCAAAATTTTCTACTTGCTAGAAATGAACCTTCAACCTGTCGTAGATGCGGGGAAATGCTGACCGTCCTCCACGTACTCCTGGAGTGTCGGGAAGTCGAATCTGAGAGAAAGAGACATTTCCCCCTAGCATACTGTCACGAGATCACTCTTCATCCTGTAATATTTCTTGGTCAAGAACCGTTTTTTGATACCAGTACAGTCCTAGGTTTGCCTGAACATGTTTTAGATGTTATTAGCCCCATAAATTCGTAACGCATCCTCTTTTCATAGGATGCCGCTGTGAGAGTAGTTTTGTATTTCACATACCTCCAGGCCCTCGTGTTTCAAGGGCACTAGTGAGGCAGAAGTGCTCTAGCCAATTTTTGCATCTGCCATTTTGCATATCATATCATTTTTTCGCAGTGCATTTTAGTGCTCGTCGTACATGCTATTTCACATCGCCATAATCTTATTACAAGTAGATTTTACGCACTTTACAGCGACTATCTTTAAGGCCTCTCTACAACCATCATCATCATGAGCCTGGTTACGCCCACTGCAGGGAAAAGGCTCAGAATACAACCACGTCACACCAACTTCATAGGACTCATGACTCCACTGCGAAGTCACTAACACTAGTGTGGCGCTAACACTGGCATGGCGCAGGTGCCAGACCTGAAATTTGCGCCACTAAACAACATACATTCAATCATACATTCATTAATTCATTCACAGCAAGAGAATGGACAAAGAATTCGTGCTTGAGTCTGCCCACATGAAGGCACTCACGCTCCAGGCATCCAGGTAACTCTTAGAGCATTCCCCAAGCCTCGAAGCTCGAAAGAGAGTGTCGGAACGGCGAAAAACTTGCGTAAGCCCGAAATGGAACTGAACAGCGACAGTGCATATCGACTGAAAACACAATTCATTTACTGCCTTATACATATGTATCTAGCACCTTGTCTCCGTTACAAGCCACATATACTGCGAGTGCACGCGAAAACTGGTCGCATGAGTTTTAGCACCGCGTGCAAAAAAGAAATAGTTCATTCTTAAGCGTTTGATGCACAGCTCAGGGCTCCGTCCACGCTGAAGTGAGGCAGTATTGACAATGGTCCTCCGAATAACCGAGCTTTTCCCACAACTAGGCCCAATTTCTTTGCTTTTGGTTTTCAAGGTTGTAAACAGTGTAATCAAAAAGTGTCCATAAAACCCATTTGCGCTATCAGGCACGCGCTCGGTACTCCGCAGGTGTATCGATGCCCAGTTCACTGATGGTGGAAGTTGTCTCTGTTGGTAAATCATTAGATCCGAAAACATAGCACTTGGGTACAAGGGCAATTGGAAGTGCGCACACGAGCTTAGGGGCCGGTGTGCATGTACAGTTAGTTATTCGTCGCTTGTTATTTGTACAGTTTTCAGTGTGCCAGTTTTCATATATGTTCCTGGTCAAAACAAGGAACATTTGCAAGGGCTTTATAAAGACACGTAAACGCATTCCCTACTTCTTTCGATCGGTACAAACTGTAGGCATGTCTTGATGGTCCAGCAGACGAAAGCCGACGCGGTTCAGCATGGGGGCGAAGTGCAAAAACACCCGTCTAAGTACGCTGCATCGGGTGCACGTTCAGGAACCACAGGTGGTCAAAATTAAACTGGAGTCCCACACTATGACGCGCCTCACAATCATAGCTTCGTCTTGGCACATAAAACGTCACAATCTTTTATTGCGGGCCTATAAAACTAGAACATAGGGCAAAGAACGGCACCACCTAAGAATCGTCCATAACAAAGGAATAAAAAGAAGAAATTTCAGTTGTTTTCTTATGTGATTTAAGAAATTAATTACAATGAAAGGAACATTGACTTTTTCATTCTTTCTAAACAAAGTCACCGTAAGTCTTCCGGTTTTTCTGACTTAAGTACCCCTCTAAGTATTGCTGGCAAGATTATCCAACATTATCTCGTATGTGTTTTATATACTCGTACTTTTCATGGACGTCAGTATGCTTAAAAATGAAATAGATCACGGGATTTTACAAGGGAAAACCACGATATTATTACGAGGCGACACGTAGTGGGTGACTCCGAATCAATTTGACCACCTGGGGTTCTTTAACGTGCACCCAGGAACGAATGCTCTTGCATTTCGCCTCCATCGAAATTCATCCACCGCGGCCGGGATTTGATCCCGCGCCGGCGGGCTTCGACGGGCAACACTAAAAAGCCGCCACACCACCACAGCAGGTCAGCATGCTTTGCTGAGGGATTTCTACCCCTTACACATTAAAGCTAATCGCGAGTAACCTGAATGAGAGTAGCATTTTGCTGAGCAACATAATTCACGTAAAGAGACGTTCTACCAAATTTCGCTGTTCTCCAATTTCATGGGATAGAAAAATTGTGAATTAAAGCGTGCACACAAGCAGTGAATTCTTATTAGACAGTTTTAGCAGAATGCTTCCTCTGCACCGCTCCGCCCAAGCAGTGATCGAGCGCGCAAGTGCGCATGCGCCAAGCGCTTAGCCACGAGCGTGTGAGCGGACGGGTGCCTCCGTGCCTCCGTTCCGCTAGAGAGCTCAATGAGTGGAGCGGGCAAGCGCGGCGAGTGAGACAGGCGCAATTAAAAATGGCTGCCGCCACTGCAGCTGGTGGGTAAACAAAGAGTGTTTTGATTTAAAATTACCCTAGAGTGATAAGGCAGCCACTGAAGTCATATATTCAGCTCCTTTCTGGAAACAAGGTTTTTTTAACCTACAGGAGCACCATTTAATGACAAGCTAGCTTCGCAACTAGTACATACATACATACATACATACATACATACATACATACATACATACATACATACATACATACATACATACATACATACATACATACATACATACATACATACATACATACATACATACATACATACATACATACATACATACATACATACACATTGTGACGTAGTAAAGTTGGAAAAATTATATTTACAAGCTATATACAGAAACGTCACAGCCAAGATGGCAGAATTGCCTCAACCACAAACGAGCGCTTTCAATCGTCCTCTTTGTCGTCCTGCTGAGTACCTTCTTCGTATGGGCGAATGACCTGTAACATAACCCCCGGTGGTCGGAAACAAGTGAAGGCTGTAGGCTGAGGCGTACGGCTTGAGACGGGACAATATCGATGGGGGACATTGGAGTTGACAAGTGACTATCCAACGCGTTATCTTCTATGTCACCTTGGTGAAGAAAACGAGTAACAAAGCTGAGCATCAGGACGTGGCTGAGACAGACGAAACACTGTCATTCAACTAATATTTTATGCACACGCAGCAATATACAGGGGCTTGCATAGGCAGGAGGAAGAGGAGAACATATCAAATTAAGAATACATAGACGCGATCGATAATGTGAAAACAGCCCAACAAAGTGGGCGCCACTATCCACGTACAAGATACACAAATTTCTTCGTGGGGAACGACAACGAAGGCACCCTCACGCTCATATCGCCTTTCTTGTCGATGCAAAAGGCCTCACATATCTCGCGTGCGCACTGGTCACCATAACACCTGAGTGTTTTGCACTTCTCGAACAATGCCTGAAAACCACACCGGGAGCTCCGTATGTCTCAGTCACGTCCTGTTGTTCAGCGCTGTTACTCGTTTTCTTCCCACACACTTGTACCAACCAGCACAAGTTTGCACGTTCTAGCACCTGGGTAAGCTGGCGTGAAAACTTGTACAGTCCCGGAGTAGAGGGGAAGACATTTTGAAGATAGGCCGACGTAGCATCGAGCGGTTCATAGAAGTACCAAGGTGCCTGGTTCGAAGTGCCCGGTTCTATGGTTGCTATTATAACGGGCCTTTTGAGACAGCGGCGAGGCACAAAGGTCCCGTGCGATGTTACGAGCCGTTTGAGCACGAGCAATAGCTTCGCGAACATATTCTGTAGCCGTGTGTGGAGCTTATGGAAGTAGTGTCTCAAAGGGCAACGTGGGGTGGCGGCCCAACAAAACATAAAATGACGAAAAGCCGGCAGTGTCGTGGCGGGAAGAGTTGTATGCCAATGTCACATAAGGCAAACTTCTGTCCCCATCACGGTTATCTGCTGAAATCTACATGGATAGCATCGTTATGAGCGTCTGGTTGAGGGCGGTGGTTAGCTTCGACGTGTTGAACAAGAGCGAAAAGTATCATCGACAACGCGTGAAAGAAAAGTGCGACCGCGATCTGTCAGTAGCTGCCGTAGAGCGCCATGGTGGAGGATGACGTCGTGAAACGTCCGTGGCGCAACTGGTCGGCAGTGCCCCTATGATGGCCTATCGTTTCGCGTTGTCAGTAGCTACGGCGATCCACTGGTTCCCCGGAAAGAGAGAAGTCGGAAATGGCCCAACGAAATCAAGGCCGGTGCTATAGAACGGACTAGGTGGACTTTATATAGGGTGAAGTGGGACGGCAGGCTGCAAGGGCTAACGCTTGCGGCGTTGGCAAGCGTCGCAACCAGAAACGTACCGGCGCATAGAACGGTAAAAGCCTGGCCAAAAGAATCGACGACGCACGCGGTCGTATATACCGGATACTCCGAAGTTGCCGGCTGTTGGAGCACCGTGGAGCTGGTGGAGAAGAGTAGAACGGAGGGTCGTAGGTACTACGAGTAGAAGTTGGGTACCGTCTGAGTTGGTATTGCAACAGTAGAGAATATTGTCGCGCAGCACGAACAGGTGGAGGGAATGGTCGGGTGGATTCGAACGTAGACCATCCATGATGGACCGCAAGTTTGCACCACTGAGCTGGTGATTGTGTATATCACTCCAGTCCGAGATGGTGATGACACAGGCGTCGGAATAATGGGCGGTGAAATCAGGAGAGTCCACGTAATGACATAATAGGCAGTCGGCGTCCTGGTGCATCGCGCAAGACTTGCAAAGGACATCAAAGCTGTAATCTGGAAGCTTTAGCGCCCAGTGACCAAAATTTCCAATGGGGTCTTTGAGTGAGTAGAGCCAGCACAGCGCATGGTGGTCCGTGTTAACGGAAAAGGTGCGGCCAAACAAGTACGGTCGAAATTTTGCAACTGCCTAAACTAGAGCAAAGCATTTGTGTTCAGGGATAGAGAAATTGTGCTCTGAGGGAAAGAGGAGTCGACTGGTCTAGGCGATGTCGCGGTCTTGGCCTTGTTGCTGCTGTGCGAGGATAGCGCCAATGCCGTGTCCACTGGAGTCCTTTCGTACTTGTGTAGGCACAGTGGCGTCAAAATCCGCAAAGATGGAAGGAGTAGTAAGCAATCCGGGTATAGTGTGGAATGCATCGACTTGTTGAGGACCCTATGAAAGTGTGTTTTCCTTCTTCGGGAGCTGTGTTAGCGGACGGGCGATGTCGGCAAAGTTCTTGACAAAACTTCGGAAGTAAGAACACAAGCCAACAAAGCCCCGGGCGTCTTTCGCCGAACGCGCCAAAGGGAATTGTTTCACGACATGAATTTTGTCGAGATCAGATTGGACTCCTCGATAACTCACACGGTGGATTGGGACAACAAGTTCACGACGGCCGAAGTGGCACTCCTAAGAGTTCAAGTTAAGGCCAGCAGGTCTGAAACCGCCAAGCATTACCGATAGGCGAGTTAGCTAGCTATCAAATGTTGGTGAAAAAACGATCACATCACCTAGATAACAGAGGCATGTCTACCATTTATAGCCACAAAGCAGAGATCATAATTCCTTCAAATGTGGCAGGGGCATTACACAATCCAAAAGGCGTTTTTCAGAAGACGAGGAAATGTCGGAAGAAGAATAAATTGTCACGATTCTCCTGTGCAACTCAATGATGGCTATGCTTCAAGAGGTGCGACGGGCTGAGCAACCTAGATCGTGGTGGCGGCGACGACTGTGGTGGGTCCGCCCATCCTTGCAGGAGCCGCAGAGGTTGGGACAGGACAGCAATCTCTTGCCACTGCTTCGCGATCGCGACGTCGAGTACTACAGTGAGTAAGTATACGTGTTTGTACATGGTGTTTTAACAAAGTTTGACTATGACTGTTGCAGCGCTAAACGCACTGCAAAATGCCTCTTTCGGTTTAAACAGCTGCTTATTCGCGCTGATATTTGACTCAGAGATGGCCTACGATAGTCTTGCCTTTTAAATACCACGTTTGCGGGATGTACTTGCCTTAGTCGACCAGAATTGCTTAGAAATCCGTGTCAGCTGCAGCATCGGCGACCTTAAACAAGCAGCTGTTGCGTATACTGGTGGGTGATGCCTTCCGAGTAACGCTTCTTTTGTCTATTCTGGAACGATTTTCCTTCGAAGCTGCAATATGGATAGGCACCAAATGGCGCTACCGGCATCAGTTTTGCGTAAGCTGACTGTTCAACGTCACCGATGCTGCAGATGGGCCGATTTTTAAGTAATTCTGATGGAATCAGGCAAGTAGATCACCCATACGTGGTATTGAAACAGCAAGACTGTTGTATGCCATCTCTGCGCCAAACTTAAGCGCCATTATTTGAGCGGTTTAAACGAGAAAAAGCATATCACGGTACATGTTTCGCGTTGCAACCCTCATCATCGAGCACACAGGGGCGTTGTATATGCTTTCTTCTCACTGCCGGTTCTCTTTCGGCAGCTTCCTGCGCATGTCACCCAGCAACTTTGACACACTGATCGAGTTCCTTGGCCCCCGCATCGCAAAAAAAGACACGCGGTTTCGCAAGGCTATACCTCCAGACCACCGCCTGGCGCAAGTTATTAGGTGATGCGAACATATTTGTGCTGTTGTGCATGCCCCATTGTATACATGCTGTAATATTGCTTTGCTTTTTGTTTTGCTCTGAAAACAGACTACTAGTCATATCAGGGATACAGCATAACTTGAACGAATGCTAGGAACTTAAAACACATTTCCTTTGACTATTTCGGCGCCTGATGAGTTGGTTCGTGAACTTCATGTGGATTACGGTTGGTGTCATCGTATTATCCAGTGAAAATAGCTGCTGGAACTCGAGGCAATCGGATCCATCGCTTTGGAACCACAGTACACATGAAGACTTACTTAGCGAGTGTAGCTGAATTCGTTTGTCCTTTCTCTTTCCCTCTTTTCAGATTGCTGGCCGCTGGCGATACCCTGCGGTCATCTGCCTTTATTTTTTTTTTAATTTCTTGGCTGGCAGGTCCGCAACGTGCAAGCTAGTTTCAGAGGCGTGCCTGGCCATTCGGGAAGTGCTTAGCCCTATATACATTAAGACACCATCCTCTTCAGATGAATAGTTGAGGGTAAGTTCTTGATCTCAATGCCTTGCACATACTGCATAGAGCGTAAACCACTGACAGTATCGATAAAATGTAATTTAGGCACTGAAACTTCGTGACCACCTTCTTTGAAACTAAAGCGACGAGTACAAAAAAGTCTGCATGAAAGCATAATTGTCAGAATAAATAATTTCAGGGTCATTGTCAAGGGTACAAATCACTACTGCGACTTCCAGGACTGCTATTCTACATGGACCATGTTACACATCTCCCGCCAGAGGTAATCTTCGATGCTTGTGCTTCACATATCGATTGCGTTTTTCTTTATACCCTAAACTTAGGTCTCCGAAGAGTTCGAGCGCATCTGGAACATGCCTCACTGCCTAGGCGCAATAGATGGAAAGCATGCCAATATTGAGTGCCCGAACAATCCAGGCAGTGTGGACAGAAAGTATAAAAATGCTTTCAGCAAGTGGATGCTTGCGATCAGTGATGCAGACTACAAGTATGGAAGTACAGTTGCTTTACTAACAAGTGCTTGGAGCTGTTGTATATGATGTGCCTGGCTGATTTTATTTTCTTGGTAATTGCCAGATTTTTTGTGTGTAGGGGGGGGGGTCTCAATCCCAGAGAGCACGATGTCATGTGGTAGATGCATAAGAATCATTTACGGCCTCTAAGTAGTCATCTGTAGTGTTAATTTCATAAAACAGCCAGTAAGGGATGCTTTCTTAAAAACTTATAATGAAAACATAGAGATATACTCCATGTAACTTTGTTTTATAAACACACCTTTCAAGTAAAGTTTAAAACCGCTTTTTGCTTTTTACTGACCACTGTAAGTCACTTACGGCTGGAACTTGTAAGATTCTGACTAGAGCCTTTCTAGCTCTGTCACCTATGAAACCCCCTCAAAGAATGAGGGAGGTTGTAGTTGTGTATCATTTAGTTGGTATTTGAGCTGCATGTTGATGTATGCAACAGTCCAACTGTCATGATGAGTTTTCATGTGTTACATGGCCTCCGTAGCAAGTGAAATGTGCCTTTGTTTCCTTGAACCAGAACATACGATTATAACAAAATTTGTTTCCACTCCACTCTTAGATTCTTGTTTGCAGAAGTAGGCCACAATGGCAGCAAATCAGATGGGTGTAATTTTGGCAGGAGCCCATTCTTCAAGAGAGTTGACCAAAGCCTGCAAGGGATTCCTGAAGACTCTTTTGGCCTGCATTGGCAGCACGCCCTACTTCTTTGTAGGAGACGAAGCGTGTCCTCTGAAAACCTACCTCATGAGGCCGTATGCCAGGAAGAGTAAGTAATACCATTACCTTCGTCATTTCTTGGCCATTACAGTACTAGCCATTAGCTAGAGCTTTAGTAGTGGTTTTACACGCCTTTAAGGGTCTTGTAATATGATATTATAAGTGTCATCAGCCAGCGCTGCAAAAATATGCAAATGAGAGATTGTATACAAGCATGGAAAGATCATTTTTCTCTATTGACCTAAACCACGATAAATGTTGCCATCGCAGTTATATCTGACAGGTAGTGTTACAGCGCATTTGTTGCGACAAACATGTAGTGTGCTAGAGCTTGGGGATAATTTATACGTGCAAATTTACACAACTTTCTAAGGAAACTGACGCGGCACTCCTTCTGCAGGTCTACCACCTTTGTCGGGAAACTGTGTTGATGGACAAGCTCAGCAACCAGATGTTCAGGGAGCACCGCGTCAGTTTTCACAGCTAAAAGAAAAAAACATTTTCAGCTATAGACTGAGCAGTGCTCGACGAGTCGTCGAAAATGCCTTTGGAATCCTGGCTCAAAGGTGGCGCATCCTGCGCCGGCCATTTAAAGCCAAAGATGAAAACGTCCGACGCATTATATCAGCGTGTGCATGCTTACACAATTTTCTGGTGACAAAAACAGCTTCCTCTCGTGCAGTTTACTGCCCACCAGGAACTACTGATTATGAAGATTGGCAGGGACGTCAAACTGATGGGACATGGAGGCAAGAAGCGGACGAGAATGGCGGACTGACTCCTGTGCCTGCTACAGGTTATCACCCAACGAAGTAATCATCTTAAAACTTTTTGTGCGCAAACAAACAGGGACAAAGAATAGAAGAAACACAAGGACGAGCGCTTCTTCTATTCTTTGTGCCTGTTAGTATGCGCACAAAAAGTTTTAAGATGAATCTGTTCCAACTAGGCCGACTCGCAGTTATGAGGTAATCATATTGGGGAGATATCTACTAACAAATCTGGGACTGCTGTTTACGTACTATTCCACCAAATAGCTTGCTTTTATGTTTAGTAGTTAAAGTGATGTTAACTGCCACATGTTGGAGCGAGCACTTACGCTTCAATGTTCCATTTGTTTTGTGTTTAGGCTTGCCTACGCTGCACGAGACAGGCTTTGCACACACTTCATCGGAAGCGGCGAGGGCCCTTGGCAAGAGGAGATGATCAGGAGCAGCAGAGTGTAGTAATGGTAAAATTTTTTTTTACTTACAGGCACTCTAAACACGTTTCATATTGCATTGTCTGCTTGCAGTGATGACAGCACTCCCGTACACTTTGCTGTCTTCTAAAAATTATTCCTGAGAGGTATGTATGTTGCAGGTACGGATGCAGACAATAGCAAATGGAGCACGCTATTGCCTTCTAATATTTTTCACGTGTTCAATAACTGAAAGTGGCATCTGCGGTATCTGCAGGCCGCTGGTGGACGCTAGTGCGCTTTATCGTGGGCCAACAGCGTTTCTTCATGTCAATAGGAAAGGCCCGACGGCAATTAGAACGAAATAGCATGCTCTGTTTACTTGTGTCAGCACCTATATATTTGGCAGCACTTGTGACAGACAAAAAGGCACATGCAATCACAGATCATGAAAAGGTGGCAACAGTTAACCCCAGAACAGCTGGCATTCTAACAATGCTGGTTGTAAAAATGCGAATAGTTTTCATTGTTTCAATAGTTTCCCACCCTTTCAGTACTGCACAAACCATATTTCTTGACGTATTTCATATATCAATAAATCTGAAAATGGGCCAAGCAAGAAATGCCAAAGGAAGAAATGCCATCCAAAATGTTTATGTTTATTTAAGATACCTTACAGGCTTCTGAGCATTGTGTAAAGGGGATGTTATTCTTAGCAGCGCGTTTGTAAAAGCAATAAAAAAGGGAAAAATTCAGCTCATAATAAATAACATTTGAACACATGATTACAGATAAAAAACATGAAACAATGGGACTTGTATTGGTTAAATAAATGAACTTTAACTTTAACTAGACGAGACAGTCTAAATCAAGGAAGAGAAAAAATAAACAAGAAGCATAACAAGTAAACAGAAGTAAAAAGTATAGTGTTACAGTGGTGCAGCAAAGTACAAAAAATATGTGTAGATGAAGTAAGCGACTATAAAACATTAGTTCGAATTTTCATCATTCATGGCTTCTTGGAGCCGGTGCTACATCAATGTTTGAATTTCGAAAATTGCATCTGGCTGGTCTCTCGGGCCAAGCATTCGCAACTGTCCGGCAAGTGCCATGCATGTATGGTACACAGCATCTTGTGGCTCCCACTGCAGTTGTTGCTTCTGCTGCCTCCCAGTCCGCACCACCTGGAGGTGCTGCATTCAGGCAGCAGTTACAGCTGGGGGGCTTTCGATGGGCTGCAAGTTGAAACAGTGTTTTTAGTAGTCGTGTATTATGTATTCATTCCTGACTTACCTCTGTTGTTTCCTTGGTGACCGCCGTGCTTTTCCCCGCCTTGGAGGCCTTCGAAAAAATTAGACCTCTCTCAGCAGCGAAATGCATTCACTCCAAAGGCACTATAGCACGCGGTTAGATACAAGCATGTGCTACATGAGAAATGAAAAAGTTCGAGTCGCAGTGTTCCACCTACCTATCTGTGTCAGACTAAGGCATCTTCTGTTGGTCTCTCATCAAGATTGCTGTAAAAATGAGTGTGTAAATGCCATGTTTGTACAGATTGCATTGTATTTCAGTGATTGCAGTCTTGTATGCCTATATGATAAGTTGCTTACCTTTCAGTTGCAGCAGCTGCTGGTGTTGCTGGGCCACTTGACGGAACTGAGGAGCTAGAAGTTCCCGGCAGCTCAGCTTGGTCCTGGAGATTGCTGTTTTCAGTGCACGACAGGTCTTAAATGAATAAACCTATAATTGTTTGACAGCTTAAGTTTGGGCAATAAGACTGTGATGCATTCATTTTACATATAATCATGACTGGCAGGAGTCACAACCTGTACATGACAGAAAGAACATTGTTTAGGAACTGACTCTTCAGAAAAGAAGTCAAGGCTTGAATAGAGCGTGCAAAAATATATTTACACATAAGGAGAGCACTCTAAAAGGTTGCTACCTTGACAGTGTAGGTTTTGTTTCCTCCTGAGCTTTTGCGTGGATAACATATAACAAGCCACGCTAGAAACGCTCGTGTAGATTTTGGAAAATTGCTCCACTCACATTGGCTCTTCTGAAACTCGCTCCATGATGGCTTGCATGAGAAAAAAGTTTTTCCACTTGATAGTGGCAACGTCTGCGGCACCGGCTCCGCTCTTCATGCTTGTTCTTATTTGATTTCTAATGTTCGCGAATGTGTCCTTTATGTTTTCAAACTTTTTTTGACACAGCGAACCTGCGGAGAATAAAAGGCACTTTTGTCAAGTAGAATGAAGCGAATTGATGGACTGTTCGCTTTCACTCACGCTCTTTCGAGCCGTTCAGCATAGCACGTCCTATAATTCATGGTTATATTGCGCTCAGTTTTACAAACACGATATTAAGGAAGGACAGGACGTGGACGGACGTAGCGCAAACTACCAACTGTTTAATACTGTTAAAGAACGCGCTTATATACAAGGAGATATGGTGCGGGGGGGAGGGTACATATAAAAAGATCTGACATGGTGACAACATGTGATCATAGTTTGGGTCAGGCATACATCGTTCACATGCACCCGTTCGCCCCGTTCGTTAGCTAAAGAAAAAGAGATGTGCGTAAGCACTCCGTCCATCGCGCTTATCAAAGCTGAGGTAGAGTTTGCCAGGGTCATGTTCTGAAAAGAAGATATATTCGTTTACTTACATGTGAAGGTATATGCCAGAGCACTTCGGGGCTTAGGTGTAACATAGCGTGCGGTGTTGATGCGCGGTCGCATGTCACTGTACGAAACTACTGCGCATCCAAAAATCAGAGATTCGAAACGGAAATTCGTGTAATCCTTTATTCCCTAAATGCGTACATCGTGATTTACATAAGTTATGCACTTATCAAGCGCTTTCTGTTAACTTAATATAAACGCATCACCTTCATAAATCCATCAAGTATGCGTTTTTACATGACAAAGCATAAGGTGACTTGTACTTGTTTTCAGCTCTTTCAATAATAACTGCACTGGCCACATCGACCAGTAGCAGCAGGGCGGCGCCCTAGCGGTTCCCACTTTTTCGGGCCAGCTTTTCCTCTAGAGTTGGTTGTACTAACTCTAAGTTCCCTGCCACGCGATCCGCTTCTCCACCTCTGGGTGCTTCTTCCTCCGGCGCTCGCTTCCCTCGCGGCGACGCACATAACCTCGCCGATTTCACAGTGGGAGCTGGACGCCTGCGGCGTGACTAATAAGCTGTTGCGCACCCGCGCCGAGTGAGCGTCACGCACGCCTGAACCAGAAGTAGCGGCCATTACGTCGTAAAAAAGAAGGCAAGAAGAAGTGCGCAAGGCCGAATACTGCAACAGCGCAGCTTTTTGAATGGGAGCTTATGGCTGTTGCTTCCTTGTCACCCTCCCCCCCCCCCCCCCCCCCCTGCATGTACAGCTTGCAGCGCGCTAGTTGAGACGAAATGAGAAAGTTTTGGGGCGCTGCTATAACTACCTCCAACTCCGGTTGTACTTAAGGGATTCAGAAAACTCTTGACGTATGAAGCGGCATCCTCGACTAGTGGGACCATATTATGATTACTTAGAAAGAGGTTTCCGGGCCTCTTCAAAGAAAACAAGTTATCTCAACCAGGATCATATTCCGTATCCACAACATGCTAGCTGTGGTACCGTCATTTAACGTTGGCGTCGCACAGTCATTTCGCAGGGTCGTTCACCGTTAACTTTGCCGTCATTACCGCCATTCCCATGGCACTGTCTTACCGTCAAGCAGCTTTTTAGGCTGGCACTTACAGGTTTCGCAAGAGTCACCTCGTATAACTGTATTTTTTTTTTGTAATGCACAAAAGAGATTTATTTTTACATTCCGTCTTCTGACACCGAAACTTTCTCGCTCTTCTCAGAGACGTCATCTATACAGAGACACAGTCATTGTATTTTTCAAGCTGCGAAATATTTTACTTAAAGTGCACACGCAGAACATTCGCTTTCTTCGACTATGAAGTAGGTTTAAAGAGACTGATGCATTGCGCTTTCGAATGTGAGCCTTCTTCATTATGTTATGACATTGCTAAAACATTAGCGCTTAAGGAGAGCCAACACCATTTACAGCAGATTACAAGCCATATATTAGCACAGTAGGCAGTGAAGTTGCAGATAAACACGCTTCTGAGGCATATACTTTAGACACACTAACACGTATTCCCCTCTGGCTAGAGTATGACAGCTATGCTGGACGACAGTGTTTACTGAGCATGCGAATTGATCTGTATTGTATAGCACTGATCATGTGCTTCGCTTCTATGCAAGCCTCATGATCGGCTGCACATTAGACGCGCTCCTAGTCCGCTTACGCATGGAGGTAACCTACAGGCCCTATTTCTTGCATCGTGAGAATTTTCTAGATTCGGCTTGCTGGTAGCACATATTTTCAAGGAACAGCACAGAACAAGCTCGGACAGAGGAAGTACTCGACAGATGCACGTGGAAGGAAATATGAGATCATCTGAGCACAAGACTGCGGCACCCCAGAAGCTTCCGTGGAGCACTGTCTCGTTGAGTGCCCGCAAAATGACCAGGAGCGAGATGTTCCGCACAGATGTCTCGACGCAGTCAGGCTTGATTTCTCCACGCAGAAAGCGCTCCATCCATTGATCATTCCCCCGGGAAACACACAGCTCCCAAAACTACAGAGAATTCTCGTGAACAAAGGCTTAGTCAGTTGTTTGCAAACAGTATTTTATGTGTTTTTAATTTCTGCTTTGTTTTAGTGAGATGCTTGCGTGCGCTCTTATAAGTGCTTATTTTTCTGAGTTTTCCTCGTTATCTATGGACTTGCTTCCACGGTGTTGCGTTACTTCCGAACCTTTTTTCTTCTAGTTTCCTTTTATTACGATTTTGCTATTTGCTGGCATGTTCGATGACCAAATAATCCACCTTTTACAGATAATAAAAAGATGTATGTAAAGTATTGCACATACTATATCCACTAGCTGAGTGCTCAGGAGTACTTGTGCAGTGTATGCACATTGCGTACATTGAAATCCATTTCACGCAGAAAAAGAAAAAAAAACGTGAGCGTGTTGCTCTGGAGCCTGCGCTTCCTGCTCAGAACCTATACCTGACACAGTTTCCGGCGATGCCACTTGCACGCCTAGCTGGTCCGTTAACGACATCCAATGAAATGAACACGAACCGGGACATCTTTTTTTATTAATGTCGTATATATCTGAAAACTGCCGCAGTTTTCGACATACACATGCCCCTAAGGCGCATTGAACTCAGCATAAACGGGCTTTCCTCGAGGCCTCGAACGATTAAGGACGTTTCCCGCAGATGATGGCTTTAATATCACTTCTTTATAACGGCCAATATTTTCCCCAATCATGGCAACTTCTTTTTGGAATATATATTTATACAGCGCATTATTACTTTTTTTAAAGCCAGACTACAAATGTTGCTGTTAGAGCGACGTTTTCTGCATCTGCGCAATTATATTGCAACAATACGACAACGACCTCGATTTCTGCTTGAGAATGTGCAACTACTTTTGGTATTGCTCATACTCGGTCCGCACACAGGTGTGGTTGCGCCTACGCAGTACACACTTGTACAAAGGTTTTCATAAGTACGAGTTCATTCGTATTTTGACTGTATCCACGATGCGGTTTGTCTGAGCCACCACTTGATGCGCCAGCTATTGCGACTCGTGACGCCTATATCCGTTGCTGAAATGTCACTTAAATCGAAGCATTCGGCCCTAGAGTAAGGCGAGAACTCTTCCACAGCACCTTTCACGTCGCTAGTCCACTCGTCTGAAACTAGAGTCTTCAGTTCAGTGTATGGTGAGCATACATTTCTATACTATTTGCACACCACCTTTTACAGTGAAGCTGTCTATGGCTAGGATCTGGAAAGAAATGTATCCGGGATGTTGACAAAAACAAATCAGCATGCGAACCGATCCTGGTGATAGTGCAGGAAGGGTCCAAGCTCAATAACCAATAAGCCTGTGGCTTTGGTGTCCTTTAACTCGCCTTATCATACGTGGGACTCAAGGAGGCCCCTGACACAAGGGTAAGAATGGATGTTTTGACGAAAAATAAATGTTTTTTACAACTTTTCTGAAAAGGACTTAAAATTTTCGGCGCCCACCGCGCAACCACCAATGGTCGCGCGTTCGTCGTAGCCGTCTTTTTCCTCAGCTGGCTCCGTTGCCTCTCTGCATTCCAGCGTAGAATTTCACTTCTGTCGTTGTAATGGGGAGGCCTCTTTTGCGGGGGTATGAGTCATTGTTTAAGGAAGTATGAGTCATTGTCTTACGTGTTGTACACATTTAGTATCAGACGTCTTACTCCTGTGTGCGTACCTATATCACCACGATGACCACAGATTACAACTATAAATATGTTCATGCTTTTGTTCAATATTCTTGGTCACCTGTGTCATGCGCTAAACAGCTGCACTGGTCATCCACCTTAAAACAGTGGAATGGCACTGAATTTTTTTTCTCTCATTATATTGTCACGTAGTAATGACGGTCAAGAGCAGGATAGCAAATTGTGAATCACGGAACAACCTTCAGAGCTTAGCACTTACGCGCGCGTTCCTGCGGCGGGCGACGGCGCCGGTGTCCTTAACCGAGCGAACGATCACAGTGAAGAATGAAATACGGCTATAGCGAAGAGAGCGCGAGGAGGAAAGCGGAGGAGGAGCGTGCCGCGGAACCATGAGGCGGAAAGCCGAGGAAGAGGGTAAGGCGAAAGAGTGAGAATAAAAGCGTAGTGGCGCGCAAGACAGGCTCTCTGGCAATGATGGCTACGAGATGGCACTGGAGTAGCGCGCGTCGTCTGTATGGAAACAAAGTGCTCATGAGCGGAGGTCTCTCTGTGGCGGCTGCTGTGCATCGCGCCCGCGTGTCGCCCACGCGCTGCTTCTCGTGATCTCCCGATTAATGAGGCAGTCGTGCCGCACTTTGCTCTGTTTGTAACGTGCCGCACGACAGACTGTCCGCGCCAGTATATATTTCGCCAAATGAATACACGTATGGAGCTGCGCTCAATTTCGCATTACGGAGTGTCGTAATCATCGTTCCAATTTTTTTTATTGTGCGAATCTCTTGTGTCCACAAAGACAAAGGACACTTCAAGCACAACGATAGCAGCGAGCACAGTAGGCGATCATCGAAATCCGATCTGAGGCTCAAGCGTATTGGCTTTTCTACATGACTTGTCGAAGTTTCCAACGTAATTACCAATACTCGTACACTTTCTCGAAAGCACAACGTTATTCGCGTAGCGCATACGATGTGATTGCACAATGTCGGCCGGGAACATACAAAGCGGATAGAATCAACGATAAGATTCGAGTAAGTTCCCAATCATGCAGGCGCGTCTTGAGCTGAGCGATAACATTAAGTTGTTAGCGTTTGAAATGCAGGCCGCGGAAAAAATCATAAACATGAACACGTGTCAGTATTCGGCCCATCTCAGGCGCCGTGCTGTACTTACACTCTATACTATTGAGCAATGTATGACATGTTGCATGGTGATGGTGATGATGATGATGATGTTGCAACAAATGGGCTCAGCCTAGCAGTCGAGCCGATTCCACAGTTGGCCTGAATGTACTGTTGGGCTAGGTGGTTTTACAAAGTTGTATTTACCAGCGCAACTTCAGAGTCATTGCTCTTTGTTGTCTTTCCTGTTTGGTTGTGCCATTTCTGTGCCGGAAGATAGCGCAAAGTCAATGTCGGCAGTCGCTCTTTTTTCAGGGCGCCTCTTTAGTGCTGTAAAATTTATATCACCATGCGTCTGTAAGTCCAGCGTCACGAAATGTCAGAAGCACCACAGAACAGCAGATTTATCTCCGGATTACATTGTGGCATTCTGCGAAACACTAAAGGCGCCACACAGTCATCTGCAAATCATCTTGTTCTCAGGGGTACGAGTAATACTGCATTTGGTTCCACAGTGTAACGCCGGCAGGACCGCGTAAAGCGTTTCGTATCACCGAGCTCGACGCATGTCTGCACGCAATGAGAAATGCGCGCAGCCACGATTGAAAGCCACAGCTGTCGTGTACACGGAACGCGCTGCGAGGAAGGAGAGCGTCGCTGAGTGTGGCTTTACGCGCGAAAAAAGTCGGAACGAGATTACAACATTTAAAGATAATCTTCATTTATAGCGCTGGAGAGAGCATTAGACCCTATTTATGCGATTTAGTGGGCCTTCATGAGAGAGTCTTGTGCCGTAGCTATACTTCCTTTGCTCAAGAATCGGTAAGGTAATATTGGCCGCTAAGCATGAAGTGCCTACTGTAGGAAAAGTCGCACATTTCTGTTCGAGGTGATTATATAGGAAGTCGCGGGTGAGGGCAAATCGCTCCTTAGAAAGAACAAACAAGTCGAGCGATCCAGGGACCTCCACTAGTACGGCGAAGCCAACCTTGGGGCGACGATGTCGGCGTAAGTCTATGGAAAGCATTTTTTAAAACTTCATTGATGAAAAATGCGTCATTTTTCTCAAACTGCACTTTAGGCATTTAATCTGGGCAACGATCTCACGCTATATGTCGCGTCATGTTTACTAGTTTAATCCCGCAGGCTGGATTTTATTTTTCCTGGGACACTTCTTTAGACCCGTTTTGAAATGCACGGCATCTTTTTTTTTTAATGTTTTTTCCCCGAATTGCACTCGAGTGGTATATACTCCAGGCCCCCCTCTATATCTTAAGTGTAGTTTGGTTTTATTCTGTGGATGAAACCTTTTTTCCTGGGGCGCTTTTGTTCGGGAACCATGCGGCTAAGCATGGTTCTAAGCAAGATTCATCCGTTCTTGAACTGAATGGAAATGGTTCGTCGAGCACGCTAAAATTCGTGGACTCGAATGTGCCGCTATGCTGAATATTCACGCCCTGACATGTAAGGAAAACGACACTGTGAGACACTGCAAGAAGCAGCGGACCGAATGGCTTTTTGGAGAGATATCCAAGCATTAAGACCGGCTGCGGGCACCGTTATATTTGGAAGTTTTGGCACAAGTGAAAATGTTTTATTTTTGTACTTATAAAGATAAAGATCGCTTAATTTATGAAAATCAATGAGTAACTGTAGAGAAATAATCAGCAATTAACTACGTAATACCGCAATACAGCTAGATTATGCGACTATAGTAATTCGTGGTCACTAGTTACCAACATACTATGCCTAGTTCTCTCGGTTTTACGCTACATCGATGTCATCAATACCAAATAAATGTAAAAACGAATGATTCAACAATGAGGCCTGCTAGGGACAGGTAGTAGGAAAACGCACACTTAAACAAAAGTGCACCTTTTGGGGTATATATTTGCCACACACCAAAAATCGTCATTTGTCTTGCTTGCGTTTCCTTTCTTGAAAACGCTGCGCTCGCTACATTCCTTTCGAGAACGCTCTGTCATGCTGATAACGCGCATGCCGTTCGTGACTTGGAAACACAGGGCTCGCCGCGTTAAAGAAAGGAAATTCGGACAAGACAGATGACGATTATTGTTGTGTGGCAAGATACGACCCACAGGGTGCAATTTTGCTTAAGAATGCAATAGTTATACTAAGTAATTTATTTTACTGGTAAAATGGTAGTTTTGATTCCTACACGTCGCCATTGGTGTCATTGGCATTGTTGGTGAATGAACATTTTTTTTTAGTTTCGCTATGTGATAACGTCGAATCTTTCATAGAGCATTGCCTCGTGAATTTTAAGTGAAAACTTCTTCAAACAGTGACTCAGTCATGATAACCAGGGGTGATAGAAGTAAGTTACGAGATATCACGAATCACTTTGTCTAGTATTGCGGTGGTAGGCTTTTATTCATATACGTCTTGATTGATACGAACCCAAATACGCTAAGCGATTATGTCTTTGATTGCCGCTGCTAACTGATTACGCCCATTTATGATTCAATACGGGTGATACACTCGACTCGATTTTCTCCTAATTTAACGCCATAGGCTTCAGGGCCCCGCGTCGCAGAAAATCCTGTGTCTGCGGCGTTGTCGGTTAGAGAAAATCCCGAACGACGCAGGCCCTCCGCGTGGCACAGAGGCATTACGCAATTAATTGAATTTCTCAAAGTAAAATGCCTCAGAAAAATTCGTAAAGTACGACGCACACACAACCTGCAGACCCGATAGCGTTGGATTGTAATTTGAATATACGGGAAAACATAATTCTTTTATGCCGCAACTAAAACGCACGCCCGTTTTCCAGCAGCCATTTGAGGTTTGTCTTAGTAAGAGCGGCGCGCCCTTCCCGGTGCCTTCCAACAGCCCCCAGATGGCGCTCGCCTCCGCCCACCTGCGGCACTCCTGTGCCCACCACGTGGAAAAGACAAAAGAAAGCTGCAGAGAGGGCGCCTTCGTGCACAGCGTTCGCCGCCAACGTTTCCACCCAAACACTACGGTTACATAAGCTGCAGTTGTCGTGAAGCGTGAGAAGCAGTCAGCGATTTTCGCATTCTATCACGTTCCACTCTTAAAGGCGAAGCTTAAGCGTCCTCCAAGGTTTTACCCAGTGAAACGTAATGCATACCAAATGAAAATACATATAAATAATTATTCAATTATAATAACTTGGAGATGGTAAGACTGGCTCACCAGTGATCACAAATCGTCTTGTTTAGTATGGCAGCGGTAGCTCTGATTCGTGCGCGTGGCTATCGATATCAAACAAGAAGGGATTAAATGACTATATTTGGTCACCATTATTAAACGATGGTTGTGAGTCATTAGTGAAAACTAACGATACGCTCTGTTTTAAGTACTCCTACTTAAAAGTACGAGTACAGATGCATGTGGATATGGATTTTATAGCGCTGAAGAGGTGCCCGGAAAAAAGGACTGCCCACATTGACTGAGGGCTATCTTCAGTATGGTATGGTATGGTATGATGAACTTTATTGAATGTCCTGAAGATCAACCTTTAGGTTGACGCAGGCGGCTCCCACGTCGGGACAGTAAGGTTTAACCTTACCGCCGTATCGTGGGCCTTCTGGGCGGCCTGTACTTGATCGGAAAGAACTCCACTATGTAGGACTCGCTGCCACTAGTGTCTCTCTTTGTCACAGTCTGTGAAAGTCACAGGACACTGCCAAAGCATGTCATCCAGAGTAATGATGCCATTACACTTCTCGCAATTGATTTGTACCTCTCTTTCAGGATATAGCCTATTAATAAAGTTTGGACTTGGATAAGTTCTTGTCTGCAACAATCTTAGAGTCACTGCTTGAGCTCTATTGAGCTTAGCGTGTGGCACTGGGAATTCCCTTCTGATCATGTAGTAATGCTTCGTGATTTCATTATATGTAAGTAATTGGTCCCTGTTCTCCTCCTGCATATTATTAAGGTCCTGGTCGCGTAGTGCACGGATAGTAAGTCCTCGTGCAGGTGCGTTAGCCATCTCGTTTAAATTCTTCCCGAGGTGGATCGACAGACCCCATTTGCGCAGGAAACCAGCGAATTTCGATCCCTTGGCTGTCCAACTCACCGATCAGCTGGGCAGCCCTTTTGGTTACAAAGCCATTGGTAAAGTGTCTAATAGCCATCTTAGAGTCACTGTAAATCTTCGCCCACTTATTATTCCCTAAAGCCAATGCTATCGCTACTTGTTCTGCGACTGTCGTGTCTTTAGTCATGATTGTAATAGCATCCCGAGTGAGACCATCTGCATCTACTACTACTGCCGTAAAGGCTTTCTTTCCTCTGACCTATGCAGCATCTACAAAAGCCGCATGTTCTCTGTCGTGTTCTATCTCTAGCAGGAGAGCTTTGGCCCTTGCCTTTCGTCTGTCCAGGTTGTGCACCGGGTGCATATTTCTGGGGAAAGGAGTCGTCTTGATTATCTCTCTTATGCTATCTTTTAGTTCTACTGTGCCTTCACCTGAAATTTTGCATTCGGTTGGGCACCACCCTACCTCTTCTAGTATTGCTCTACCTGGCCTTGTTCCAGACAGCCTCTCTCTGTGGGCAATTTGCTGAGCTTCAATTATCTCGGCTATTGTGTTGTGGAGCCCCAGTTTCATTAAATTATGATCCGGCGTGTTAATTGGTAACCCCACTGTTGTTTTGACTTGCCTTTTAATTAATCTGTTCAACTTGTTTAGCTCTCTCAGTGTCCAACTGAGCATCCCAGCTACATAGGAGAAGTGATACAAGGCGAAGTGAGCCGGAGATAAATCTGGTGTGCTGTGGTGTTCCTTCGTGACACTGGACTTACAGACGCACGGTGATATGAATCTTATAGCACTAAAGAGGCGCCCTGAAAAAAGAGCGACTGCCAACATTGACTTAGTGCTATCTTCCGGCACAGAAATGGCACAACCAAACAGGAAAGACAACAAAGAGCATTGACTCTGAAGTGGCGCTGGTAAATACAACTTTGTAAAACCAACTAGCCCAACAGCACGTTCACGCCAACTGTGAAATCGGCTCGACTGCTAGGCTGAGCCCATTTGTTGCAACATCATCATCATCACCATCACCATGCAACATGTCATACATTGCTCAATAGTATAGAATGTAAGTACAGCACGGCGCCTGAGATGCGCCCAATACTGACACGTGTTCATGTTTATGAGTTTTTCCGCGGCCTGCATTTCAAACGCTAACAACTTAAAGTTATCGCTCAGCTCAAGACGCGCCTGCATGATTGGGAACTTACTCGAATCTTATCGTTGATTCTATCTGCTTTGTATGTTCCCGGCAGACATTGTGTAATCACATTGTATGCGCGACGCGAAAAGCATTGTGCTTTCGGGAAAGTGTACGAGTATTTGTAATTACGTTGGAAACTTCGACAAGTCATGTAGAAAAGCCAATAGGCTTGAGCCTCAGATCGGATTTCGATGATCGCCGACTATGCTCGCTGCTATCGTTGTGCTTGAAGTGTCCTTTGTCTTTGTGGACACAAGAGATTCGCACAATAAAAAATTGGAACGATGATTACGACACTCCGTAACGCGAAATTGAGCGCAGCTCCATGCGTGTATTCATTTCGTGATATATTTACTGGCGCGAACAATCTGTCTCGTGAGTAGTGTTGAAAACAAATATGTTGGGATATGTGGCGACAGTAACATCAACATTATCAGCCCTGACAGTCAAACTTGCTCTGAATACTTACGTACTTATCTTAGCTGTGGTCTCTCCTCACAAATTACAGCTCCAACCAGGTGTGAAATAGGCGGACCTAATAGTTTAATTGACCATGTAGTGTCTAGCATACCCACTGATCTTTGCACAGCTGGAATAGTGGAATATGCCGTGACAGACCATTACCCTATATATTTTGCATAGGTCCCGTAACAGGTTCTCAAGCAGCAAAATATGTCAGGACTTTCTTTGATTCTCATAAATTCACTCGTATGATTCGTGTGATTGACTGGGCTGGCGTGCTTGAAGAGCAATGTGGCGAAAGGGCTTACGAATCTTTTTTGCAAAAATATCCGAATGATCTAACTTAAGTACATGTAACACTACTGTGACGCGATGGTTTAGCTCGCCAAGAAAGCCTTAGGTTAGTGATTCATTATTACGGTCCATTAAAAAAAGAGATAATCTTCGTAAGAAAGTTAAAGTCCAGCCATTCAATAATGCGTTGCGATTGCGCTTCCACACATGTTCAAATGTTATAACAACCACTTTAAAAAATGCCTAGCACAATTACTGCGAAAATAAAATAAGAAAAAATGGAAGTGATACCAGACGAAATTGGCCGGTTATTAAAGAATTCTTAAACATTAGTACAACTAAAAATCACATATCGTGCGTGAACCACGATTCTGCTAATATTACTGACCCTCAAGACATAGCTAATGCTTTCAGTGACCATTTTAGTATTGCAGGCGGTAGTCAGCCTGACTCAACGTCGTTTAGTTCTCCGCGCTGTTCTCATTCCGTTTACCTGTTCTCTACAACATGACTAGAAGTATTTAACATTATCAATTCGCTTAAAACAACCGGTCCAGGCCTCGACTTGATACGCGCCTCTAGCATTAAGCTTGTGTCTAACGAAATCTCACCTGCGTTAGCACATATAACAAACAGATTATCTATAGATGATATCTTTCCTAATCGCCTCAAGACGGGTAAAATAATCACACTATTTAAAAAAGGTGACCAGAAGTGCATGACTAATTATCGTCCTATCTGCATTTTGTCTTTCTTTAGTAAGGTGATCGAAAAACTAACACATAATTGCTTAACAAAATACTTATCCAAATTTAATGTTTTAACTCCTGATCAATTTGGTTTTCGTGACAATTTTTCAACTGAACCAGCGCTTATTACATTTACTGAGAGATTTAAATTAGCCATCGATCAAGGTCTCTTAGTTGGTACTCTCTTTAATGCGTTTGATACAATTACTCATCGTATTCTTTTAAGTAAACTTGAATAGTATGGCATTTTTGGGCTGCCTTTACAATTAATTCGCAACTGCCTAATAGACCGACAATATATGGTCAAAGTTAATAGTGTCTTCTCCTCATCAAAAACTGTAAATACAGGCGTCCCTCAGGAATCAATACTTGGGCCACTTTTATTTCTCATATTCATTAATGACTAGCTAGAAATATTAACACATGCGCACTGCCTTCTTTGTGTTGATGACACCACTATTTTCACATCTGATAAAAATTTATTCGCATTTCAGGAGAAACTTAACGCTTACCTAGCGAATGTTCATTCATGAAGTGTAAAAAACAAGCTAACCATTAACCCATCTAAGACAACGTTTATGGTATTCCATTCTTCAAAAACTTTGCACATTGACTGTACTGTATTGTCTCCAAATAATAATGTATTGTCAAGATCCGGTTCTACTAAAGTTCTTGGTGTAGTTCTAGATGAGGACCTCAGGTTCCTCTGCCATATTCAATCACTTACTCAAAAAATCTTATTTGGTATTCACATCATCATAAAAACTCGCTCTTTTTTGAGCAAACCATTCTCATGTCTTTATATTACGCGTACATACACAGTCACCTCTCATACTGCCTGTCGTAATAGGTATGCCACACATCTTCATCACCTAGAAGTTTTGCAAAAGCAGACATTACGATAATTTGCATTCCAATTGCGTACATCTCCCGCTGCTCCCATATTCCGTTCCCTAAATGTTTTACCTTTACGCATGTTGTTCAATCATAAGCTGTCACTACTTATGTTTCGTCTTATAAATACCCAATTAAATATTCCAGGTTTTACTCCCTCTAGCCTCATTTATTATAAGAACACAAGATTTTCAGCACAACTCAATCTTCCCCTTCCGAAAGCAAGGACTAATTATGGGAAATTTACCGTCACGTTTTCAGGCACTTCTGTTTGGAATTCAATGCTATCTGATATGAAGTCCTCTACATTATTATCATTTACACCTAGAACGAAGGAGCATTTCATGAACACTTTATCTGACGAATAGTATAATTTAACGAACCTAGAATTAATTAGATATTGTTCTGCTTTACCATTATGCAATGTACTGTTCAATTACCGAGTCACTGAATTTTGCCTATAATTGATAGTTCTCCTCGTCGTTAGCCTTACGTGCCATTTATCCTCGTTTGAATTTCTGCAAGTTATTTTTAAGGTTTCTTCAATTATTTTTCTTCTTTTTAACTGTGTGATTATACTTAGCATATTTTTAATTGATTGTACTTTCTCGCTTACCGTTTTTTTTTCGATGATGATGTAGAAATTGTATAATATATGACATGACTCACCTGTTTGCCACCATCCTACTATCCCCTTTTCATGTTTTGTTAGGAGGTCCCCCCGACAGTTGTTACTTTGGGACCTCCGAATGTGTACTTACACCCATCTTGTATTTGATTTCGTCAAAATAGTGATTAATTACTTCGTATCACCTTTCACTTCGTGGTCTCCATGTCTCTGACGGAATGCCTCTGACTTATACCCATCTTGTATTTGATTTCGTCAAAATAGCGGTTAATTAGTTCGTATCACCTTTCACTTCGTGGTCTCCATGTCTCTGACGGAATCGCCCTTTCGTTTCAAAACAGCAATATTTAAATACTACTTAAGGTCTTCGTAGAAACATCTGGTATAGAAGCACTGGCAGATAGGCAAAGTTCTAAATGGTCATGAAACCTACAACTCTCATGGTCTTCAATGCACAGGAGTCTTCAACTGGCACCGTAGCATGATCGACCGTTACATTGTGAATGATGTAGCCGACTAATACCCTGTCAGACGAGATACGTGGACGGCTTCAGTTTGCAACTTGAAAGACGACTTTATGGCAACGACGGAGGCGAATTCGTACTAGCAGGACAACGTCATGGATAACAAAATAATTTTTCTAATGGCAATCCGAAAAATATAACTATGAGGTGGCAAGGATCTGTCATTAGCGTTCATGAATCACTATATTTAGAATGATAGTGGTAGTCTCCGTTTATTCATCCTCATTTCTGTAAATCAGTTTCCCTAAACTTCTTTTAATATATAGCAGGCACGGTTGAAATACGGGTGATCACCAGTAATTATGTTCACTTAAGTGTTCTCGGCTATTTACAAATCTGAACTATATGAATATAAAATAAAACGTTGTTTAAAGGCTGATTCAACTCTGATAATTAGTAATTGAGAAGTCTCAGTCACAAGTGAGTACAAATCACTTTTTAGTACGATTGTATTTAATTTCCGCGTCGTCGTTGGGTACGTAGGATAAACGTGTCAGAAAAAAAAACAGTTCTAGCCCGGTTTAAAACACTGCTACAATTCAGCAGGAATGTTACCAGTACGTGCCGTAACTACGCCTGTTATTAAAACCCTCTCGGCGTTGCTGAAAGCTATTGAAATTCTGGTGGCCTTTCGATTTTTTTTAAACGCTGCCCTCTCAGTTACGCTGGAGCATTGCGGTGAAGTTCAGCAGATATCCGCGAGGGCTGTGTTCAGAATTCCTGGGTATGTCTTCTTGTTTAACTTCATAACAGAGCACTCATTAACGTTTAAGCCCATTCCCCACTCCTCCCAGCCCACTACTCACATTTTCAATCACAAGTGACTCAAACTTTTCAATTCCTAGTTATCAAAATTCAACCACCGTTTAAGAAGCCTTTCACTTGATATGCATAATGTTTAGATACGTAAATAGTCGAGAACACTAACGTGAACATGGTCACTATTCATTGCCAGTATTACTACTCTGTTTGGTACATATTCATAAAAATAAGTATATTATGACACTGATTCTAGAAGTGACAACGAGAGAATGTAGACTACGACTGTCATAAAGCAATGTGATTCGTGATCACTATTGAGTCAATCCGACCACCTCCTAGTCTACATATTTGAATCAACATATTTATGACTTCTCCTTTGATATCTATGACGTCATGCCGCTGAAAATTATGAGCACATTGAACTGAACGTATTATTATTGATCACTAAGGACTCGTCATCATCACTTAGCAATGGTAACCTAAAACGCACTTTTAATGACTGCACTAATGATATCAATGACGACGTGCACGAATGAAGGCAACCGCTGTGATACTAACAAAATTATTAGTGATCGCTAGTGACTCAATACTTCTACCTCCCAAATATAATTCAATCACTGTTTATGTAATTTTTGTTTAATAACCATGACCCTATACTATGCAAAATACGAAAACATCCAACTAAGCATATCACTAGAGACAACTAAAAAATACGCTTTATAAGTCATGAATGGTCACAAAAGAAATACTCATGTAATCACTTCTTCATTGATGCCAATGATGACGTGCACAAATGAAGGCTACCATTGTCATAATAAACTTAGCGATTTAAGGTCACTTGTGATACCGCCTTACCACCTCCCAGTTGCTATAATTGAATCATAGTTTTATGACTTCATTTGATAGTCATGACACTAACCAATATGAAGGTACGAGAACACCGAACTGTGCGTATCACTAGTGTAACTAATTACCAGGCATAATCATTCAGTAGTGGTAACCAAAGAAATATTCATTTAATGAGATTTTCTGAGGAATTGTACGAATGAAATATACCATTGTATCAGTACATAAATTATTAATTAGCACACTTGACTTAATCACACCACTTCCCAGTAAGCATAATTGAATCACTCGTTTTATGACATTTCATTTCATATTCATTATACAGGGTGCCCCAGCTAACTTAATCCAGACTTTCAAAGAACCAAGATAATGTTGTTTGCCGTTGCTTGAAGGTATTCAAATAATTTTTTTCATTCTGCATAATTAGACAATTAGTCTTAATTAATCAACTTCCTAAATATTATAATTAGATTAAACATGTCAATGAGAAAACTGTAGACTGACACGAAAAATCTCCGGATACAGCTTTCTGTTGCTCATTACGTACTATATAAACGTGTTTTCACAAGCGTGAAAGAAGCCCCCAAAAGCCCGCAAAATTGCCGCGCGACTGGTCACTCGAGGTGCTTTGCGTGTATTCTTGGGCTTCCTTCACATCGGAAAAGCACTTTATTCTATTCAGGTATTATTGTGAGGAAGCTAGAGCACCGATATTTGCCTGTATAACATTTCTGGCTTCCGGCCGTGCATTCAAGAGTACGATCTGTCCTGAACCATCTGCTTATGCGTGAGCCGCGTGGGCCCAAGCTTTCACGCGCCGGATAGTGTATGCGTAGTTTAGTCTTTGGGTGACCGAGTGGTCTCCAGATTTTTGATGCAGCAGACACATGCCTCGCCTTGTTGGGAATATTCTTTGATAGAACGCTTGTGCTTTCTTCTCTGCTTGTTCGCTTCGTTTCCCTGCCCTTCTGGGAGCTACCGCTCCCTCCTTGCGGCAACGGATGAAGAGATCTCCGAGGACCTTCCTGACTCGCAGGAAACGTTCAGGAAACGTTCAAATGCGTTAAGCGATACGGACACCGAGGCCACTGAGTTATGTTTGTACAGCTACGATTCGACGGACGCTGACTTCAAGGTCGTGATGAGTAGGTCACCAAAAAGAAGGCTACTGGAAGCATCTTCGTCGGTGAGTGCTTCTACCATGAAAAGTGCACCGCAGCGCTGGCCGCATACTGTGCTCATCATGCCCGTGGATCCGGCGACCAATATGCGGTTCCTAAACAGGCACGTCCTCTCCGTTGCTTGAGAGAATCGCACCGAATGAGATTAAAGACGTGAGAATAAGCTCGCGCAAAATTGTCCTGAAAATTGATGTGTTACATCGCAGTTCCCTGCAATGCCCATTTAATATAACTGAAATCGACAATGTAAAGGCGACGATCATTGATCCCTACAGGCGTCGATGGTACCGCGGACGTCCTTTATGACGCCGACGTTGCCATCCCGAATGACCACTTGCCAATGCTGATCAAACGAACGACAGAAGGCACTTTCATTAGGAGGATTTTCAGACTGGAAAACACACGCTGTGTGATGACTTTGAAAGAAACAGCCTTCATTCCCATGTCAAAGTAGGACATGTCCGGCATCCAGTACGACCATTCGTATCGAAGCCTCTCCAGTGTTTCAAGTGTTGCGAGATTGGCCACGTAAATGGTGTCTGCGTGAACAACGTCGTGTGCCCGCGGTGCTCTGAGTCCCATTCGGAAAACGCCTGCAGCGCAGATATTCTAATGTTCCCGAACTGTCGTGGTGCTCACAAGGCATCATCAAAGGATTGCCCACAGGCGCGGAAGGAATTCGCAATCCTCAAACGAATGGTGCGGGAAAATTCAACGCATCCAGAGGCTGCTGCTGCTCTTCGGTGACGTCGGCATCGACACCGAAAACGTTCACGAGATACCGCAGCTGCAGATAGTGACACGCCATCTTCCGTCAGAAGGATTGCCGCTTCAACGCATAGTGCCACCAAGACAGATACAAGGAAAGCCTCTATCTGTCCTGAAGCCGTCCTGAAGAATGGCCTGATCTGCCGAGGCACAACTGCCTGCTAAGTTACCTCAAAGCGCACCGACTTCGATGGCTTCGGCAATTGTTGAAGCGACGCTGTCTAATGATCCCCTAGTCACCAACGTTCTGCGGTCGCTCATGAATTCCATTGGCGTTATACTCAACATGAAATCTTCGTCTTCGCAAAGTGCGCTACATGTGCTGGGCGCTTTGAGTCAAATACTTGCCGCTGTTGGTTGAAATGATGGCTCTCCAGAAGCCGTCGTTTTATGACAAAGTCTGGAACGCGTAGCTATTCTAGTGGAACGCCAGATGACTTAAGTCACGCATGTCAGACTTTCGACAACTTGTGTTCATGAATAACTTCCCCCTCATTGTCATCTGCGAGCCCCTCTCAGATAATATCAGACCCTCACCCACCACCTCGCAAGTCTCCCAGTAGAAAAGACCCAAACAACATTCAGTGCAACTGTCTTCAACCACCGTGCGTCTCTCAGGTCAGGTTACGCACCTGCGGCAAGACCTTCGATTCCTCCATGGTGTGTGAGCCGTACTCAAATAAACCTTACCACCGCAGGACTTCAGGGAAAGTCGGACTTGCCGTCATCAGCACTCAAGCAACTAACTTTACTTCTCTTGTACGAGGAATACACCGACTGCACAACGTCTATACTGATGGAGCAACTACATCAACCAGTTCCGGTGGCGCTGTAGCTATAGCAACAATGATAATAACCCAGCGGTTCAAGGCTTCCCATGTCACTACGTCTACAGCTACAGAGCTCGCGGCTTTCCGCGACGCGCTTCATGTGACAGATGCTGAAAGTCCTCGAAAATGAGCAGTCTTCTGCGATTCAAGGCCGGCCTTGCCATATGTGCAGTCATTTCCCCGACATAGAACTCATGATCAGCTAACGTGCGAAATGGTGGAACTTGTGCGTGACTCGATTGAAAAAGGTCATGATATCTCCTCTCAATGGATACCAGGTCATTCGGTATCATTGGAAATGATGACGCAGATAAGGCAGCTTGGACGTCAAACAAAGAAGGCCGCTGCGTCCCCATTCCTCTCTCAAGGACTGATGCTGCGAGACAACTTCGCATTCTAGCACGCACGCTCTTCTTAGCAGAGTGGAATACCGCAAATACAAAGCGCACAATAATACACAGACAAAAGCTTTCACTGCAATTCAGACCTCCGGCCGGACTCCACCGATGGGAAGCGTCTCTTCTGTGTCGGTTGTACCTTGGAGTTACCTTCACGAAAGCTTACTCAGCACGACTTGGAATGGCTGATAGCCCTGTATATGATGTCTGAGGATGCGAGGAGAATATTGACCACTTATTGTGCCACTGTCCTCAATTTTAAGCACAAAGACAATCTTTGTCACACACATTGAGGAAATTAGGTGATCGTCCTCTGAGCCAACAGACAGCACTAGAGCACCGTTCCCATCGATCATCGGCTCAGAAGGCAGTGAAGGCAATTCTGTGCTTTGTTAGAACGTCTGATTTGGGCGAGCGGCTTTGACTCAAGTACTGTCCGTGCACGTCTGTATACTTTCTCTCTCCCTTTTCTCTCTTCCCTTTCTCCCTTCCCCCAGCGTAGGTTAGCCAACCAGACTCTTGACTAGTTAACATCCCTGCCTTCCTTATATTCCTCTCTCTTTCTCTTTCGTTCTCTCTCTCGTTCTCTTGTTCCGTGAGTTATTGTCCTTAGACAACCAGTTCGAGAGAGGCGTCAGCGTCCCTCGGAATCCTCGTCGTAGCCGAGAGAACGGGAATAGCGAAAGGTCAAAGAGCGAACGCGGATCACAGCAGGTAATGAAAGACGGCAATATCGAAGAGAGCGCGAGAAGGAAAGCGGAGAAGCGGGCATGGCGAAAGCGTGAGAAAAACGTAATGCCGCTCAAGACGGGCTCTGCGACGACGATCGCTACAACATGGCGCCAGAGCAGTGCGCGGCCTTTGTTCACTGATAAGGCCAAAGATCGATACAATAAATGGAAACAAAGCACTGCATGAGCAAAGGACTGTGTGCGGCGGCTGCTGTGCATCGCGCCCATGCCTCACCCACGCGCCACCTCTCGCCATCTCCCGATTAGCAAGGCGCCCAAGCAGGTCAAAGAAAAACTCCTGGATTGGAGGGAGCGCCCGTCAAGTGAAGCCGCCGCGATGCCATCTTGTGGGGAATGGGGGGGTGGGGGGGGCATAAGCACGGTAGTCGCCGCAGCTTATGTGTTTCGGATCGTCGTACTTGCCGTGCACGGTGCTGTGCGGATCCCAAAATGTGCTAGCGCGTTCGGGTGTTGTTAGGAAAGTTTAAGTACAAACAGTTGATATGTTAGCGTTTTCATTTTAATTTATATAAGGTTGCACATTAGCATTGCCTTGCTCTAAAATAAAGGAAACTTTTATATTACCGAAATCCTCTATGCAATGAGGACGATAAAGCCCCTACAACACCTGGTGACAATGAAGATAATAATGTATACTTATGCTTGTTGCATGTACTGTTATTTTCCATGCTACTTATTCAGTTTGTAATTACTTCTGTTCTGACAGCTTTCATGATTAATAAATTCATACACTGCATTAAATAATGCGAATAAACGCTAATTATACCTCGAATTTTTTTCCGCCTTGCGGTAGCTGCATATTCATGCCGATGAAATGAAAAAAATTCCCCAGTACTCGGGTATCTGTGATCCGGAGACCTCCAATATGGCTCGCCTCATTCCCCACAGTGTTGCATTACAACTTAAAAATCCGTTAAAAATCCGTTAACCGCTTCAAAACTGATGGAAACGTCGGCGAACCGCGCTGCGAAGCTCTTGCCAGGCCGCTTCTTGCCCCGCGCAAGATGGCCGCCGCCGCCTTCACCTGAGCCCATAGGCCGGTATAGGCGACTTCCACTCCAGCAGTTTTTTTAGCCTCCTTGGTTGCGCCACACTTCGCTCCGTTTGCAACGTGCCGCACGAGACAGATTGTCCGGGTCAGCCTATATATCGCGAAATGAAAACGTGTACAGAGCTGGGTCAGATTTGTCGTTACGGAGTATCGTAATCGTCGGTGATTTTTTTTTTCTTTGTTTATACGATACCTGGTGAAGACGCGCCACAATCCGATCGGACAAAAGCTTGAACGAAGCATAATACGAAGACAGGGGTTAGGGTGCTGGTGGTTTTTTGTAGATTCTGCACTCACGTTCTCGTACTATGGCCGAGCTTTTTGCACGACTATCAATTGCAGCAAAACTGCTTATTCACAGTTGACCAACCGGCCGCTGGTCTATTACGGGCGGCGGTTATCAGATCAGCGATACCCGACTCGCGATCGGTGGTGAAAGCTGATGTCATGGTCCCAAGTTTCTTAAGGTGTATTTTGTTTTCATCCAGAACACTGCGCGCGCCATCACGCTAATTTTGAATCTTCCTGGACCTTACGCCATGTGGTGTAAAAGCGATGTAAAAACGAGTGCATGCATTAGTGTTTGTTCATGTAACTAATTACGCTTATGCCGACAAGACGGATACAAGCACACACAACCAGCAGCCCGCGGAGAGTCCCGTGATAGATGGTGGCTGCACAAATCTCTTCAGTGAGACGATGCCTTAACTAAGTGAAGCTATAATTAATCAAATAACACCGGTGTCATGCCAGCTGGCAAATAGCCTGTCCCCGTGAATTTCCTAATTTCACCTCACCACTTCCTATTTCTCTGTCATCCTCGAATGCACATCCCTTTCCTTTCACTCTCACTATGTAGCTCTGTAATAGGCAAACCGTTGTCTGTCTTATGCATTACATGACCAGCCTGAGTCCATTTCTTCGTCTTAAGATCAACTAGAACATCGACTACCTCCGTGTGCTCTGTAATTCATGTTCTCCTAAATGCGGACTTAGGGCCAAGTACACACCAGTCAAGGTACTCGAGCACAAAATCTTGGGCAGCTTCGATGACCCGTTTTTGTGCATATTCTCCCGCAGGTATTCTTCGAACATGCCCGCGCACTCCCAGTCGCACATCCGGATTCGCAGGCTCATTGGTGTGCTCCATTTATCGTTGTTATTCGCCTGTGCTACGAGCACCGTCGCAGTGAACAGCAGTAAATCACCGCCCCATGTCGTGTTCATCCTGGCCGACGACCTGGTACGTACAAAGGCTACAAATCATGCACTGCGGCATAGTCGTCCCACCACAGTGCCAGCTGCTTGCATATTGGATGATTTCTCTACTGGTCGTAGCATTCTCATATTTAGCTGTCATATAAAGATTAATTTATTCAAGCTACATTTTGTCATGTTGGGTCTCAGCCACTCTTGGGCTGCGTGTTATTCAAGATTCTGATGCTACAAGGCTATCCCGCACCCGCCTTTTCTTTTGTCAACACATAATGCTGTTCTTTGGTTTCAGCCAACCCGATTCTGTGTGTACTACTTCTTTTACGGCCGATTATGGCTTGTTTATTTCGGTTCAGCGTTCCCTATGGAAGATTCTCGAGCCTTTGTTAATGTTGCGCGCAATATACAGTGAAATCCAAAAACGAATGATGGCAGAGTAATAGAAGGCCGACCTGGCTACCTTGTGTGGGCGTGTCCCGGGCTGAAAACGGTGCGTCGACGTCATCCATGTCAAATGGCCTTGATCTAATTAACTCATAGACGAGATCATCTATCTTTCTTTAAGCCTGAGATGCTTTTGGCTCCTGTTGTCGGCGACCCTTCAAGCGACCTTGAGCCAAAAGTGAGATCCGTTATCCGGACACCGTTGCGAGAACAAAACGAGATCATCCGGACAATCAATAAAAACAAAAGGAAATGCCGTCTACGGGCCCCAACCCTTTGTACAGTACCGCATTACATACGCTAGTTACTGTCTAAATAAGTTAAAAAAGAATATTCCTTCAGAGCTTTTCTTTTCTAATGTTTGTTCACACTACCACTCTAGTTGTAACTTCTAGTACGCTGAATTCTTGTCATTGCCAATAGCGACGTCCCAAAGGTCGACACAGTGCATCGTACACTTGATTAGAATATTCTGGCTCTGAGCCAAAGCTGCTGTGCTCTTTTCAACGCCAGCGGTCCGCAAGTTCCGCGGCGCAGATTTTGCGCCGTCTCTGTCGAGACATGGCGCCACGTTGCGTGACCAGGCAGCCGAGATCACAGGCAGGCAAAGAAGGCGCAGCAGTTAAATAGAGAACAAACAGGGGTGTATGCGGTTACAGAAACGCACCTTAGTGACTCGGAAGAGCCGCCAGTGACTGAGAATTCTGTTTGGGAAGGGTGCAACAGAACTAAGTCGGAAAGAAAGAGAGGCGGAGTCGGAAAGCTCATCCATCAGGGAGCCAGATGGAAAAAAGTAAATTCGAAATGTCAAGCGCATCTGTGGTTATCAGCTACAATGCCTGGGAAAAGAACTTCGCTGGGCGCTACGTATTTGTGGACCGGAAATAATCGCACAGCAAAGAATAAAGAGTTAGTGGAATGTAAAAGTGCTGATATTAAGGATTTCGGGAATGATGCTTAATTATCCTATTTGGTGACATGAATGCCCACATACCAGATTTAGATGGCTATACCGACACCAACGGGAAGTCAGTGCTAGACCTTTGTGAGCAACATAACCTCGTTATCGGGAATACAAGGCCTAAGTGTGCAAGGCAGGTCCCGTGGGAAGTGGGAAACCGGCAAACAACCATTAATTACTGCCTGACAATAGAAGGAATTCATGATAAGTTGAGAGAAATGGTCATTGATGAGGAAGTGTATAGCAGCATAGAGAGTGACCATAAACGCATCATTTTGAAAATGGGATATGTAGTTCGAAAAGAGAGGAAGGAGTGCAAAATGACCAGCCCAAATTCGAACGCTGAACAAATAACAAATATAATCACTAGAGGGGAAGAACTTTGCAAATGGCCAAGTAAAGAGTGGGAATATAGTCAGCTTCTAAGTGTAATAACGAGAGAAATACGGAAAGAGAAAAAACATCTTCGTTGGAAAGGAAAAAAAACCGACAAGCTGGTGGAACAGGGAGATACGTGTAGCGATCGCCGAACGAGAGAGAGCATCCCGAGAGCACAGGCAGGCAAAGAAGGCGCAGTTGCCCCAGGATGAAGTAGCCAGTAAATGGGAAATATACCGGGAGAAAAAGTATCTGGTTCAAATACTGGTGCAATCAAGATAAAAGGTGAAAGTGAACGTTGGTTCTCAGAAACACGTGAGAAAAAGAAGGCCGCACCTAGAATATTTTGGAACCACATAAAATTATTAGGCAGGAACTCAACAACAATACAACGGCATATCCTATGAAAACAGACTGGAAGGAGAAGTGGCAATAAATTACATCCGAAAAATAACAGCCGAATCTTTCCAAGGCAATGCCGAGGTTGTATTTGAAGAAAAAAAGAGCATGAAAGAGAACCGGATGGAAAAGGACCTGGTGCTGACAAATTTCAACTGGAAGAAAGTCGAAGAGATAATTCCTAAGCCCATAGCCACAGGGCTAGACGAGGTTCCCATTCGGCTCATTGATGAACTAAGACCAAGAAGTAAGGAAGCTTTGTTGAAATCAGTAGAAAAAGCTTTTAAAGTAGACAAAGTGGTATTAATTTAATTTATAAATTAAGGATGAGAACGATAGAAATCACTTGTATAGACCATTGACCAATACATTGATAATGTGCATGTTAGCAATAGAGGCTATTAAATTAAAGCAGCAAGGATGGGCACATAATAATGGCATTTTGGGAGAACTTCAGCATGGCTTCAGAATAAATAGGCCTATGGATGATAACTTACTTGTTCTTACTCAGTGTATTGAAATATCAAGAGTAGAAGGCAGACCACTATATGTCGCCTTTTTTGACATTACAGGAGCGTATGACAACGTAGACCGCAACATTTTGTGAGATATTTAGGAAGGGAAAAGCCTAGGTGACGATTTTCTGCACCCTTTCAGAGAGATTTATCTACAAAATACTGTTTGCGTAGAATGGGAAGGGATGAAGAGCGAGGAGAAAGTTCATATCAACAAGGGACTGAGACAGGGGTACCCTTTATCCCCACTGCTGTTTATGGTGTACATAGTGAGGATGGAGAGGGCGCTAGAAGGAAGTAATATCGGTTTTAATCTCTCATGCAAACATTTAAAATGCCCAGAGTTTCTTGCTCGCCTGAGTTTGCTTGACACTATTCAGTTAACAAAGATAGCGTGAAACGCGCAAAAGGAGCAGGCAGCAAAATATATGGCTTTATTATAGCGTTTGCAACCAAACGTAAGCGCAATATGTGCGTAAAGAAATATCATTGTCCTCACAGCGCATGCTCCAAACGTTACTGGATTTCTGAAGCTTACGTGCGCTGCAATAGCGTACGTTATTTGGCGAGATTAATGTTCGTAATCTTTACACACGCAAAGAAATATTGTTGTCGAATATGGCGCCACCTATGGCTCCCGCTTCAGCGTGAATTCTCGTGATTGTTTGGCCCTCACTCCCGTTGATCGCCAGAAACTACTAAAATTAGCGTTGCCTCCCTCGAAACGTTAGTCATGAGCGCAGAGCGCATACCTGTGCCCATAGGCCTAACGATACTGCTTTCCTGCGCATGGCACTATTGTTGATATTGGATTGTCTTGTATTGGGTACGTTTAGCACGAAGCACCAGATGGTACCCCATCTTTTAACGTCTCGCTTTCATTTGCTCTCCTGTACGGTAAACTACATGCCATGAAGGGACCCGTACCGTAACATTCCGCTAAGGTGGTCGCGTCCACTCCTTTAAGATACGTAAAGCGGCGACGTCTAATGTCGAGCTAAAGCCGCGTATGTCAACCGAGCGCACCCTGCGCACGCCGCTTCCTCGTTTCGAACAAGGAAGACGGGACAATTTTACGCGCCAGCAGCGCTTATTGTTATCACCGCAATATCGCAATACCGTGACTACCCTTCTATCTACGTTCAGCACAAGCTGCTTGCCATGCCTATCTGGCGGCCATGACGGGTGTGTCTCCTCTTTCTGACATTATCTGTGTATCCACCGTCCAATACGAAGGAAAAAGACGTGGGGCATTTTCACTTCAACCATTACCTTTCTTTCGAATAATGTGATACATAACGTTTCTTTTCTATACCTCACTTGAACAGGTAATGCTCTGGGTGAAACGATAAACGAATGAAAAAAGGTACCGATGGTTCTGCCACATGACTCCTCCTCATTCAGCCGCCCACGATGTAACGTCCACGTGATGATAAGCCAAAACTAATTCGAGATAAACCAATGAAACTGGAGGCGTGCGGAGTGTTAAATTTAAAGCCTTGATACCTTAAAGTCATTCATTCGAGTGCATCACCAGAGCTCGCGGAGGTCCAGAACTTTGCCAAACTCTGTCCTTCCTGCATTATCCCCACCCACCCCTTCTGACAGGCTCTCTGGCTCACGACCCTCGATGGTCCGGATCCTGCGAACACGTCACGCACGGATGCTCTCAGGCGACTAGGCTCCTTATCACGTTTCACCTCTGTCACAGAGCGTATGCGGGGCTCCGAGTGGTTTGTTTTCACGAATGTTGCCATTATAATTCTATAACACTCTTATTATGTTGTGTCTTTTGTTGAGGCGAATATTGAGCATATCCACCAATACGTACGAGGACAAGAAATGTGTGAAGTATATTTACAAGCTAGTTGAACTTACTTTAGCGGTAGACACGGCAAAAGAAAAGCTGCTCTACAAAAGTTCGTGAACCCTTTCATCCCTGTACTCAATGAAACCTTTGTTTGATTAAAGGAGGGCTTGAAACCACATGTGGACAGACGGCAGAAGGCGTTCCCTCTTATTTAATGTTCTGCTGAATAGACGCTCTGGATGCAGATGCCAGCCTGCCAGCCTGCCAGCCTGCCCAATGTAGCCTTTCTTACAGCTATCACTAAGCGCAGGGATTGAAAGGGCATTTGAACTTTTCGAGGCTTTCACCACGAACCTGCTTATGGCTAGGTTCTGGCGGATCTAGTCTCCGTAGACATAGACCAACTATTTTTCATGCGGGGTCCTATCCCGAAGATAATGCAATGCCAGGCCGATCCACGGCGCATGTGAAGCAGGCGTTAAGGGCTCCCCATACGTGGGCCGAACCCGAACCTGGTGCAATGTTGGGCCGACTGGAGGTGGAGGTGAAGCAGATGTCAAGCACTCCCATTACGTGGGCCGATCCCGAAGTTAATCCAATGCTGGGCCGACTCACGGTGGAGGTGAAGCAGGCGTTAAGTACTGCCCGTGAGTTGGCCGATCCCGAAGATTGTGCTATACCCGGCCGAACCGCGGCGGAGCTGCAGTTCGCCAGTAAGCGGCCAACATTAGCGGCCAGATTCGCTGGTTATCCACCACAGAGTAAAAGGGAACTGTACTTTTTTTAGGAAGGCAACATGGTAAGCGCGTATCCGAACCGTCGCTCTCTTTGCATGACATAATGCTAGGAAAACTGGCGGCTCTCTATACGAAATGTCTATCGAGTGCAAGGGTCCTAGAAAACTAGAAGAATGCAAACAATATACTAATCCACAAAAAGAGAGACGTTAAACTGAAAAATGTCAGGCCCATTAGCTTACTCCCAGTATTATATAAAATAGTTAGCAAAATAATCTCCAATAGAATAATGGCAACGCTGGACTTTAGTAAACCAAGGGAAGAGGCTGGCTTCAGGAAGGGATACTCTACAATGAATCACATGCATGTCATTTATCAGGTTATCGAGAAATCCGCAAAGTACAATAAGCCTCTTTATATAGCTTTCATAAATTACGAAAAAGCATTTTATTCAGCAGAGAAAGCAGCAGTCATAGAGACATTGCGTAATCAAGTAGTACAGATCACTTACGTAAATACCCTGGGAAATATCTACAGAGATTCCATAGCCACCTTAATTCTATACAAGAAAAGTAGGAAGATACCTATACAGAAAGGGGTCAGACAAGGAGACACAATCTCTCCAATGCTATTCACTGCGTCCATGGAAGAAGTACTCAAGCAATTAAGCTGGGAAGGTTTAGCAGTAAGGATCGATGGCGAATACCTGAGCAACCTTCAGTTTGCCGATCACATTGTTCTATTCAGCAACACTGCGATCGAGATACAACAAACCATTGGGGACCTTTACAGATGGAGTGTAAGAATGGGGTTGAAGATTAATATGCAGAAGACAAAGATAATGGTAAATAACCAGGCAAGGGAACAAGAGTTCGAGATCGCAAATCAGCATCTAGGGTCTCTGAAGGAGTACGTTGTCCTTGGTCAACTAATAACAGGAAACCCTGACTATGAGAAGGAAATTCAGAGCAGAATAAGAATGGGTTGGATCGCATACTGCAGACATGGTGAGCTCCTGACTGGGAGCTTACTGTTATCATTGAAATGGAAGGCACACAATCAGTCCACTTTACCGGTTCTGACATATGTGGCAGAGACTTGGAGACTGACAAAGAAGCTTGAGAACAGATTAGGGACCGCGAAAAGAGCGATGGAACGAAGAATGCTAGGCATAACTTTAAGAGACAGAAAGAGAGCGGTTTGGATCAGACATCAAGCGGGTATAGACGACCTTTTACTAGACATTAGGACAAAAAAATGGTGCTGCGCAGGTCATGTAATGCGCACATTAGATAACCGTTGGGCCATTAGGATGACTGATTAGGTACCGAGAGAAGGAAAGTGCAGTAGAGGACGGCTGAAGTGGTGCGACGAAATTAGGAAATTTACGGGTGCTAAATAAAATCGGTTGGCGCAGGACAGGGGTAATTGGAGATTGCAGGGAGAGGCCTTCGTCCTGCAGTGAACATAAAATAAGCTGATGATGATCATGATTATTTTAGCCCTCATTTTAAGAAGGCATCTGCTCCAACTAGCCAAGGCCTCCACCCTGCTGCACTTTCCTTGAGGGTTCTTTCTCTCCCACCTGGACACACACTTTCCTTTTGGTAGAGCCAAAAAACAACACGCCTTGTCAAAGGGCGATTTTGTATTCGCATTACCTTCATCTCATGCAGGGATGGGGCGACGTCAGCTTCCACGGCTCCCCACAGATCCCCACGCCCAACATCGACGCACTTGCCAGCACGGGAGTGGTGCTCAACAACTACTACGTGCAGCCGACCTGCTCGCCTTCCAGGGGAGCGCTCCTGAGCGGCCGCTACTGCATACACATAGGTTGGTGTCCGCCTCCTTGATCAGGAGATTTGGAAGGCAGAATTCCAGAATAATCACTAGCTCACGGTTTCTCCAGTCGGACGTCCATTTTGCCCTGAAAAAAAGTTCACGTCCTTATAGATGGAAAGCAAAAGGTATATCCAGTGTGCCTTCTTTTGAGTACGTGACGTTTTCTTAAGCGTCTATCTTATTTACCTCTTATTCATCGGATATTGCTTGCAGTTCGGTTTATATTTGTAAGCCTTCTTCCCGGGGATATACCGTCATGGGCAAGATAAATCAAAACTGAGGTAAAATAAAACAGGTTTATCCACATCTGGGCTCATGATGGCTTGTGACTCGTCGCAAAAATTGACGTACAGGTGAAGACAACATCCAGAGGCAGCTGTTCTCTTGTACATCGCAGCTTGACACTAATGGCTGCTCCAGTAAGATTTTGTGTGATGCAGGTGTTATGTATAGGCTGTTTGATGAAGGGCCGTACTGAAAAAGTACTTACGGTACAATGATGGTAGGCCGGATTCTAACTTCGGTGATGCAACGCTGATGTGGTGGGTGTAGCATAGGGGCCGACTACAGGGGGAGCTCCGGGGCCCGAGCCCACTCCGGAGTTTGCCGGGGGGGCGAGGGTCAGAGCTGCCCCCTTTCCTACCCGGCGATGCTCCAGCCTACCCCCTACCCCTTGACATGTCATTGCCAGAGTGTTCTATTATCCACATCATTTGAGGTTTCTTTTCAGTTGCCTCTACCTTCTCACTTAAAATTTTACTGCGACTAGAAGTTTACTGCATCATGGTTGGCGCGGGCCTGCACGGCTGTTAATTAATGTTATCGTTTTTCTGTATATTCTGTCAATAGGAGGACAAGTGCATTAAAGCACCAGCGGCAGCTACCTCATCCGTATTTTTTTCTTTATTTCCGCTGTGAACATCCTGCACAGACACTATACGCATATGCAAATATGCAGGGTGTCCCAGCTTTCATGCACCAAGATTTAAAGTATACAGATGCCACGTAGCGGAACAAAACCAAGGTAATTTTGTTTGCCGTCGTTTAGAGCTAACCAGATTATTTAATTCCTCCTAGCTACATAAATTGTCTTAATTAGTTATTCAATTTCTCAAATATTACATTTACATGAAAAGTGCCAATGAGAAAATTGTAGAGCAACATGAAAATCTCCCCATATAGCTTTCTGTTGCTGGATACGAGCTGCACAAAAGTGTTTTTCCGAGCGTCAAAGAAGCCTCCGGACGCACGCAGAGTGCCTCAAGCGGCCCGTCGCGACGCCATGTTGCGTGTATTCGCGGGCTTCTGTCACGCTCGGAACCCACTGTTACCACGTATCGAGCAACAGAGAGCTCTATCGGTAGTTTTTATTGTCACTCATTGGCACTTTTCGTCTAAATATAATATTTTGAGAGGTTGCAATGATTACTCAATTAAGACTAATGTGTAATTGGCTGAATGCAAAAATAATAACCTGAGTATCTCTAAGCGACAGCAAACAACATTACGTTTATTCTACGTGGGATGTGCATATTTCTAAATCTTGCTGCATGATATTTGGGACACCTTTTATGCACAGAACAAAGTTTCTTATATTGTTTTAAGAGAAGGAGTTAGCCAACTCACAATTATTTCTGATGGTTTGGATAGCCTATGCCTAGAGAAGGAATATATTGCTGTATGTTCGTCTAGCTACGAATTGCATTGCGTGCTTTGTTGACTCTGAAAAAAAAAGCTGCAGACTTCAGTGACCCCTCTGGCAGAGCCTCTCATCGACAGCCTGTGAAATGCACGTGAATGGTTTGTGTCTCAATCAGATGGTGCCATAAGGACCGGCCAATAACTGGACATTAAGTCTAGTGATAAAAAAAATTCGGCTCCTTGAAGGCAGTCCAGGACGCCGTCGATATGTGGCAGAGGATAAGCATCTTTGCGCGTAACTTTGTTTAATCGGCGGTAATCGACGCAGAAGCGGATCGAGCTATCTTTTTTCTTGACGCGAGCAACAGGCGACGGCCACAGACTGCAGGACGGCTGAATGATGCCGCGCTGAAGCATGTGGTCGACTTGTTGGGAAATCACACGACGTTCAGCAAGGTATACGTGGTAAGAGCGCTGTCGCAGATGCACTTGGAAGCCGGTGTCAATCGAATGGAGAACAGTGTACGTCCTCTGGTCATCCAGCGAGCCACGAAACTCGTGTACGGTGCAGAAGTGCAAGAAGTTTCTCGCGATACGCCTCTGTTAGGTTGTCGTCGATGGCGGAGCCAAACATACTTAAGGTGGATGATCAGGCGTACCAGTAGCAGGCGTCAGGGCACTAAGTTGCAAGGTGTCCCCGTCGTCATGGTAAAAGATGGAGGACATGTCGAATGCCTGAATTGTACCTGTACACTTTCCACGGAGTAAGGTTGAGGGAACTGACAATGGATTCATTCCAAACAAGGCTGTAGCGCCGTTCGGCATGTCGAGAACGGCAAATGGCAACGCGAGGTTCCTGCGGTGTTGAACGGTCTCAGAGGGTGTAAATAGAACTTTGGAACCACCAAAACCGATACAGGACACGGGGACAAGGCCTGTGCTACTGGGTGGTATGTTCGTATAATCGTGAACAAACAACTTTTCAGACGTAAGATCAGACGACGCAGAACACAACGCAGAGAACGCCACCTCGGCACGAGCACAATCAATAACAGCATGATGGCGAGATAGAAAACACCAACCGAGGTTGACATCATGCTAACAGGCTGGTAACACAAGAAACTCAACGAGATACATAACATCTTGAATGACGACATGCGCTGTGCAGGCGGCTGACTGCTGAATACACTGCGTGCAGGCGGTACAGAGGTACAGTCCCTTTGACGTCATGGTAACCTTCCTAAGCAAGCGCTAAAGTTTGATATCTATCCCTGAAACGGCAGCACCAGTGTACACAAGCGCAGGAGTACGAAATCTATCCATAAAAACTTTATTCAGGTTAGCCGGAGAAATGTGATTACTTGAAGTTTTCGACGTTGATGCAGTTCACGCCTCAGGAACTGCGGCATATAGTTTTCCACGTCAGAAGGGCAGTGCGACGGCGCATAGGTGACAGCGAGCGACGTCGATGGGGACAGGCGGCTAGCTGAGGGCAGGCGTTCGGGCGAAGACGATTGTTGTAGCAGTGCTGTGCCGTTAAAGGATCGTACGCAGACGTGCGCATGGCACAGTTTGAAAAGGAGGGCGACGGCGACAGAAGCATGCCACATGTTACGCATGATCACGAGAATAACATCTAGGCCGATTGCCCGCAGCGCGCAATGGGTTCGAAAACGTGGGGACTGGTCGGCTTAGCGGACCCGGTGGTGGCCGAACGGGTGGCGACGCCGAAGAATCGGTCGGTTAGCGGCGCGAACCGGCAGCGACGACTTGCGCGTTAGACAAGGGCGCAGACTCCAGAGGACGCACGAGCGAAAGGCAAAGCGTCAGTGACCTCTTCCTGTATCACTTGTCGTATGACTGGGGCCAGGTGTGGGCGTGCTCGATAAAATGGAGAGCTGTCGGTCGACCTCCTCACGAACGAACTGCTTGATCTGAATCAACAGTGCATTCTGGTCACTCAGAGTAAAGGCCGCGATCGAGTCGTTCTGTTCCAGAGGGCGTGGAGTTTGCACGCGTCGCTTGCGCAATTCGTCGAAACTCTGGCACAAGCTGACAACATCTGCGACGGTTTGTGAGTCTTTGACCAGTAACATTTCAAATGCGTCATCGGCTATTCCGATGAGGATTTGCTTGATCTTATCATCTTATCGAACTCGTGCATCGACGGGTTTATGTGCTTACACAAGTCGACGACGTTTTCAATGTAACTGGTGAAGTCCTCACCGGGTTGTTGAGCGCGTTCATGAAGTCGCTCTTCTGCGCGGAGCTTGCGTACCGCGGGGCGGCCGAAGAGTTCCGAAAACGTTGTCTTTAACTACGCCTAGTTATGAATCTCCGCTTCGTGATTTCATAACGAGAGACTGGCGACGCCGGTCAAATAAAATTTTCCATTAGTCAGCATAGTCGCATCATCCCATATGTTGACTGCGCTCACCCTCTGGTGAGTTGCCAACCAGTCCTCCACGTGTTGGTCGTCAGCCCCGCTGAATATCGGTGAGTGACGCTGAGGCAGCACGCCGGGACAAAGGGCGGCATGAGTCTTGAAGCCTTGTGTGGTGGTTTATTCAGGCATCGCTGAGGCTGGAGGTAAGGTGTGGCTTCGTAGCTCCTGATTGGGAGACTGGGAGACACCCGTCACCTTCCGCCAAACTGTAAAAGAGCTTAATTACAAACAGGGCTGTTAAGAACAGCCCAGCTGAGGTGCAAGTGTTGCCAGCCAGTTGCGACGACGGCGGCGTCAAGTTTCAAGGAACGCTACCGTCACGCACTAGCCTCGTCGCCGTTGTGACTGAACGAGTTCGACGAAGCAGGCTTTGTGCCGCAACACGAAACCGCCAACCGGGTCGGCCGCGAGTGGGGGAGTTGCCGCGGGAACGTCGTCGGGGAACCCTTCACACGCGCCGACCAAGACGCAGGACAATGGCTGCCCGGACGTGCTGCGAGGGTCAGCTCCGAGTCCTACGAAATCCGTGTGACGTCGGTTCCGGACCGGACCGTGGACCTGTGTGTGTGTGTGTGTGTGTGTGTGTGCGCGCGTGTGTGCGTGTGTGCGTGTGTGCGTGCGTGTGCGTGTGTGTGTGTGTGTGTGTGTGTGTGTGTGTGTGTGTGTGTGTGTGTGTGTGTGTGTGTGTGTGTGTGTGTGTGTGTGTGTGTGTGTGTGTGTGTGTGTGTAAGCCGTCCCGGAGAAGGCGGCGTGTTTACAATGACGGGACGAACGTTTCCGTCCCCTTGGAATCAAGGGGGGACCGAGTGTTTATAAACCGCTGTTGTGTGGATGCTCGACACACTTTCTTAAGCAGTAATGTTAGACTGAGACACTCTCTCAAGCAGTCGCACTTTCTCTCGAAATCATGCTAGACTGATGAACTGCATGTAAATACTGTAAATAAACCCTTAATCCTCGTTCTCGATGAGAAGCAGTCCTTCCCTTCATCGACGTCCTCAGCGTGGATAAGTTGGACGACGGCATGGCCCAGCTACCTTCTAATGCATGCCGGACTCCAATCTTGACAACGGATCACGAGTGATGGGATTGAGCCCTCAATCCTGACAACTGGCTGACAGCTGTGAGATGGACTTTGCGACGTGGTGCTGTGTCTGCGGTGAGTGCTTGGCTCTTGTTTTGACTCTCTAGGCTTCATTTTGTGGTTTTTGTTTTTAGAACTGCAAAGAAGCTAGATTGTTGACTGTTAGCTAGGTTGTGTTTTCCTAGCTAGATTTAGCGAGCAGGAACAAAGCAGTAAAGCAGCAATCATGGAATTAAAGAGACTGCTGAGAGACGAATTGGTGATTGTTGGTGAGGAACTGGGCCTAGATATACGCAAGGACATGCTAAAATCGGAATTATTGCAGCCAATTTCCGAACATACCAGAGAGGAAGACATTGAAATGGGGTTGGAACTTCTGAAAAAAAGAGAAGAACGGGACAGAGAGAGAGAGAGGAACGTGAGTTAAGAAAAATGCAACTTGACGTTGAAAGCAAACGTTTGGAGTTATTTCAAGGAAGTGAAGGAGCTCTGGCACGATCAAGTGAGGCAGAATCTACCGCATGGACAGGCTATTAAAGCCATTTGAGGTCGGGACCGACATAGGCTTGTTCCTATGCAATTTTGAAAGGACTTGCGAGAAGATGAACTTCGGTCCGAGTACATGGCCACAGAGGTTGCTGTCTATGTTGCCGTGTGAGGCGGCGGAAGTAATCGCCAGACTGATTGCACAGGATGCATATGATTATGCAAAAGTTAAGGCTAGCCTCCTGAAGAAATACCGCCTTTCAGGCGAAGCTTCTTGGCAAAGGTTTAGGAGCACCGGCAAGAAAGATAGCGACGGGTATCCGGAGTTTGCATACGGCTTAAAGGCTAACCTAGTCGAGTTTCTGAAAAGCGCGGAAGCGTGCGACAGCAGAGACATGATCATTGAATGCATGTATCTAGAGCAGTTTTACAAAAGCATCCCCCAAGCTGTGAAACTATGGGTGCAAGACAGAGGGAATGTAAACACTGTGGAAAGGGCGGCTGAATTAGCCGAAGAGTACGCAACCTGTAGAAAGTTGAACGCCGAGGAAGGAAACTGGGACGGTCGAAATGGAGCGCGAAAACCATTTCCGTTCAAAAAGGGTTCGCAGACTAAACGATCGCAGCCTGTAGACGTGGAGGAAAAACCCGCAGAAAAGAGGAAAAAACCTAACGGCGAAACAGTACCAAAAAAGCAGAAAATAAAATTCGAATCTTTCAGACCAATCCGCTGTTATAAATGCCACAAACTGGGACATATAGCTATAAACTGCGGCAAGCCTAGCGTAGTTTTCTCCTACGTGGAGGAAAAACACGAGAATATGGAACTTTTAAGTCCATATCTTCACGACCTGCAAGGTAATGGTAAACCATGCCGGGTGCTGCGAGACAGTGCCGCCACGATGGACATTGTCCATCCGTCTTACGTGACGGTAAATGACTTCACCAGAGAAGTAGCATGGATCAAACGGTTTGTAGAAGAACACAGCGTGTGTCTGCCCATGGCCAAAGTCAAAATCAGTGGACCATTCGGGGAGCTAGAGACTGAGGCTGCAGTTTCCAAATTTTTGTCACTGCAGTACCCTTACATCTTTTCGAATCATTCGAATCAGTTACTCCGTGACAAAGGGCTTAAACTGGGAGAGGGCATAGTACAGGCATTGACGCGAGGCCAAGCTCGTAAAATCGCGTCGCTTTCGACTGAAAATGCACAAGCTGCTCCAGCTGAAGCAGATAAGGGGATAACTTCAATACTCGAATCCGAGTTAGGCTCGAGGGATGAAAAATCAGTCTAGGAGAGCCTGCCAGCTGACCAGCTCAATGAGAGCGTATCTATAGAGTGTCAAAGTTCAAGCCTGCAGGAAGAGCAAGCTGACGCAAACGCAAGCGAGACAGGGTCATTATTATCACCGGCCTCAAAGAACTTTGATCACCTCTTACGTGTGGATAGAGAGTCACTGGCAGCCGAGCAAAAGAATGGTGAGAGCTTAGCTAGATTACATCACACAGCTAAAGAAGGCATTTCTAGGCGCAACGTGACGATACATGAGAAAGGAGGATTGTTGTATCGGCACTACAGAGATCGAAAGGGTAGGATTTTAGATCAGTTAATCGCACCTACTAAGTATAGGGAGGACCTTTCGAGTTTCTGTCATGGCAATGGGTGGTCCGGCCACCTAGGCATAAACAAATCAAAGGAAAGATTGCTTATGGAATTCTACTTGCCTGGCTGTTTCAAAGACGTAGAAAACTTTGTAAGATCCTGCGACGCCTGCCAGCGCTCTGGTAAACCAGGAGAGACGTGGAAAGCTCCACTAAAGGTAGTGCCCTTAATAACAGAGCCTTTCAGACGACTTGAAATAGACACGGTAGGGCCTCTGCCAAAAACAAAATCACGTTACAGGTACTTGTTTACCATGTTGCGTCCGGCTACAAAGTTTCTAGAAGCAATCCCTCCGAAAGAGCTCAGCTCCACCGATGTAGTACACGCGCTTTTGATAGTGTTTGCACGAGTTGGGTTTCCAGCCAAAATTCAGGCGGATCAAGGGTCAGTATTCACCAGCGCACTGACTTCCACATTCTTGAAGAAGTGCGGGGTAAAGTTAATACACAGTTCCGTCTATCACCTACAGTCCAACAGTGTAGAGAGGTGGCATTCAGTGCTTAAGCGAGTTTTGCGTGCGCTCTCTTACGAGCACAAGGAGGACTGGGAGAACTGTCTGCCGGCAACTTTGTTTGCTTTGCGAACGGTTCCACATGAAGCGGCAGGGTTCTCGCCAGCAGAACTAGTGTATGGAAGGACACACCGTTCTCCACTATGAATGTTAAGAGAGATGTGGGAGGAAAAAGGGGAGAGTCCAACAGTGGTTGAATGCGTGCTAAATCTTCTGGAACGGCTAAGCGCCACCCAAGAAATAGTCGAAAAGAACATGGGTGTAGCTCAAAAGAACGCCAAATTCTATTACGACAAGAACGCGAGGCTTCGTACGTTTAACGCCGGAGACCAGGTTATGATCCTCAAACCTTCCAGTAAGAACAAGCTTGAAGTTCACTGGGACGGGCCCGTTAAAGTGTTGCACAAACTTTCAGATACTAACTATGCCCTGAAAATGCCCGGTCGCAGGAAGGAGGTGAGGATATATCACTGCAATTTGATGAAGCCGTATATAGAGCGGAGCGGAGTCGTTAACTATACCATCAAAGAGCACGATGGCACTAGTACCAATTTTAAGGAGTATAGGGCGACCTCCAACTCTGAAATCGGCATAGAAGAAGTAGTAAAACATTCGGTAAGCTCGCATGCTCTAAGACCCGAGCAGCTAGATGAGCTAAAAGAGGTGTTAGGGGAATATTTCGACAGATTCAGCGATCGGCCGGGTAGAACCGAACTAATAACGCATGAAATAGAGCTGACATCAACCGAACCCGTAAGATCAAAGCATTACAGGGTGTCTCCAAGACAGAGAGAGATTATGGAGGCAGAGATACAGCGCATGCTAGAGTTGGGCGTTATTGAGCCCGCTGAGAGTGACTCCACGTCACCGCTAATACTGGTAGAAACCCCTAACAAGGGCCCTCGTCTGTGTGTTGACTACAGGAAGTTAAATGTCATCACTAGGGATCAGCTGTAGCCGATACCCAACATTGCGGAACGAATTGAAAGAGTTAGCGCTGCTAAATACATTTCAACTATAGGTCTGGTGCGGGGGCACTGCCAAGTTCCCCTTTCAGAAAGTGCCAGCCGCTATGCCGCATTCATCTTACTTGTAGGCACTTATCGCCCTCTCGCACTCAGCTTCGGGCTGAAGAACGCGCCGTTTAGCTTCTCTAAGTTAATGAATATTGTCCTAAAAGACTTGCAGGAGTTCGCCTTGCCATATCTGGATTATGTAGCAATTTTTTCGGACAGCTGGTAACAACACGTATCGCACCTCAAACAGGTGTTCTCACGGTTGAGGGAAGCCGGTTTAACGACGAAAGCGCGAAAATGTAGATTTTGGTGTTCGCAGGTTACTTATCTGGGCCATGTTGTCGGCCAGGGCATGAGACGGCCGGCCGAGCGGAAAATAGCTACGATAGGAGAATTTTCTCAGCCGCGCACGAGAACAGACCTTCGTTCACTTGTGGGGTACTATCAACGGTACATTCCGAATTACTCGCAAATGGCAAGTCCATTACCGGACGCCCTCCGAAAGGGAGCACCGAGTAGCGTACACTGGGATAAGGACAAAGAGAACGCTTTCGAAAGTTTGAAAACGCTATTGGTTTCTCGTCCTGTGCTTCGCGCGCCAGACGACACAAAGGAATTCATAGTTCAATGCGACGCAAGCGACAGAGGAATGGGCGTGGTAGTTAGTCAGGTCGGCGACGATAACGAGGAGCATCCTATCCTCTATGCCAGCCGTAAACTAAATGTAAGAGAGGAAGCCTACAGCGCTTCAGAGAAGGAATGCGCTTGTTTAGTTTGGGCCACCCAGAAGTTGTTGTGTTACTTGTACGGAGCGTAGTTCATCTTCGAGACCGACCGCTGTCCTTTGACGGGGCTCAATCAAATGTCACACAAAAATGGCCGCTTGCTCCGACGGAGCCTCACTCTCCAAGAGTACTTCTCCGTTAGATATAAGAAGAGAAAGTTGCATAGCAATGCGGAGGGTTTGAGCATGCTAATTTGAATTCCGCGTTTGATGGCCCCGCCTAAATTTTAGGGTTACTAGTGTTTTGTTAAAGAAGATCCCCTGTCATTTAGCACGATTCCCTCCATGATTGCTGAATTTGTCAGCACGAAATTGCTTCAAAAAATTGGCATAGTGAAATGCAGCATTTTTTGTTTCTGCACTTTTGTTTTCTTTGAAGCCTGGCGGGTCTAAAGTGAGAGCCAATGTACGTCATCTCGGCGCAGAACCGTGTTGTGGAGTTCATTTGCCAGTTGCCTGTCCTTGTTGGATGTTTTGGGGCGGTGACATCATTACACAAGTGGTTACTGCGAGCCAAGACATCACCCCCTGGCCACCAGCCGGTCTCTTCCTGCCCAGCGGTTACCAACACTGGACAGTCGAGACTTTCCAGGCCATGTAGGCGTTGTTAAAAACGGCCCAGCTGAGGTGCAAGTGTTGCCAGCCAGTTGCGACGACGGCGGCGTCAACTTTTAAGAAACGCTACCGTTACGCTCTAGCCTCGTCGCATTTGTGACTAAATGAGTTCGACGAAGCAGCCTTTGTGCCGCAACACGACACCGCCAACCGGGTCGGCCGCGAGCGGGGGAGTTGCCGCGGGAAGGTGGTCGGGGACCCCTTCCCACGCGCCGACCAAGACGCAGGACAATGGCTACCCGGGCGTGCTGCGAGGGTCAGCTCCGAGTTCTACGAAGTCCGTGTGACGTCGGTTCCGGACCGGACCGTGAACCAGTGAGTGTGTGTGCCTGTGTGTGTAAGCCGTCCCGGAGTGAGGCGGCGCGTTTACAATGAATGGACGAACGTTTCCGTCCCCTTGGAATCAAGGGGGGACCGAGTGTTTATAAACCGCTGTTGTGCGGATGCTCGACACACTTTCTTAAGCAGTCATGTTAGCCTGAGATACTCTCTCAAGCAGTCGTGTTAGACTGACGTACTTTCTCTCGAAGTCATGCTAGACTGATGAACTGCATGTAAATACTGTAAATGAACCCTTATTCCTCGTTCTCGATGAGAAGCAGTCCTTTCCTTCATCAGCGTCCTCAGCGTGGATAAGTTGGACGACGGCATGGGCCAGCTACCTTCTAATTCATGCCGGACTCCGATCTTGACAACGGATCTCGAGTGATGGGATTGAGCCCCCAATCCTGACAGGGCTACGCAACAACAGCGTTGGCCTAAGAGCGTGGGTGGCTATGATGCACTCTACAAGATCGGATAGGATATCCTTCTACGATGGCGCATACCCACTGCGGAGAATTGTGCCAATATTTTGATGGTATTAGGAAGATGCTGCTGATACAAAAATTTGTACAAGTGTCAGGTCGAAATAAATAAAAGATAATGATTGCAGAATTCAGGAGAATCACCTTGACACAACTATCGATTCCTCCATGGCTGAGGAAACATTCCTGTGGTAGCTTCCAAGAGACAATGCTCCTAGAGGGAAAATATTTAGAATTGAAAAATATATAACTTGTTGCCTGAACGTCACTTCCAAAATGATTTTTCTTAAAGAATAAAAACGGCGGCAGAATAAGAAAAAGAAATGATCTATGGTCCCATCTTCAGCACAGATTGGGCGCATGGTAAGGGCGCCAGGCCAGCCCTGTGACGATAAAAATTTGATTACGGTGTTCGACAGCGTAACCGGGCAAAAATTACTTTGATTTTTCGAGTGTGAAAGGAATTTTTGTTCCAAGGCAATAGGAGGTGTCGATATTCTGCTAAATTTGCTATAGCTGGGTTCAAAAAGTATTGAACAGTCGCATATGTCCAGGATTTAGCAGTAGTTAGGTACGCTGAAGTAGGAAGTAGTGATAGTATAGGGCCATTGAGGACCGCTCTCGCGAGGCTGTCAGCCATTTTGTTCAATAACTCAAAATACTAGGCCCCCAAAGTAATCAATTATACTAATGGGGTCGGGCGCCAGAATATGAAGTGTACGTAAAAGGTTAGTATTGCTATTTGTGGTGAGCGATGTACATAAAGATGTACATAATTATGACTGCCGTCGATATTGATGAATTTAGTTTGCTCTTTGGGCTGCCGGACATCGTCTTCTCTCAACAGTCTTCCGACTCTCTTCCCCACTATTATACATATATATATAGAGAGAGTTTCAGAAAGCTATTCCGCCCCCCCACAGTGCCCCCCCCCCGAAAAAAACTCTGAAAGCATTCGCCTATGCCGAGTAGCAAGATTGAATGAACCGTGCAGTGGAGTTTTGAACTAATTCAAACATGTCGATGAGATAATTTTATTGTGTGTTCCAGACATCAGATGCATAGTCTGGTCTTGACCAAGTACGGCTTTGTGGGCAAGTAGCTTTCCCTGTTTCAGCACGTGGAAGGGATGCCATTTTAGGAAACTCAGTGCGCTCTTAGAAGCTGATAGTCACAATTGAAAATATCAGATTGCAAGTTGTGTCGTGAAATCTGCACTAGCAGCGGGTCGTGAGATGTTTTATCAAATGTTTTGCATAATCAAGAAAGTATGCGTCAGCCGGTAGGTTCACATCAATGTCCGGATGCATGTCATGGAAAGGGATATTAAGCTGCATTGGAAACCATGCTGTATTTTTTTTATTTTTTCGCTTTTTATTAGATTTATGTACGTATGTTGTAGAAAAACCGTCGATGTAATAGCGAATACAGCACAGACGAAGTGAAAGGAGAGTGCTCGTGGAGAGCTCTTCATCCTTTGTTTGTTCAGCGAAGTTCGCTCCAGAAAAGTAATGCGCAACAGAGACATACGAGAGAAGTGTATGACCCAGCTACCACGCGCCTTGCGTCAAAAACGGTCGAATAGCACCCGCTGTGATGACCCTAATATGGGGGCAAAGGTTCGTGCACTCAAATGTTTTAACGGTTCTCTTAGGCGGAGCCTCCGAGAACCCAATTGAGGACAAAGCCATTGGTTTGAACACACACACAAGCTTTTAATGAAACAAAAAAGCTTAGAATAAGTAGAAGAAAATAGAAAACATATAAGAAACACTCAAATAGACATAATCGCAGAAAGAAACACACTTGGGGCTAGTATAACTAACTAGTGCGCGAGTCCGGGCTTGCCACGACGGCAGGAACACACAACAGTCTCGACGCGGCGACGCGGCGACAAGGTGATGAAAGGAGTGGCGCCGGTCTCACCAAAGGTCGTGGTGTAAGTTGGCTGACCGGGCGACCGGAGCTGGCCAGCTCTGGCTTGGAGAGGTAAAGCAGGCGGCTTGGTGGCACGAGTTGACGGCGGCGGCGTTCTGGCCGGGCAGCTGGGTGTAGAGCTCGGGCCTGTAGCCCGACTGTTCTCGTCGTACCCACGAGCACAGAAGCTCACCGGCCTTGAGGAGCTGGCGGAACGCTCGGGTAGACGGGCGACGCACAGGAGCAGGTTGGTAGGAGGCCCCGGTCGGGTGAAGTCCTGGTGGCTCGGGTCCGGAACCCGACGGCCCGTCTTCAACGCCCACTCCGGTGGTTGACCTCCTCCTAGCGTCGCTTCCTGGAACTCTCCTGGCGTCTCCCCTGCGTCTCCCCTCTTCTGCCAGCGCACCACGCTTTTTTTCCTCTCTGGCCGATTAGGCACTCTCCGACTGGCTGCCTGACGCCCCGTGGTCTTTCCCAATTGGTTTGCTTTTCTTCTTTTAGTTGTTTTTCTTTCGCCACGTGTTCACGTGCCGGACGCTCTACGGCGTTGCCGTTTTTCTCCTTCCAGCACGGAATTTGCCTCGGCGCGCGCACTCCTTGTCGTCTGCTCCTGACCGTCCCGATCACCGCACCATGTCGCGCACCACACATCACACCCGCACTAACAGTTTTATGCGGACTTCTCTACCGGAACGTCTGCGATGGAACTATCTGCTCGTCTTTCTGATACAAGTAAACACCATTAAATGATGAGGAGTGAGCGGGCGCCCACGTGTACCTCGAGATGAAGGAGTAAGTTGATGATGTAGAGCGATAAGTGTTTAAAAGCACGAGCCAGTGAACGGGACACGTGCGCACTACCGATGCAAACTGTTGTCTGTATGCAAAGGGTATTCGGCCAGGAGAAGTCAGTAGTGTTTTCACCGAAATTGCTTGTGTCCACCGCGAACACTTTGCATCGGCAGATTTCACCCGCCTATAGTACTGCGCTCTGGCCTAAATATACCGCTCAGAGGCTTCACTGCAACGAGTGACTATTTACCTGCTAGGGTGACCGCGCTTCCGGCGACATAACAATGGCGACAGTGTTTGAGTCTCTTGTTTTGCGACAATCGCCGTGCAACATCATTACGTTTCTAATGCATTATGCTTGAAAATCTCAAGATGGCGCCAGGAGCGCTGATGCTCATCCACTTGTTTCCGTATTCTGGCATCTGTCTATACGCTTTGTTAATACAGTCATCCTTTTGCGTCTCAGGTTTCCAGGAGAGCCCCCTGCTGCCACGACAACTTGGGGGCCTACCTCTCGACATCAAGATCATGCCCGAATATTTCAAGGAGTTGGGCTACGAGCCACATATCGTGGGAAAGGTGTACTAACTCTTAGCTCCCTTCATAATGTCTCGCTTTGTTATGCGCATGTACGAGTAGTCGTGGAAAGGTGCGCTCCGCGCGTCGTAACACGCGTTCTTTATTACTTATATTTTACGAAATTTTCCTGTGAGCCAAGCATGTGGGTCAACGAGCTTAGGTACACATGCACAAAGTTTTTACGCACCGTGTACATTGAGGGCACTGCCTCGAAGGAGAGGGTCCGAGAGACCCTTACTCGAGGGAGGGGTGCAGAAGTTGCATTAAAAAAAATAGACCACCGGTATTGTGGCGAACCAAACGTTTACAGTTGTCATGTGCACATTTCACAAGAGAGCGGGTTTGCATACAACTAGGCAAAGGGTAATAACAAAGGTGCGCCCACAGTGCAAAAAGTGAGTGGCAAGAAAAATGAACGGTAACGAAAGCAGTTGCAGAAGGAACGTATAGGACGTGGCGAAAAGGCGAACTTACGCCTCGTCAACAAGAAAAAAAAGAAAAAACCGATTACTCGTTCAGAGGGTCCAGCGGCAATGGTCCCGAAATGGCTCCGGCAAAACACTGCCCCCGTGCCGCTGCACCGCGCGGACCTAAAAGGAGCGAGCGCTTGGCGAGCACGCGTGCTTTATGGGGGCTGGCGTGCTGCCCTCATCATATCTTCGAGAGTGTAGGTCGTGGTGTGAGCGGGCCTCTTATAGTATATATGGTCGCTATCACGTAAAACTATTTCAAACTGTTCAATTCAAATTCTGCAATTAGCCCTCCACGATTGGTCAAAAACTTTTTTGGACCAACCCCCCCCCCCCCCCTAACCAGTGTGTCACGCGACGTCACGAAAACTGTGATAGCTCCCCATCTGATATGGCGTGTACACACTGATTATGCATTATTTGATCGAACAAAAGAAAAATAGTTGTTTCTGATCCGACCGCTTTTCGTCATTAGCCCTCGCCAATTGGTCAAAAGTTTTCGGGCTGCACCCAGTTCACCTGCCTGTCTCGCAAGGTCACAAAACCGCAAAACCTCACCGCGTCAAAGTGACGTGTACGCGATAAAGATGCTTTAACATGCCGAACGAAACTAAATTTTCTTCTGAATAGACGCAGACTGCCCCGTTCCGAAAGGAATAAAAGATGGCTGCTGGCGATCGCTCAGGCGCTGGCGACTCGCACTTGCCGTAAAGCGCGGGTTTAACTGCGTGTAATAAACCTTTCTGAGTGGCCATGTAACGTTTTCGAGCACTTTCGACACGTTTACGACTTCGTTATGCCAACTCTTCTTTGCTGAGGATCCGTTTCAGCGTCATTCTTAAGCTTCCGTTGAATGCCGCCACGATTTTCGACGAGCCACCGCAAGCTAAGTAAGGGAGTAGCGGACCAACGGCAGACGCCGGCACCACCTTCTTGGTCCGGTTATGGATATTCAGTGGAGTGGCTCGGTCCCATCGAATCCCTCTCAACTTGAGCGTGCTCCCCGCCTCTTGTCAGCCAATTAGATAAGACAAGCCGCTAAGTGTAGGCAACGTTATTCGTTTTTCAAGCAAACAAAAATGACCTCCTATGAACGAAAAGAGCATTTTATTGGTCTGTTCAGACAACCCTGTGGGTTACCACTCGATTCTTGCGTCGGCGGTTACCCAAATTTGGTGGCAGGAGGTTGGAATAAAAAGATATTGGAATAGTTTTACGTTATAGGGCCCTATGATTCCTACGGACCACATGGTACTAGCTGTGGTCACTCTGACAATATTTTCTTCCGCCCTGAGTCAACTTTCCATTCCCCACATTGGTTGCTGACTGTAGTCCTGCAACTATACTCATATTGCTCTCATTCCAGTGGCACTTGGGATACTATAGCTTCAACTACACTCCAACCTACCGTGGCTTCGACAGCTTCCTGGGAATGCACGTCGGTCCCACAGACTATTACACTCATGTGCTGAAGTGGGTGAGTCTGTTTAAGCGGTTCATCCTAGGCCTCGAACTTTACTGCACTGATAGTTTGCCTGTGTTTTGCTTTGAAATTAAAAAAGAGCGGCAACACTCGCTTGTAAAAAAACGGAAGGAGCTGGCAGAAGGGTTGGAAGCCGTAAAATCAGTGCAAACCGATAGACACCAGGCTTAATTATATGTAATTGTTTGTGCTTTTGGTCTCTAAACCTTATATCTGTGTAGATATAAGTCAACGTTATATTCAGCGGCCTATGTGCGAGTTCAAAAAGCAAAGATGAACAAAATAAAGGCAAGGTAGGGAGCTGTTGAGATCCATTTATTTTAAGACTGCGTAATAGCGTAGTGAACCACTAAACATTATAGAAACACATGATGGAGTCATCAGAAATCGCGGACTTTCGGACAACGCCCTCATCTTTTTTCCTCTGGTAATACCACTAATCGCATCATACAGCACATCAAGTTTTTCCAAGGCTTAAGTAACTGGGTACCTCAAATTAAGTGCGTCTGAAGAGTCTCTTGCTGGGCGCGAGTTGGTTAAACGTTGCTAAAGACAGAATCTGAGCTCAAAAAGCCAGACACACTCGCGCGCGGGCGATCGTGCTTGTTCTCTTTTAAAGCGTTCGAAGCTCTCTATGCGAACCCTCCCGTAGTTTTTTGACCGTGGCCGCCGCTCCTGTCTTGCCGAAGAGCACGGAGCAAGAAATATTTAGGAGTGGAAACTCCGCTGTTTGCGGCGACCAGTAAAGGTCACAAGCCCGCGGATATATTTTCATGCTGGCGGCACCTGGCGGCATGGGAAGAAACTACCGCCGTTTCGGTTGCCAGGGCAACCGGTTGAGCGTTTTGCTCCCGTTCGGACGCGCGCGCCGACTTCTACCACGGAGTGGCCGGAGCTGCCGGAGCCGCCTGCAGGGCGCTGCTTTCTTTTTTTTTTTTTGCAATCACTCAGTTCAGCCCTTGGGCGCGGCCGGGCAGCCACCATTGACCTTTCTTTTTTTTCCGCTGCGACTTCTACGACGCGCCGCATGGTGCCGCCACTGTATACGGTAGCGTCGGCGCATGCAACAATTGTGACTTTATCTGGTCGCCCGCGCTCGCTCGCGCTGACGGGAGTTTCACCTCCTATATGTCTTACTCCGTGCCGAAGAGCCAGCATGCAGGACAGCACTACCATCTTCACCATAACCCTTAGAGGTGTCCTCGCGGCTGGCCTGGTTTTCTACGGAATTACTCAGTGATAAAACGCATGATACCTAAATATCGTCATTGTGACGGATATACGCACTTAAAAGCACAGTTGCGATATTAAGCAAACCTTTCTGTGCCTACTGTCCCAGGGTTTAAAGTTTGGCGCATATGCTTGGTAGGTCTTTCACCGACTAAGGGGTACCTATTGTTGCACACTCTCCAGGACCGGCCTGCTCTAGACGGTGCGCCGCAAAAGAGGCCAATTCGGAGACAGTATACGCGTAGTGCGCCGCCTGTAGGGGTAGAGTTACTATATATGCTGCTTACGGGAACAGAGTTGCACGTAGGCCCGCCATCTTGCCCGCCGACACATCCATGTTAAGCAGGAGAGCCACTCCTCTTGAACACAGGAGACGGCGCGGCTTAGCGGGCAAGTGTGCTTACTCGTTCATTCCTTGTCGTTGGCGGTTAGAAGGGTCTCACATCAAAGAAAGAAGGAAAACTCGACGAAAGAACGAATTTAGTTAAACTTGATTCTTTGAATCGTTCGTTGCGAGTTATTATCGGCAGAAACATTTTTCTTGTTTAAAATGTAACAGAAGTCGAACAGACACTATTCTGTATAAAGTAAGTTCTACAAATCGCTCGTTGCACTTCGTTTTGACACAGTGCTTTGAAAGATGAATCCGGTAACTTGAGCAAACAACGATTGTGGATAAAACAAGTGCTAAAAATTATCTGTGCTTTGTGCTTTATAAAGAACGCACGCTAAGTAAACTTTTCCGCAGATCGAGGTAGGCTTGGGTAATAGACCCTCAATCGATACGGCTTCATACTTTTGCGCTTCGCAGTTCGATGGACTACGACGGACTATATAGACTGTATTACGTTGCCCTGTCATTTCTGTAAGGTAAATCTTTATATATACTTTATTCTGACGCACACATTTGTATCTTTTTTTTTCGGTACAGCTTTTTTCACCTGCTAACCAGTTGTTATGTAGTGTGAGAGGAACCATATATCTCCTCGACGTTATGGCCGATTCTCATCAGTGAAATATTGCTAGTGAGATTTATATTTACTGCAAAGCATATTGATAAACGGCATGATGGCATGGGATCTGAAAACAAAGTTAGCCCCCAGAATTCTGGAAGATCGCCGTTTTCGGGCTTCGCCGGGGGCAAAACCAGCGAGGCGCTTGGTTGATGGGTCAGGAGCGGCCCTTTGGCTGCGGAGAATCCGCGTCGCCACCCCAGGGGATCGTAAAACGTAGCACGTGCGGTCTCGGTGCGTGGGAAAATGTGTGACGTTCGGAGCTCTTTGGCCCGGAAGCGCGGACGGAGGCGCCAACGGCTGCCCTCTCGCGCCCCGCCTGCGACGGACCACGCGCGGAGCGGACAAAGGGGCAACTTCAAAGCCAGAGGGATCGTGGGACCCGATGCGGGGTGTCTTGAAAGACGAGCTGGCACCAGAGCCACAATCCGTCTCTGCGCTGACAGTATTATGGGCCCTCCGCAGGAGACGATCCGCGCACAAGACTGCATAGTGAATCGGTGGGTGCGCTTCGACAGGGATGCTATTTGCGGCATGCGGTGCACGATGTTTCATTAAGGCACGAGGACCGGGCGACGCAGATGTTCCTTTACCCGCAATTGTTCTTGAGAACATAGGGAGATTTTCCCATGCATGTCGCAGAGCAGGATGGTTTGGACGTTATTTGTTTATTTGTTATTTGGTGGTTCATTTTTCTCCCTCTATCTCTCTGAATGTTCCGAGGAACGCAGGGAGAGAGTGAGAAAAAGAGTGACCAGTGAGTGACAGCCCAGTTGATCCAATCAGGTCACTGGGGTGTCGTGATTTGCCGTGAGGAGACTGGGGAGGGGCAACCGAAGGGTCAAAGCCTGGCTCCCGACCTTTCATGGGGGTTCCGGATGCAGGATCGGCGCTCTGCACTTTCGGCTCTGCCGAATAAAGTCGCCGGTCCCAGTGTAACCGAAGGATCTTGACGTGCAAGCAGTGTTCTGCACTATCTGCTATATCGAGTTTATACTTCAGACTTACTGTAAATAGCTGTCGATGTAAGTACTGTGTACATAAAGTCTGTTCTCCAAGTGCAAACATCTATAGCGTCTCATCTCTGATGTAAGAGGAGAAGCGACGATGACGGCAGCTGAAGAGAAAAACTACCAAGTAATCTGGTTACACCAGCTTGGAGCGCTGTCTGCTACGAGTATAGGAAGGTAGAAACTTTAGTCTTACTCTATGTGATCAGATGTGTGTGCATTCTGGAACGTTCCGTTAGGCTAGAATAAATAACGAGTCGTATTGAATGGCCGACGTACTCGACCCTCAGTACCGATTTATACATGCGAAGATCATTTTGATTGGAAGGTCACTTGTTTTTGGTGGCACATGCTTGACAAGCGAGACAGTTTATTTTGTTTATTGGAAATACATAACACAGCGGGTGTGAGAAAAAGCTGACTGTTGACAGTATTGTCCAATACTCAGTTTCGTGAGTCACAAATTGGACGCGGCCGTGTTCACTCTCACGAATAGAACTGGCAACGAAATCATACAAAACACCCAATTACAAATTTCTGATGATTCAGGCCTGGTTGCTATACAAGGATTGTTTTACACTCAAGGAGTGCTTTCTGCATCCCCACATTTACACATTGTCCCTAGCAATACAGTACCTGTAGTGGCGTTTCATGACTCTATGAGCCAGCAAACCAGAGGCCACGCTTAGAAAATAGAATGTTAGAGTATAAAATAAGAATAGATGTAACTACATGCGAGACATCAAGCAACGATTAGCTGTCGATTTCATGCTGACTGACGAACCTGATTAGTTATAGGCGGATGGATGCCGTTCGCGAGTCGTCCGACCAATAGTTTTCTTTTTTTCGACAGCGCCCTGTCATGGTAGCGACTTCGCCGCACTGAGAAGTAACCGTACAGCAGCGTATCTTGACGCTGCGCCATAGGGCAAGAAAAGGAATGCCCATCCAAACTGCACTGAACAGCACACCAACACAACGCATGCAACACTGGCGTGGCAGAGGCCGCAGAGGCTCGCGAAGGTGGTGGCGCGGCGGGTGGCACTGCAGAAGCCGCCGTGAAGTAGGCTTTCCCTCAAACAACTGCTTTGTTGCCCATGTGACCAGATTTGGCGAATAGAGGCGCGAGCGGCGCGTTCAATCAGACGCGCAGCTCTGCTCCCCAAGGAGAGCATATACAGTAAATCTATGTAGAAGTAGAAACCTCGATGTCAGCGCCGGCTCCCGCCATTCAGGGCGGTGAAACCCTTCGACCAGGCCCGCGCCGCACCTCCGCCATATTGTGTCGGAACTTTGAAGTGGCCGTACATGTGCGTGCGTTAGTGCGCACGGTCGTGTTGCCTGGTGTTTGTTACTTCAAAGATGCTAATAACGTCACTAAGTTGACTTTTCGGCCTCACGACGTCAGATGAAAGGTGCTCGGCAATATTATCGCTAGAAATACTCCGTGATGCCCGTGCCCTGCGAACTTTCTGCACCAGCTCAACGCGATAACGACACACATGTCTTACGTTTGCGAGCAACCTAGAACGCAGCAGAAAAGTCGACAAGAACCTTGTTCATATAAGCCATGATTCCTAAATTTGTGTCTTCGTGTGCAATGGTCTTCAGGAAATTTTCGTATGTACTAGGCGCTTGTCATCTAAATAATTTAATCAAGGTGAGGAGAAGCATGCTCAAATTCAATGCGTCATTTCCAAGTCCCATGCACTGAGCATCCTAATGCTACGAAAATATTCCTGGGATGTTCTGTGTTATTGCGGCTCAGCATTTTTACTGATTTAATCAGCCAGATGTAAACACGGAGAAGGAATATGGAAGTAAAACCGCCGCAGATGTAAACTTAAACTGATCTGTTTTTATGTTTATAATACGCATATAAACTTGAGCCTTGCTTTATCAGTTCTCTCGAGTTTGTGGGCATGGCTTCCTATGGCTTCAGACAGCCTGAGCGCGTTGGTGAGCTGCCTTGAACTACATTTCTGTTTTCGTCTTGGCTTCCTCTGTTTTCAATCAAGTGACAATTATATATGGGGTGACCATGTTCAAGTGTTCCGGCATATTTAAAGATCACCTGAGCCCGATAGCATACTTCTTGTCCTTGAAATGGTATATTCAAAAAGGCGAGCAATAATAGCGCGAGAAATCAAAACGTGTACACAAAAATAAATAAAGGCTAATTAAGTTTATAATTAACTACTTAGTGGCACACTGCAATTTATGAATGGTAGCCGCTCTGATTTCAAAACGCATCCACTTGAAATTAGAACAGTGAGCAAAACAACAATGCATTATTACGGCGAGTTTGATGACGCACATATCCAACGTGGGGTCATTCTCGAAATTCATTCGAAGTGGATACGCCTCGCAAGTTCACCAGCTACAATTGGTAAGTTCCAATACGTGCCATAAAGTAATTATTCAGGAAGCTAGTTAGTCATTGTTTAACTAGCTGAATATGTATTTTAATTTCTCATGCAAGTAATGCCCACCTGTCTGAGCAATCCATCTCAATAACTAGAATTATATTATCTACAACAGGCGATTTCTAAAATTTCTGGAAGACTTAAAAATACTCACACCAGCAATAAATGATCACTCTGGGAATAAACATCCCCTTATTTATTATTTATTTATTTATTTATTAATACTGTCAGCCCAGAATTACAGGAGTGGAACATACAAAATGTTACATTCCTTGGCAGGTAGTGGAGTATCATGCATCAATGTTGATTTTCTAGGTACAACAATATTCTTTCAGATTAAAACTAGGTATAAAAGGTATACAAGATCAAGAAAGTGTATTGTACACAAAGGCACTCAAAGTGGCATACAAAGTGGCATAGAAAGACATACAAAGAGTGTCGAGACCCTAGCAAAAGTAGCATACGGTATGATCGGAACATTGCACTTCTAATACTGTCTTCATAGTTGACCAAATATTCTAACGAACGAACACTTTCTGGAAGACGCACTATAGAGGTGCACTCATGTTACATCGTAGGTCACTGTAGGACACTGCGCTTGACGCAGGCGAGGCAGACACACGCTGACAAGCTGGAAAAATGGGCGTTTATTTGCAGTGCACCGCGGAATATGAAGACACGTTAAGGAAAGAGGGGAAGGGAAACGAAGTAAGAAAACATAAGATAGGCCACCGGATTGACACGTGTAGCTGTAGACTTCAACTGAGAAATGATAAGAACACTGCGGTTATAACATTTCTCCATCAATAATACTGAAGGCGCTGCACAGTTCTGCGCTCTCGTGTTGAGCGTCGGAGTTCCGTGGCCACTGTAGGTTCACCGTTCCTCTCTTGTGCATCCAGGGGTTGGGGTGATGACAGACGCTGTGGTGGTGACGGTTGACGAGTTTCGGCTTTTGCCTTTGACTTTGCTCCGGGAGTTTCTTCCGGAGTTCTCGACATGGACGAGTTTTCACTTTCGCTGTGGCCTTGGGTAGCCATTGGGCCTTTCCTTGTGTGAACTTGATCAACTTGTCGCCGAACGAGGCCCTCAGTCGTTACCACTGTCACCATCCTAGCTCCATCTTCTGACTTTACCGTGCCCGTCTTCCACTTATCACCTTTACCAAAGTTACGGACGTATACATTTGTGTCTGGTGCAAGAGTCCAGTCATCCGATGTTCCCGATCTTCCTGCAACCAAAGGAGGAAAACATGTGTCGAGGCGGGACTGGATTTGGTAGCCAAGAAGAAGTTCCGAAGGAGATTTGCCGATGCAAGGGGTGTTCTGCGGTAGTAGAAAAGTAGTCTGCAAAAGGCAATGTTCTAATCTGCCCTGGTTCATCTTCTTCAGCCCATCTTTAACAGTTCGGACAGCTCTCTTTGCTAGGCCATTCGACTGTGGATGAAACGCAGCCGTGCGCAGGTGGGTTATGTTGTTCGCAAAATCAGTAAATTCTTGGCTAGTGAACTGCGTCCAATTATCTGAAACAATGGTGCGAGGAATGCCAAACCTGCCAAAGAAGCTGCGTAGGCACGTAATAGTCGAAGATGTGGTCGCCTGATTCATTGGTACGGCCTCAATCCATTTGCTGTGAACATCTACGCGAACAAGGATCATGTTTCCTTTGATTGGCCCCGCGAAATATAGATGCACTCTCGACCAGTTGTCCTGGCAGGTCGGCTAGGTAACTGGCGGAGCAGATGCCGGCATTGGTCGATTTTGGATGCAGCTTGTGCACCTTGCTGACAGTTGTTCTATGTCGTGGTCCATTCCTGGCCACCAAAAAGCTGACCGAGCGATTGATTTCATCGCCGATGATCCTTGATGTGTCTCGTGCAACATTCTATGTTGCGCGTTAACTGGAATGACAACTCTACGGCCCCAATGCAGCAAACGGTGAGCCAATGACAGTTACAGTTTGCGGTCGTAAAAGGGGAGTAAGCTTCCTTCTAATGCTTTAGAGCTTGGAGGCCACCCGTCTCTTGTGTACTGCACGACCTTTGAAAGTACTGCGTCCCCTGCCGTCAGCGCTTGCACTTCTTCTACCGAGACCGCCCCCTCCTAGACACATGCGAGTGCCAGAACGTAGTCAGGTGGCTCCCCTTCCGTGGTTGGCTCCAGAGTTTCTTGGGCAACCTACGAGGCGCGTCCGAGTTCAGGAGCTGCTTGCCTGGCGAATACTGTAACTTGTAGCGAAATGCTCCCAAATACAGCGCCCAGCGCTGTATGCGAGCAGCAGCCAGAGGCGGAGTGGGCCGATCCGGTCTCAGCAGGCCCAGGAGCGGCTGGTGATCTGTGACCAGGATGAATTCTCGGCGTAGAAGGTAATCACGAAACTTCATTGCTCCAAATACGAGGGCCAGTGCTTCATGTTCAAGTTGCGAATAATTTTTTCTGCTTTGGACAATGTCATTGAACGAAATCTGATTGGCTTGTTTAGGTTCCCTTTCGTGTGAAAAAGCACTGCGCCGATACCTTTTTGCGATGCGTCGCACTCTAGTTTCAGCGGTTGTGAAGGGTCGAAGTGAACCAACACCCCTGCTTGCTGCAAACACCAATTTGCTTTATCGAACGCCGTTTGTTGCTCTAGTTCCCAGAGCCAATGTCTATTCTTTTCCAGCAGCCGATACAGTGGAGCGAGCAGAGACGATATGTTCGGCAAACATTTTGCGTACAAAGTGATCATGCCAAGAAAAGAACGAAGCTCAGGTACATTTTTCGGGCTAGGGGCTTCTGTGATAGCTTCGACATTCTTTTCTATTGGGTGCAACCATTGCTAATCGATTCGATGGCCGAGATATGTAACAGACACTTGCCGAAATTTGCATTTGTCGAGGCGCAGTTTAATACGATTCTCGCGGAGAGCTGTAGAACGGCTCTTAGCACGTCTTCACTTCCTGCTCTTTCGGACACCAAGACATCGTCCAGGTAAGCTTGCGCGCCTGATAAGCCTTGTAGAACTGTTTCCATTCTGCGTTGAGAAATGGCTGGCGCAGAGGCAATGCCGAAAGGTAATCTGTTGTAGCAGAAAGACCTTGGGCGCTATAACGTAAAACTATTCCAAACTTTTCTATTCCAATTCTGCGATCTACCCTCCACGATTGGACGAAAACTTTTTTCGACCACGCCCACTTCACCTGACTGTCACGCGACGTCACGAAAACCGCGATACCTCCCCATCTCATATGATGTGTACACACTGATTATGCATGATTTCACAGAAAAAAGAAAAACAGTTATTTCTGATTCGACCCCTTTTCGCCATTAGCCCTCGGCTATTGGTAAAAAGCTTTCGGGCTGCACCCATTTCACCTGCCTGTCACGCGACGTCACAAAACCGCACAAGCTCACCGCGTCAAAGTGACGTGTAGGCGATAAAGATGCAATAATATGCCGAACAAAACTTAATTTTCTTCGGAATAGCCGCAGGCTGCCCCGTTCCGAAAGGAATAAAAGATGGCTGCCGCCGATTGCTGAGACGCTGGCTACTCGCACCTGCCGGAGAGCATGGGTGTATTTGCGTATAATAAAACTTCTTGCGTGGCCGTGTAACGTTTTTGAGCCCTTTCGGCACGTTTACCACCTCATTCTGCCAACTCTTCTTTGCTGAGGGTCAGTTTTAGCGTCATTCTTAAGCTTCCGTTGCATGCCGCCGTGATTTTCGACCAGCCACCACAAGCTAAGTAAGGGAAAGCCGACCAATCGCACACGCCGGCACCACCCTCTTCATCCGTTTATCGATTTTCAGTGCACTGGCTCTGCCCCAGTGAATCCCTCTCCACTTGAGCGTTCTCCTCGCCTCTTGTCAGCCAATTAGATACGACAAGTCGCTCAGTTTAGGCAACGTTATTAGTTTTTCAAGCAAACATAAGTGACCTCCTAAGAACGAGGGGAGCATTTGATTGGTTTGATCAGACAACCCTGCGGGTGACCGTCGGCGGTTACGCAGATTTGACGTCAGGAGATTGGAATAAAAACATATTGGAATAGTTTTACGTTATACGGCCCTTAATCACGCATAACTGGCGCGATTCCTCATCGAGGGGGACTTGGTTATATGCGTCACGTAAATCTAGTGTGCTGAAATGTTTTCCACCGCTTAAGGACGCAAACATGTCATTGATTACTGGCAACGGGTACTGCTCCAGCTCACATGCCGAATTTAAAGTGACTTTGAAGTCGCCACAAATCCTAACAGTGCCGTCATCCTTAAGGACGGGTACAATGGGCGTAGCCCACTTGGAATGCGGCACTGGTGCCAAGACGCCTAATGCCACGAGTCTATCAAGCTCTTCAGATACCTTGTCGCGTAGATCGGGCCTTACAGAACTTAGGCATGGCTCCCTCCTTCAGCTGTAGGTGTGCCGCGGGTCCTTTGATGAGGCCCAGACCAGAGCTGAAAACATCTGAAAACTCGGCAAACACGTCAGCAGTGACCTGCGTGGTGGTAGACGGCTGTGCGGTCAGCGGCTTGGCTGAGAGGCTGCGGACGGGGGAGCCTGCGTCGCTCAGGAGGGAAATTAGGTCTCGACCACATAAGCTTGGACCGGGGCAATCTAGCACCACCAATGTGCATTCTACAGTTGTACTGTCGTACGACACCGGCAAGAGGAGCTCTCCAATAACTGGCAATTTCGCGAGGTAGCATGATAACTTCGTGCGTGAAGGCCGTAGCGAAGGCTACGGCTGTCGGGACACGACGCAGACCGGGGAACCCGTATCGATAGGCATTGATACGTCCACACCTCCCCATGTGAAGGTGCATCGTATTAGGGGCTGCACATTAACCTCCCGCGTCGACTTTAGCGTCGAAATGTGCATGCTATCCTCTATGTTTTCATCTGTCTCCCCTTCCTTAACAGCCAGTACTCTGCCACGAAATCCCCGGGCTCCTTCTCGAGTTCGAGATCTTGCGCTTTCTTCGTTCCGGCATTTTACTGCTAGGTGACCACGTCGACCGCAGTGATAACAATGAGCATTACTCCAGCGGCAGGCATTACTCTTGTGCTTTATGCTGCCACAACGCCCACATTCGGCCAGTACCTCTTTCGTTGAGGCTGACTGCACTTTAATTTTAAGCACCGCCGACGTGTCTGCGGCCACTTTATTGGCGCCCTTATCTGCAGCTTCAGCCAACAGTGCCATCGTTTCAGCATCCTCTACGAACAGATCTTTCTTTGTCAGGCGTTGTTTCTGCAGTGCACTCGATCTTATGCCGCACAGAATTCTATACCGTAGCATTCAGTCGAGCATGGTACCAAAATTGCAGTTGTCCGCAATTCGACAAATTACAGTAATGAATTCTTGAACAGACTCACCGTCAAGCTGGCAGCGGTTGAAGAAGCGGAAGCTTTCGGTAATCTCATGGCGCTTGGGATCAAAAAACTCGTCCAAGACTTTGACGACGTTTTCGCACTCCAACGTATTCGGCTTCTTCGGCGCTACTCGTCCTGCAAATATTTGAACGGTGCGCGTGCTTAAAGCTGCCACCAAAAGCGCCCGTTTCTTTGCCCACTCCGTCACACCCGTTGCCTCAAAGTATTCATCTGCCTTGATAACATAGGCCTTCCGGTTGTCTCTTTCGTCGTCGAAGTCGGGCAGTTGCTGGTGTGCCATTGTCGAGTCGTCGCCCCGCAGCGTAGCTGCCGTCCTGCGTCAAGGTTTTGCCAGGGGTTTTGCTTTCCGTTTCTCGTCGCCACTGTTACATCGTAGGTCGGACACTGCGCTTTACGCAGGCGAGGCAGACACACGCTGACAAGCTGGAAAAATGGGCGTTTATTTGCAGTGCACCGCGGAATATGAAGACACGTTAAGGAAAGAGGGGAAGGGAAACGAAGTAAGAAAACATAAGATAGGCCACCGGGTTGGCACGTGTAGCTGTAGACTTCAACTGAGAAATGATAAGAACACTGCAGTTATAACAACTCATGAACAAATAAAGGTCACAGGAGACAAATTATGTAAAATATGTAGACTTAACTTGTTCCTGAAATTCACCTATTGATGATAGTTTCACTACGGTGTCTGGTATCCCGTTCCATTCATTGATAGCCTTAGGGAAAAAGCTAAATTTAAAAGAATCAATAAAGACAGAGGGAGGGGGAATGTACATACTGTGTCTATGCCTAAAGAAGGTGTCTGGCTAGATGATAAAGCAATCGTTTTTATGTATGCTAACGAGATCATGAATAACAAGAAAGATAAATTTAGGCTTTCGAGGGAAGTGCTAGATTCTGGAGAGGGTGGATTGCCAATTTTGTTAGGTTCTGGGGGGAGTCATGCAGCCGATATTTATTGTAAAAAACCTTAAAGCGAGGCATTGAATTTCATCAAGTTTAGATTTATTCGTTACCGTGTAAGGGTCCCGTATTATTTTGGCGTACTCCAAGATTGGTCTAATTAACGTTTTGTATGCCAGAATTTTTATGTCAGTAGTTGCGTTGTGAAGGCGTCTTCTTAATGACCATAGTGCATTGCGTGACTTGGTACACACGTCATCAATATGCATCTTAAGTCGGACGCAATAGTAACACCAAAATATTTATGACCGGAAACCCTTGTTAAGGAAGTGTTCTCAATGGAGTACGTATAAAACAGGTACAACTTGTCCCCCTTCTTTTAGTGAGACGCGTCACTATGTTGTTTTTCTCAGATTGCTGGGCTCATTACGGGTGGTTGCATACAGAACTAAGGAAAACATGTCTTTTATCAAAATATTTAGGCAGTATAACTACATTGCTTCTGCTTTTCACTCGATAAAAAGAATAAACTCTATGGTTTTACGAGCCAAAACCACGCTCTGATTATTATGCGTAGTGAGGGACTTCGAAATAATTTTGACCACCTGTGGTTCCTTTACATGCGCGTAGATGTAAGTGTACGAGCACTTTTGCATTTTGCCTCGTTTGAAATTCGGCAACCACGGCCGTGGCCGGAACCGCGACCACAAGCTTGCTTTTTAATGTGTCTGCCGAAGGACGAATCCCAACATAAAAACGTAACGCTTCTTTATTCGACTAATGATGGCAGCAGACGGGCATACCAACGCTACGGACTACCAACGCTACGTAGAAGGCGGTCTTTCTCAGCCAGGCAGCCTGTTTTTATAGCCACCATCGGTGACGCATACCTCGGGTGACGTGGCGGTGGCGCTATGTTTTATCGACCATGCAGTCAAGCGTGCAGCTGTGTTATGCTGGGCCAGATGATAAGAAGACGGAGGGTGCGCAGAAATGTGCGCGGAGTGTGTCGCCACATCACCCCCCCCCCCCCCCCCCCCCCGTGGATTGGAGAGCCCTCAGGGCTTGAAAAAATCTGGGCAGCGTACGCGACGTCCGCTGCGTGTAGTGACAGAAGCAGGCTGCGATGTCGGCGGTCGTGGATGGACGTCTGTGGGTGTACTGGTATTCCCTGGTTCGGCGGAATCGGTGTAGGCCGGCTTCAGCCGGTCGATAGAGACGCGGACGGCGTTCCCTTTAATGCGCAGGGTGAAGGTTTTGTCGTCGCGACGGAGAACTGGGTAGGGTCCGCTGTAAGGTGGCTGTAAAGGCCGGCGGACGGTGTCGTCGCGGAGAAAAGTGCGCGAGCACGTTGCCAGATCCTTGAAGACGAAGGGGGCGGTCTTACAGTAGTGAGCTGCAGGTGACGGGCGGAGGACAGCGATGGTGCGTCGGAGACGGGCGATGAAATCGGTAGGATCGGACGTCGCGGTGGTGGATGGCGGTGCAGCGAGAAATTCGCCTGGGAGACGGAGGGGTTCCCCGTAGACGAGCTCTGCGGGTGTAGCCTGAATGTCAGGCTTGAAGGTGGCGCGAAGACCTAGGGTGACGGCTGGGATGGCTTCAGGCCAGGTTGAGTCCGGGTGGCACATGATGGCTGCTTTGAACTGTCGGTGGAAACGTTCGATCATCCCGTTGGCGCATGGGTGGTAGCTGGTGGTCCACGAGCGTTCGAACCCGATGGTTAGCCCGAGCAGCCGGAAAAGGTGCGATTCGAACTGTCGTCCTTGGTCGGTGGTGACGCGTCGAGGGGGCCCGAAGCGGGCAATCCAGCCGGCGAAGAAGGCCGAGGCGACGTCTTCCGCAGCGATTCCTTCGAGGGGCCATGCCTCAGGCCATCGAGTGTACCGATCGATGGCGGTGAGGCAGTAGCTATAGCGTGTAGCTGGAGGCAAGTGCCCTATGATATCAAGGTGGACGTGTTGAAACCGACCAGAGGTCTGGGGGAATGCGCCGAGTGGTGAAGTGACATGCCTGGTGACTTTAGCGCGCTGGCATTGAATGCAGGAGCGCGCCCAGGTGCGGCAATCCCGCTGCATGGAGGGCCAGACATAGCGGTCAGCCACGAGGCGTGCAGAGGCGCGTATGCCGGGATGGCTGAGATTATGTAGCTGGTTAAAGAGGCCACGGCGATGGGAAAGGGGCACGTAAGGCCTGCTTCGTGCTGTTGATATGTGGCAGTAGATAGTCTTTGTCGATTCAAATATGGGGACTTGCTGCAGCTGTAGCGAGGACCCGCCCTTAAGAAGCTCCTGCAGTCCAGCGTCCGTAGTCTGAGCCTCAGCGAGGACAACAGCTGTGATCTGCAAAGGGCCAATAGCTGCCACACGTGAAAGCGCGTCGGCGACCACATTGTCCTTCCCGCTGACATGTTTGATGTCGGTGGTAAACTGGGCGATGAACGAGAGCTGGTTCTGCTGGACCGGCGGGAGTTTGTCGCGGTGCTGAGAGAAGGTGTAGGTCAGAGGTTTATGGTCGGTGTAGATAGTGCAGTGTTGTGCTTCGAGAATGTGGCGAAAGTGCTGAACTGCTTCGTATATCGCCAGAAGTTCTCTGTAGTAAGCTGGCGAACTCGACGGCGCGGGGGTCGTGGTTTCGCCTGTGGGACTGGCCGCAGAAGGGGTCGTTTTTCGAGCTGAGAGTTTCTTGGAGAAGAACGCCAAGGGATGCCAGGTGTTGTCTACGTGCTGCATAAGGGCGGCGCCTACGGCGATGCTAGAGGCGTCCGTGAAGAGCCCCAAGGGAGCGTCTGGCACAGGATGGGAGAGACGTGTTGCGGTGCAAAGAGCAGCTTTGCATTTTTCGAAAAGTTCCGTTAAAGCCGGTGTCCGCGTGACGGTTTGGTTTCCTCGTGGACCAGCCAGCGCATCATGGAGGGGAGCCTGGTAGTCGGCTGCGTGTGGCAAGAAACGCTTGTAAAAGTTCAGCATGCCGAGGAAACGGCGAAGGTCTTTAGCGGTATTTGGTTGAGTGTAATTTTGCATGTCTGAGATGCGTTGAGGTAAGGGTCGAGTTCCCTCTGATGAGACTTCATGGCCGAGGAATTTAACGACTGAAGGGCCGAGCGTGCTCTTTAGGACATTGACGAGTAAGCCGTGGTCATCGAGGCGTTGGAAAAGCAGACGAAGGTGCCTGTGGTGTTCGTCGGTGTTGCGGGAAAAGACCAATATGTCGTCAAGATAGACGAAGCAGAAGTCGAGGCCGCGGACGACTTCGTCGATGAAGCGTTGAAAGGTTTGTCCAGCGTTCCTCAGGCCAAAGCTCATGAAGGGAAACTCGAACAAGCCGAAAGGAGCAATAATTGCAGTTTTCGGGATGTCGTCCGGATTGACGGGTATCTGTGTGTAGGCCTTCACCATGTCTAGCACGGAAAAAACATGGCAGCCGGAAATTCAATGGGCGAAGTCCTGTATGTGGTGAACGGGGTACCTGTCCGGAATTGTGCGGGCGTTGAGGGCACGGTAGTCCCCACAGGGCCGCCAGCCTTCGGTCTTCTTAGGGACGAGGTGAAGTGGCGAGGCCCATGGGCCGTCGGAGGGGCGGGCGATTCCCTCCCGGAGCATGGCTTTAAACTTTGCTTTGCCTATGCGCATGCGGTCCGGGGCAAGGCGACGGGCGCGACAGGAAACCGGGGGGCTTGGGGTGGTCCGGATGTAGTGCAAGGTGGTATGCTGCACGTCGCGTGGCAACCCGCTGGGGCGCGTTAAACCGGGAAATTCGGCGAGGATGGCGTGGTACGGTGAATTATGTTCGACACTGAGTACTTTGATGCTTGGCTGGTGGGTAGTTATTCGCTGTCCTGGCGCAGAATGTCCCGTTGTCGCGTCGATGAGACGGTCGTGGCAGCAGTCCGGAAGGAGGTTGTAGTGCGCCAAAAAGTCTGAGCCGATAATTGGCTCTGTGACGTCGGCGATGACAAAACTCCAATGAAGGTCACGGCGAAGGTTTTTAAGCTGGACGTGCAGGCGGAGCGAGCCGTAAGCTTTGATAGTGGACCGGTTTGCCGGTGATAGTGGACCGGTGTCGTTCCTGAAGCTGTTGCTCTTGCTTCTGGATCACCTCTTGCTGCGCGTGAAGCTGTCTGTTGAGAAGTTCCAGCTGTCGTTGAAGAGCGTCTTGTTCGTCCATGGCGATGCGTTCTTGTTCGTTGTCCGGGTCACCAGATGTGGGATGTCGCGTCTGCCGAAGGACGAATCCCAACATAAAAACGTAAAGCTTCTTTATTCGACTAACGATGGCAGCGGACGGGCATACCAACGCTACGTTCGTTCCAGTAGCGGAAGGTAGAAGGCGGTCTTCCTCAGCCAGGCAGCGTGTTTTTATAGCCACCGTCGGTGACGCATACCTCGGGTGACGTGGCGGTGGCGCTATGTTTTATCGACCATGCAGTCCAGCGTGCAGCTGTGTTATGCTGGGCCAGATGATAATAAGACGGAGGGTGCGCAGAAATGTGCGCGGAGTGTGTCGCCACAACTCGCATACTTTGTCGCTACTAATGTAAGACTGTTTCCGACTACGTGCTTTTTTATCATTCTTACCTTGAACACGCATGATTTGTATCTCGAATAATACAATACCTTCAGCTACTGGTAATGCTGCCGTATTTATTCCCCTTGTTCTATCCTGTATATTTTCATGGCATGATGCAGCTAAAGCTTTACGCTAAAAGCTTGCGTCCATCTTTTTGATGGACAACTTCTAAAAGCTTTAGTGTACAGCATGTGCGTCAACTTTGTGTTTAAAACGATTTTTTTGTCGTTTTTGCCACGGGATCATGGCAAAAACGAGTAGTTATGTGCTGGGATGGAAGCTCATTCTAGTGTTGCTTTACTCTAAGCGTTGAACCTCCATATTTAAGGTGAGATGTAAATATTGCAATGCACGTCATTGTAAAAACTGCGAAAATTAGAAATTTTTACACTTTCAGCGAGCACAGAACTTAAATTCCCGTTGCACGCCATAGCGCGCCTTTACATGTTCCGACACAATATGGCGGCGCAACTAGACGTGTCACTACCCCCCTGTACGAAGAAGCGTGGCACCGAGGCACCCTATGTAGAGGCACCGCTGGCAGCCACCTAGCCAGTGCTTTCGAAAGAACGGTAGGAAGCAGTAACAGACGACAACTCTTTTCAGTAAGGATGGCTGAAGTTCGCAGCTGCGAATTCTCCGTTGTTCGGATGCTAGACTGCTGCTTCTGCGGTGACAGCTGCAGGGAATGCGCTGACCTCTATTAAGCTGACATGTAGGCGATGTTGCCGGAGTTGGGGACAACCCAGACCGCATACGTGCAGGTGCGTCCCGCAGACAAGCGTAACAGATAAGCCCAGTTACAAAGTAGAGCTCGTCTCAAGTAGAGATCTTATTTTGTTGGCTAATGCAATATATCTACTATTCTTTTTTCTACCGTTGTCAACTTATTCTTTCTATGCCTCAGTAACAAGTGCACGGGTTTAGTGTAGACTCATATCTCAAACGACTTTGCAATCCCAATGGCGGCACACATTGTGGTGATATTGCTAGCGCTTAATACACGTCACATCGCAGAATAACCGCCCCAAAATCGTCTCATGAAGAGCCAATATGAAACTACTAATGAATATTCTTACCATCGTGAATGAATTCGCCAAAAGCACTGGTGCATGCAAGCGCGAGATCGTGCTGCACCGCCGATGCAATGCCACTACGTACGTCGGCGAAATCCTATTCCCGCTAGAGTCTTCTCAATTTGAAATTATCCTAATGACGTGCTTTGAAACGTAGACAGCTTAAGTCTCGCCAAAATCGGAGTATCATTTTTCAAATGCTACTGAAGAGAAAAGACACACGACATATTGAACGGCGGAGCTGCGCCGGCCAGTGTAGATGTGCGCTGGCGGCAGGTGCAGGATTTAGTCCTTTGTGACTACAAAATGCACACAGAACAGGCATTCGGCTCTGATAAAAGAACTCTGTGTGGTAAGTCTGCTCACACAGTATCAAGATTTATCGACTTCGCAAGTATGACGTGAATATTTTAGTTGAAATCGAACGGCAGCACCACATGCAGAAGCTAACAGCAATCGTCACCTAGAGCTACCTCTGTTCTAAAACATTTTTTAGGCAACCCCAATATCGAAGATGTCGACTGGCAAAAAAATCACGCTGCTAATGAAGCGCTTACCTCTTCTTATTCTGATAAAGCAAAGTGTGATTTAACTCTGATACAAAAGAGACGAGACGAGAACCTGGTAGGGTGTGCTACGGTAAAACGAGAACCTGGTACTAAAAAAAAAATCGAAAGTAACGCGTGAAACAACAAGCAGCAATTCAACTTCAGCGAAGCCGCGCATAAAATGGATACAAAAACATGAAATACGTGGCAGCTGGTGCGATAATTAACAGGCTGCATAGAACCAACAACGTCGGTGCTTACAAGCCGCGGCAGCTTTAGCCCACAACGCGAAGCAGTCGTGTAGTCGTGCAGTTTCCCGCCGAACGGTGGTGATTCATTGCTAGCGTCAAACCCGCACATGTCGCAATGAAATCAAGGGTGAACGACTACCTCCTTCCCGAGCGCACTTAAATAGGCCGCTACCGTTAGGGCGCCCGTCGGCGGGCTCTACGTGTGCGCGGTCACATGGGTCACATGGTGGGGACTCCTCGTATAGGCATCATCAGAAAAACACCGTGAAGAATCTATACAGTTGCATGACATTTATTTAAAAGCTTCCCGAATGCTGCACTTCGCAGACTCCAACATGCGAGTTGGATATGCAAAATTTCTTTTTTCATTAACTAAGTCTCCATTCTTAGTAAATCAAGTGGAAGAAGCCTTTCTTACTTTTCTCACGACAAACTCAAACATAAAAGCTCGCAGATACTCCATAGTCTCTTAGCAGGAGTTATAACACAATACAATCGGTAACAATCAACGTATTTCAAGAAAACGTTTCCACATTTCTTTCAATACCTTGCCGCAACTCAGTTAATCTCCTATTATGTCATTCGTCGAACGATCTTAATTTCTTTCAAAAAGATCCTACTACATAGCTCAAGAACATTCCTTCACACAGCAACTCAAAAGAAGGCATCACAGCGCTGCCTTTGGACTTAAGATATTACGGCGCTCTATGGCAAGCCAGTACGATTAGAGAGAGAATATTTTATTAACGAAGTGCCCTCGATGTGTATTCGAACGCTTCAGAGGGTAAGTGAGTTCCTCGAGCAGTTTGTTGCCGTGGAATCACTGAGAAATTTTCATTGTTCTGCAGCGTCACATTCGCTTTCCCCCCTCCCCCGACTCCGTAGAGTCGAAAAAAAGTTTCTTATCAAGGTCACTTTGTGCTAGAATGTACTAGAATACGGTTGAGTGGGACGAGCGGCCGGAGCAGCGCTAGCTCTGCAATGAGGCGCCCGACGACAAAAAATATTGTGAAGGCGCTGCGATCGACGTGGATTGGGCCGCATCAAGATCGCCCCGTTGGAAACTGCTGGCGATTCTGCTCGCCGGGGTCATTCCTATGTCTTAGCGCACTGCTGTTTGCGATCAGAGCGCTCACATGGTTTTCTAATTACATATGACGTGTATTTATGTATTAGGAATAGATTCCTTTCTGTGGTTTTATGCCACGCGGTGGCTGCGCGAGCATTGCGGCAGCAGTGTGATCAGCTTTCATTGTATGTTATTCTAGTTGCCTTGGAGGACAATTATTTTGGTTGATCTATATGCGCCATTTGTCTCTAGTGTGTATTCTAGCGCGTATAGTTTTCCATCAGTGTTTTTTGCGAAACGCAAACGAAAAAGTAAAGACTGTTAGCTTCCTGATTGCCCCTTTGACAAACGCAACCTATTGCTTCATCCTGCGCCCCGTCGCCTTGTTCTCAGATTTACACAAGGTATACCGAGAGAGAGGAGAAAAATCAAGCCCAACATTCCGTTCATGTTTGCGTATTCCTCGCGTAACAGAATGCGGAGTAATTGGCACGGGTTTCTTATGAAAGAGTTTTAGAATAGAGGCCCGAAAAGTTTTGAGGCCCCAAAGAAATAGCGTCGAAGCAACTGCGCGACACGCAAACTGCGTTTGGTTTTGCATCGGGCACAATATTTCACTGGTTTAGCGGGAGCCCCAAACGCTACCCTACAAGCTTTGCGTCAACAAACATGCCAGCACCCATCGAAGTGACGGCTCTAGCCTAGCAAAAAAACTGGGCTCGGTTCGTGGCAGTTTGTGAAGTTCGTAAGCTATAAGAAACGATTGCGGTAATCACTTTCTTTCAGTTAACATGTGCAATGAAGATTGATTCATTAGGCGCCCCTGGTTTCGACTTCGATTGTCAATTTTGTGGCTCGTAGGCCTAACACGACTTAACTTGGCTGCTGAAGGCACGTAAAGTTGTTTACTCAAAACTAAGCATCAGTTGCTTGCTGCTAATAAAATAACTGCTACATTGTAATTAAACGCCAAAAAAAGGAAAGTCAAGATTACTGTTCATGTCATAAAATTGTATATTTTATTTTAGTATTTATAATAGCTTTTCTCTCACGCCGTATTGTAGCTGCAAAGCGCAAGACGCTATCCGTAAACGCAAAGCCCTATTCTAAAACTCTTCACTCCGGCGTTACCCAATGCTACCTCCCGCAAAGCTCTTTAGGGCCCCAAACTCTTGGGGGCCCTATTTGAAAACTCTCGATTGTTTCGGAGCTCGGCACCAGACGGCACCAGACAGATATATTGCTTGTCGCGTAGCCAGAAGATCGGCATGCTAGAAAGCGCCGGCACCATAGCGTGTCGCCCTGGCGGTTTGCTCGTCCAGCTGAGCTATCGTTGCTGCCGCTGTGTTTCTGGCTATCGCTCGAGGACTCCAATAAACTTCGTCACATTGGTGGAGGTGCTGCATACGCCTGGAAACCTGCAACTTCAAAGCAGGACTCTGCTATACATTCCCGTCGTGACGCAAGACCTTTCACTGCGTCCAACGACACCTCTGCCTGCCGTGGCGTGGTCGGGTGCATCGCCTCAGCGCGAACCTGCCGCTTTCCAGAGAGATAGGAGACCATAAAGTGAAGTACTGGCTCGCCTCCTATGAAAGGGTGAGCAACCACACGTGAGGCGAGGCTGCAAAAGTGGACAACGTCAAATTCTATCTGAGCGACGTTGTCAACTTCTGGCACCGCAACCACGAACCTGACCTATCGACTTGGGTGGCGTTCACGACTAGCTTTACAGAAGTGCTTGGGCGGCTTGCAGTCCGCAAGCTTCGCGCCTAGCAACGTTTGTGAGAAAGAGCGCGTCAGAGCCGTGAGACATTCACAGGTTCTATCGAGGTTGTCATGGATATCTGCAATCGTGTCGATGCGACAATGGCACAAAGCGACAAGATCAGGCATATTTTAAAGGGGGTTGATGCCTTTCAGATGCTGTTGGCAAAGAACCCCATACACTGCGTATAAAGTGTGATTCTTTGCCGGAGCTACAATGACTGGTGCAAGCAACGGTCGCCACGTGCAATTCGCTGGTAGGCTCTCCCTGTCGTGACTGTTGCTGCCCTACGCTTTTCAGTGATGATGCAGATCAAATAGTTTTGCCGCAAAAAAGTCGCCCGCCAACTTTCATTAGAGTCTCCCACGCAGAAGACGCCCTTCTCTTCCTTGACGTCATGTTGCAGCACGTCATCCAGGAACAAATAACTGAGTGTATTCCCCTTGCCTTTCACAACACTCCTGTTGCTGTCCCACCCAGCTATTCGCAGCTCGGTACCGTGCCCGCAACGCCGACCCGTGCCGCGTTTCAAGCACCTACACGGACACCGCCGCGACCAGCGTCTCCCGCCCAGTTAGTGCCACAGTATCCCCCGCGTGCGAAACCAATGGCGCACACCAGACAAGCGGCCGATTTGTTACTTCTGCGGAATGGCTGGCCAAGTGGCGCCTTTCTGCCTTCGCCGGATGCCTCTCGCAGCGATCTTTAAACCACCCGCCAAGATAATTTCAACGCCGTGTTTCATCGGATCCGCCTTTCGATTCTATGAGCCCATCGGACGAATCGATGTGTCACTCGATGTGTTTGTCTAGCCCGAAGTCACTCCCGCTTCATTCGTTACGCCACGAGTGCCTTAGTCATGCTCAGCACGGTGTACTTAAATTAAATTATGGGGTTTTACGTGCCAAGACCACTTTTTGATTATGAGGCACGCCGTATTGGAGGACTCCGGAAATTTCGACCACCTCGGGTTCTTTAACGTGCACCTAAATCTAAATTTTTGCATTTCGCCCCCATCGAAATGCGGCCACCGTGGCCGGGATTCGATCCCGCGACCTCGTGCTCAGCAGCCCAACACCATAGCCCCTGAGCAACTACGGCGGGTGGTGTACTTCCCTCTCAACACGCACGGAGACCCATCCACCTGAAGCTTACACTGGCGCAGTAGACCCTGTGCTTTCGAGTTATTCACTGCACACCTTTCCCGCATCCATCGACTGTAACGTTACTAAGACGCAGCGCGACGATCTTCTCCGTATTCTTCATCACTTCAAAGCTTCATTTGATTGCCACAGTACTTCTATGGATCGAACGAAAGCTGTCTGCCACACTATTGACACTGGCTCTCATGTTCCTCTGCGGCAGCGACCATACCGGGTTTCGGACACACAGAGGCGGGTTATTGATGACCAGGTGACCCACACGCTACCTCTCGGCGCTATTCAGGCATTAAGTAATCCATGGCCATCCCAAATCGTTCTAGATAATGAAAGATGGTTCCATGCAATTTTGCGTCGATCATCGCCGTTTGAATAAGACCAGGCGAAGAATGTAGATCCTTTGCCGCGCATAGACGAAGCACTTGACTACTTAGGAGGAGCGCATTTTTTGTTCTTCCTTAGATCTTCTCTCTGAATGCCCGCAGGTGCCCGTGGACGAGGCTGTTCGCTGTAAGACTGCATTTGTCACACCGGACGGCTTATATGAATTTAATATCATGCCGTTCGTTCTTTGTAATGCACCGGCCAAATTTGAACGGATGACGGAAACTATTTTGCGTGACCTGAAGTCGCAAACATGCCTATTTTATTTAGATGATGTTCTAGTGTTTGCGCCCAACTCCTAGACAGACCTGTAACGCTTGAAACAAGTTTTGACTTGCCTCACGCAAGCGGATCTGCTGCTTAACTTAAAAAGCCATTTTTCAACGCAGCACAATTAACTATATTGGGCCATATTGTTTTGAAATATCGCGTACTTCCTGATCCCGCTATAAGCTCCACGACATGGTCGAATTTCCTAAGCCAACGAGACATAAGGCACTCCCTAGCTTCATAGGCCTGTAATTCTATTTTCGCCGTTTTGTACGAAATTTCGCTACATCATTGCGCCCCCAATACAGCTTCTTGCCGGCACCAATGACCTTTTTACCTGGTCAGAAAAGTGTGACGTCGCATTTACCACCTTACGTTGTCTACTTACCTCGCCACCAACTTTACGACACCTCCATCCGAATGCTCCTACGAAAATAACGCTGACGCCAGCGGCGTCAGTGTGGGTGCAGTGCTAGCGCAACGAAAACCAGGCTTGTGCGAATACGTCGTAGCCTACGCCAGCCGAACTCTCACCAAAGCTAATGCCAACTACTCTGTGACTGAGAAGGAGTAATTAGCCGTTGTGTGGGCTCTTACCAAGTTCGGCCTTACCTTTACGGTCGACCTTTTGAACGTCATGCGCTTTGCTGCTTGTCGTCCCTCAAAGACCCATCTGGTCGCGAGATGGGCCCTACGTTTACAGGAATGCGACATTAAGGTTGTCTACCACTCCAGGCGCAAACATTCCGACATTCCTGTTCGCGATCCCAGCCCACGTCGACATTGTTTCGCCCCTAACGACCGCTCTATTACCTTCGCACATCACCGACTTGGCTTCAGAGCAGCAAAAGGACCCATGGGTAGCCACTCTTCTGAACCTTCTGAAGAATTCTGGCGGACTACCGATGCCTCGTGCGCTCCGCCGTCAAACACCACATTTCGCAATTCGAGATGGGCCTCTCCACCACCGAAATTGCCATTGCGATGGTCGCAAGTGGCTTCAAGTGGTCCCGCGCATACTTCGTAGCTATATCTGCGCTTGATTTCACGCCGACCAGCAGTGTGGCCGTGGCGGTGTGTCCAAGACTTACATGCGCCTTCGACTTCTATATTACTGGCGGAGCATGTAAATTACGTAAGCACCTACGTTTGCTCGTGCCGTGATTGCCAAAGTCGCAAATTGGCTCCTCATTCAGCCACTCCGTTGCAGCCAGTTCCATGCCAAGTCTGCCCCTTCCACCGTGTCGGGATTAAATTATATGGTCTCCTCACCTGTACGGCTGCTGGCAACCGTTCGGCGATAGTCGCGGTCGACTACCTGACGCGACATGAAAAACCGCTGCCCTCCCAGTGGCCACAGCGCACGACGTCGTTTCTTTCATCCTCCATCACCTCGTTCTGCGCCACGGCGCTTCTGTCGAACTCTTCAATGACCGAGGGTGAGTGTTTCTTTATGAAGTAGTCAAGTCGCTGCTTCATCAATGCAGCATTATACGTCGCATCACAACCGGCTATCACCCTCGACAAATGGCTTGGCAGAATGGTTCTACCGTACTGTCAGCAACCGGCTGCCCATGTATGTCGCCTCGGATCATTCCAACTGGGACCTTAAGGTCCCAGTTGGAATGATCCTACAGTTGGAATGATCCTACAGTTGGAACTGTAGAGCAATTGCTCTACAGTTCGTAGCACACGCATAGAACATTGCCAAACAAGCCACAACCGAATTCTCTCCATTTTCTTTTCAGTTCTCTACGGCCGTGTGCCTTCCTGTACCATCGACACAATTTTTCAATATCATCCATGTGCTTCACAGTGCACTGCGGTTTCCACCACCGCTAAGCGTGGCGAAGAATGTCGGCAGCTCGCCCACTCGCCCAGTACCGCAGGCCAATCCCGCCAGAAGCTCCGATGTCATGACTGCCGGCCCGCTCCTACCTCCCCGCCTGAATCTCTCGAATGTCTGTGGGTCCTACCTGCGAGTCGTGGCCTCTCTTCCAAACTGCTTCCAAGATTTTATGGTTCTTATCGCGTCATTGCCCGAACCACGCCCGTCAACTACATCGTCTAATCACTGACGCCCCCAAATGACCACCGACGCCGGGGCAGGGAAATGGTTCACGTAGATTGACTCAAGCCTTATTAGCACCGAGAACGAACTACAGGGGCGCTGCGAGCGCCGCTCGCGTGACGTAGGGGCACGGACTCGCGCTAGTCGTCTGCGGCAGTTCGGGCGGTGTCTGGGCGCTTTCTGCTGTGTTTTCGTTTGTTCGCTCTCGTTCCGTCTGCTTGTATACTTCTGGCAGTCGTCAAATATATTTTTGCGACGTCTTCGTTCGCGAAAATTTAATCAAAGAGCTGATTTATTAGATGACAATACAGTCCTCAAAGACGTTACAGTTTCATCGGAAGGAAGGCAGACCAGCTCACTCTGGGTTTTTCATGCGCGGATCGACAACCGCAAGAACATAGCATATACGAATCCAGTTATGATACCATACCTGCCGCGCTGCAACAGGCATGCCACAAACCGTGACTATATTTGATATCTACAAATGTTAACTTAACTTTAATCGGCTCAAACAGCTTTGCTCACGACGAGTATTTTATGGTATAATATCGATGTTTTTTCATTTATTAACAGAAACGCTCGTCGTCAGTAACACGAGGACTTAACTAACTCTGCACTTTACATTCTGCCAGCAGCACTAGGCTTCTTTAACTACTTCTCAAAATTAGGTGGTTCTTCAAGTGTTTATTTTAAGTGGCGGTAACTTGACGTAAAGCTAACTGAGGTTTACAGCTATTTGCAGAATACGAAAAGGAATGTATCAATATATATTCCCTTTCCCATGCTGCACCTTCAACTCACTTGAGCAGTTTACTAGTGTTCGTTGCTTGAGGAATATACATGACAAATCTGTTTGGCGAACTGACACAGGCTGCTCGGCTCAATTTTTTTAGCGATATATGCCTTTTCGACCGTATGGTTTCAGCCAGAAAGAAGCCGAAGCGTCATTCATTAGTAGTAAGGGACATATTGGAGATATCAGAATTCCTAGGGGGGGGGTCAAAAATCAAGTGAAATAATTAGGGCTTGTGGTGTCTTCCTTATGAAGGTTTGCGAGGTTATCTTTTATGTACTGATGAAGCGAATACTTGTCCGTTTGTATAACGAAACAACGGTGGATCGAGACACGGTGAGGCCCCAGAAGGGGCTTGAATTTTCCTTTTCTAAAAACCCTAAGCTGCGCTGTACTACCTCGAGTATACTTTAGGCATTGCAATTGGCGCTGTAAAAAAATTGCTTCATGGTTTCAGTGCGAAGTTGTAGTGAAATGATGGGCTTCGCGAACAGTACGTGCCTCTCCATAGCGACAGTCGGTTGCGGCCGTTGAGTGAGGGGTGTGCTATATTGTCGATGAAACATTTCATCGCCTGCAACTGATTGGCTCTCCATCTTAACCACAAAACTTTTCTTTCAGGTGATTGCTACTATGGTATTTGTGAATTAACTATGTAAATACGCTACATCACGCGCTGTCGTGTTAGCAGCCATGAGCAATTCGTTTTATTAGGGCCTGTTTCAGAGAGTGGTGAAACTAGCAGCAAGCTTTTTCATACCAAACCCGCGGCTAACTCTTTCTTTTACGTACTGATAAAGGGGCCAGATTTCACTAGAACAACTGAACAGAGTAATAAAAATCATAATCACAGCTTCGCTGGGCAGTGTCTTTAGCGTGTTACATGTCGACACGAAATAGGAAGATTTTTCTTCCTTGTAAAATGCAATGTCTCTCATAGCTAAGTACCGCGGAAATGTTAAGTATTTAGCAAAGCATCGTACACAACTTCGTGTGTTAAATTTTCAGTCATTCTCTTTACACAAAATTTATGGACATACACGGCGCATATATGCACTGCCAAACCAGTAGGCTCCTTCAGCGCTATATAGCTTGCGATGTCCAAGCCGTAAATTTTCTTGACTCACGCGTTTTTAAAGAAGTAACGGTGGTACAGGCATGGCAGCAGAAAGAAGACGACATCTATTTCAATAAGTACGGCTCCAGCCACCCATACCGAAAGCATACATGAAAGGAATGATTTCGCGCGGCAGCCGAGCGAGCCGGAGCGAGTGGCGCCCTGGCCGTGACGTCCCTAGCGAGAGGGCGCCACTCCGAGCTCTCGCCTAAGGTGCATCGATGCGCGCGCTCAGCGCGCGCATCGAGGCACCCTACTCTCGCCCTCCATCCATTATTGCGCGCTCACGGGAAGACTACAAATGAGGCTGTGCAGGGTGATATGAGCTGGACAAGTTTTGAAGTGAGAGAAGCTCAAAGTAAAATTGATTATGAAGAACGACTGAAGAATATCAAAGAAAGCAAATGGGCTGGGAGAGTGTTCAGCTATTTGTACAGGAAAAAAACATTTATTCAGAGTGCAGAAAAAAGATCTAGGAAGCTTGCCAGCAAGTATACGACCTGTATGATGAGAAACATGGCAACAAAAACGTGAAGCGGAAAATCAGATGCTGAGATACTCTCATGGGTGGCGGAAATGGAAAGGAAACCTGCTATGGAGTGACTACTTAAGAGGAAAAAACTAAATCAGGAAAGAAACAATTTATGATAACTCAAAGGGAAGCTCTTTATCTCTTAGAACACGCACTTATAAAGCGAGATGCAACAAGGAAGAAGAGGCATGTGCTTGCTCCGGCAAAGCTAGGGAAACTATGGAGCATGTGTTTTACTAGAATGTCAAGATATCTGCCCCGCGGTCGATTTAGGCACCTCTGACCTCCATGACGCCATAGGTTCAGCGAGAGCAGGGAGAAGTAAACATGTCCGCAATAGAGATTAGTAAGAGGCGATTGGAAAATTGGTTGAAGAAAAATAGGGAAACGACAAACCACGGAGGCGTACAAAAATAAAGTTCACAATAGGGGTTCAGAAACTTTGATTATGAGAATTTATGGTGGGGTTTCTTTTTCCTTTTCTTTTGTCTTATGTAACATAGGTAGGACATTAGGTAATATAATAACAAGATTCGGTAACGGGGAAAGTTGGGCTAGTTGGTGATTAATGATCATACTTGGTGGTGAAGCACCGCACTGGCAAGGACAAGGCGAAGACACAGAAGAATTCACAACACTGTTGCGAGTGCAGCGAGTGTTGTGTATTCTTGTGTGTCTTCACCCTGTCCTTGTCAGTGCGATGCTTCCCTACCAACGTATGATATCAATAACAAGAGCTTGGTGGCGCAAACCACCATACCATTCCAAAGAGGACGCTCATAGCATCCATCCATCCAGCCAGCCGCTAATAGCCCATCGTGTCATCGTAGCGTAGGTCGCAGGATGGTCCTTCTTCAGCAGGGGTGCGATTGTAAGGAAGGACGGCACTGCGGCGTTCCATCGCCAGGCGTGATCGCCTGTCGCCCGTCTAGCTGAACAATTCTAGCTGCCTCTGTGCTTCTGACTAGCGCTCGACGAATTCAATAAGCCTCGTCACCCAAGGAATGACTGACGCGCCCGGTGGTTCACGGTTACAAAAAGAAGACAGAGCTACCTGACAAAGATGTTACAAAAAATTTGGAGTACGCTTAAGCTTCGCCATTGAGAATGGAACGCGATAGCATTCAAAGATTCCTGACTGCTTCTCAGTCTTCTCGGAAACTGCAGCATATGTAACCGTGATGTTTACCGGGAAACGCTCGCGGCGAACGCTATGCATGAAGGCGGGCTTTCTGGCAGAAACACGGTCTCTTTCATGGGCCGCGATGCAGCCCAGGCGAGTGCCATATGGAAGTGTTTCAAGGAAGCGGGCGTGCCGTTCCATGGACTCTGGGATGTTTACGCGCCGGCATGCGCAAATGCCGAACGCCGTCGCCGGTCTATGCACTGTAGAAACGCTTGAAAAGGGGTTTGTTCGAGTTTTCGCATAGCATAATTATGTTTTCTCGTATGTTCAAATTACAGTCCGAGAGTTATAATGTTTGTAGCTTGTTTGTAAGTCGTAGTTTACGATTTTTCCACGTATTTTAGCTTGAGAAATTCAATTACTTCAGTCCATTCCTTGCGTCACGTGGAAGGCTTCGGTGTGCGTGGTTCGAAAATCTTTTTGCCGAAACGACGTCTGACTCCGGCCACAGCACGCCGGTGCCGTTTTTCTGTGACACCGGCTCCTTAACGCTATCGCATTAAATATCACGCAAACAGAGCGCTGTCCTACTGCTATTAATGTTTATCGTGTCCATAACAACGGTAACATTGCTGTGACTGAGGGCTCCTCGTTGTTTTGTCCCGTTCCCTGGATAGCGCTGTTCTTTTTGTAGCCACTGCAGTTGACAGTAGAAATTCTAACATTTGTGGTGAAAGGCAAAGCATTTGCGGACATGCTTGTATTTTATCTTCGACGCTCCAGGATGGACTTCAGGGTCTCGACTTCTGGCACAACACTGAGCCCCTTACGACTGAAAATGGCACGTATGCTACTACGCTGTTCACGACAAGAGCCCAATCCATTATCGCCAACAGGGACAAGTCAAAGGTGGGCACGCTTTTCTCTTTTGCCACGTTACCACTAACGGGTATATGAGGATAGTTCTAAATCACCTACAGGCAGAGTATTCCATGCAGCAGTGGTCCTGGGTAAAAAAGCTGCGCCAACATCACCTCTCCTGGAAAAAATAAGGGTTAATTATTTTCTACGAGCACGTCTAAATCTTTTGCTGCTAGCCTGATACGTAAATTTTATTACTGTGTTAGAGGGTAGTTTCAGTCAAAAAAGTTTGCTCAGCAAGTTCGCGCGTTTGTCTAGCGGAAGGAATAGGCCAATGTTCCCCATCTGTACTGGTGGTGATCTATCCCTTCTACCTAATGAAAGCAACTGTATCGTCACCTAGGCCCCAGGGTCACACCTGAAGTACCCGTGAGCTTTCAAGATAGTTCTGCCGCAGCATCTACAGTGGACTTTCACCATATGCTGTGGAGGTCTCAAAGAACGAGGACATTACAATACAAAGTTCTAGAAGCTTCCAAGATACAGACCGATCCCACAGATAGTTGTACGTGTTGGGTCATGGACAAGGAGTTCCTTAATCCAGCTTTCAATTTTGATATCACGCGGGCCTGCATACATCATTCATACATCCTTGTAGGCTGCAAAGCAAGCCGTTCAAATTATGATAGAACGCAAATATAAAGGCTATAATTCATGTCCGCTGAAATAATTGCGCAATGTTTTTCGCAACTGTAGGTAATACTGCATGACAGTCGTACCTTGACAGGGGTACCAGTCGTACCATGACAGTCGGCTCAGGCTTTAAGTCTATTAGAGGAATGCTTAAAAAGGACAGTCTACAGATGTTTATTCATAGGGTAGGATGCAAAGTATCTTTACCCATCGAGGTTGCAAGAAAAACGTGTGGACATTTTTTATTCTTCTGCAGAGCGTTTTCTAGGCCATATTTTAGAATTAGTGAGCTCCATTATCTCTCACTGTGGGGATAAGCCACAAATACTCAGGATGACTACTGCTACCATCACCACCACCGACACCGGCTTTAGGCAACCACATTTCGCGATCAAATCGTTTGGCTACCACCATACGAAGTGCAGTTTTAGCAACGACGTCTGGGACTTACATCGTCATCACCGGTCATCTTAGTGCTTATTACACTGTAAAAAACTCACCTACGATTACGATACTCCCTAATGCGAATTTGAGCGCAGCTGTAAACGTATTTTCATTTCGGGAAATGTTGGCTGGCGCGGAAAATCTTGTCTCGTGCGGCCCGTTGCAACTGGAGAGAAGTGCGGCACGACTGCCTCGCTAATCTGGAGATCGCGAGAGGCATTGCGTGGGTGGCGCGTGGGCGCAATTCACAGCAGCCGCCGCTGCGAACAGACCTCCCAGACGACGCGCGCTACACTGGCGCCATCTCGTAGCTATCGCAGCCACACTGCGCTTTTCTTCTCACGCGTTCGCCATACCCTCCTCCGCTTTACTCCTCATAGTTCCGCTGCACTCTCCTCTCCGCATTCTTCCCCGCGTCTTTCATCCTCGGCTACGCTCCGCGTTCGCGTTCAACTTTCGCTGTGCTTGTTCGCTCTGTTACGCCGAGCTAGGACGAGGGCTGCCTAGGGACGCAGACGCTCGCCGCAGGAACGGGCACCTGAGAGCGGCGCTCTATAACAGCCTTCAATCTTACGGCCATCGTTTTATCAATTTTGACAAGCTGTCTCCTTCGAAGCGAGAAGACTTGCTATAGACCGTCTTATCGGCGAAGACGATCTTAGCTTCGAACCAACGTACCGAGCGGCTCTCCTCCTCGCTCTGGTATGCGCGGATCACCATTTTTACCAGCGGCAACTTGTAACACTAGCAGCGTAGAGAAGTACATTCAACCAAAGCGGGCACCGGGCGGAAACCGGGAACAAGACATACCTAACCCTTGCATTGATGCCAGGCGTTACCTGACGAGAGCATCGGGAAAAAAGAATGTGAAATGAAGTTAACAAAGTTCTACATTTATATCATTTCCTGCAAAAACTAGCAAAGGTTTGCGCATAAACGAGCCTATAGTTCGCGACTTATTTTTCCTGCGTTACGTATAGCGGTAAGTCAATGACACGCCAGATGCACCAGATGCATGCGGCGTACGCCAGACATGCCATCGAAGCGAGCGACACCGGAGGCGCATGTGAGTATTTGCCTGTTCTACGACCCGCCTGTCTTTTTTATGTAGCTCAGGTTTGTTCGGCTCTAAGGGCCAAACTCAACAAGTGCAATGCGCGGAGACGTGCACGTACGCGAAGGGAGAATAAAAAACTTTTACCGCAGATTCCACTCTCCCATCTATAAGCGTTCGGTGACACGCTACGCAGCAAAGGAAGTGCATTTTCACGTTTGCCTCGTACACCTTTGCTAGTTGCCACAAGACGACATGGCCTTATGGGGTCTTCACAATTTCCTTTTGTTGAACAGCATACAAAATTCGCGCGTACGAAGCAGCTTAAATAATTTCAACCTCGGCAAGGGCAAATGACAACGCAGCAAAGTAACCGAAGTTTCAACGTTGTGCTGAACGTGGCACCGTTCAGTTGCATATACCTGTTGCTTTTCAAGCGTGCATTTCCCGATGCACCTTGAAAGGTTATCTTACCTCACTTATTAAATTTGATAGAGCAAAAGTGTAGCTATCGTAATGAATTTTATACGATAGCATTAAATCCGTGGCTTGAATAAACAGCGTCGTTAACTGGCTTTCGGATATTACATGCACGTTAAGTTGCACCTCTTCTCTGAAGAATCTCTTTTCTTGCACAGAAAACAATAAACAATGAATATGTAGCGGAGTTTGTATCCTTGCTGCACCTGTACTGACATTTGCTTTGAAGGGCAAAAGCTCTACAGCTAGTAAACTCAGTAAATTATTCGCTTGCAATAATGGCACAGTGATAACGTACCCTCCTGCACCGTCATGTAAAACACGTGCAACAATGCGAAAAGCAGGCGAACAGCCTGTCGTTGCGTGTATAGCACAGTAAAAAACGACACGTTAAAGGAAAGCAAATCAAAACTATGCAGTGAAGTCAGCCAGTTGCATCCCTTCCTGTGAAACTTTGAGTTTTTTAAGTACAAGCTGTTCTTGCATGTTCACAGCTGATCAAGTGCGCAGACACATTCATGCCTTACATGGTTCTAATAAGTTCTAATAAGGTTATGATCGCGTATATTACTGTGTAAACCCATATGACAATATCCGCTGTGATTATGAACTTTATGAGTAATTAAATACCATGCTACTTGCAAGAACATATCACGCGGAGATTTTAGAACAAATTTCTGCATTTTAACTATACACAATATGTGGTTTATTCAATAAACGACCACAAATTGCTTTTTTGCAATGAAAAACTTATTAAAAATTTTACTTACATACACGGAAAAAAAATGTATAGACAAAAATATTGTTCTTCAATTTATTCAACCTTCACTGTGGCTATGGCATTGAAACGCCAGCCATGGAAGTCGCATTTCGATGGGAGTCATAGATTAAAAAAAGCTCTTGCACTTAAATATAATTCATCACATTTTATTGAACCCTTAAACTTCCAAACACTAATGAATAGGGGGGCATGCATATTCAAAATCGAACACCAGTCGAAAGCAAAGGGCACAAATGTAAAACAACCATCTTTTGTGATAATTCCAGTGTGTGAACATTCATTGCATCAATACGTAGTGTTCAACAGCACTGCACAAATAAGAATAATCAGGTATAGCAAGTTCTCTGTCACGAAGCTGGTTCTACAGATGTATAAATGTTAAGACATGAATCATCATACTACGTCTCGCACACAGCACAAAGAAAACCTCTTCCAAGAGATGTCCCTTCTGGCAGATATGAGTGGCTACAAGAATGGATACAAAAACATGAAATACGTGGCAGCTGGTGCGATAATTTAACAGGCTGCATAGAACCAACAACGTCGGTGCTTACAAGCCGCGGCAGCTCTAGAACACAACGCGAAGCAGTCGTGTAGTCGTGCAGTTTCCCGCCGAACGATGGTGATTCATTGGTAGCGTCAAACCCGCACATGTGGCAATGAAATCAAGGGTGAACGACTGCCTCCTTCCCGAGCGCACTTAAATAGGCCGCCACCGTTAGGGCGCCCGTCGGCGGGCTCTACGTGTGCGCGGTAACATGGGTCACATGGTGGGGACTCCTCGTATAGGCATCATCAGAAAAACACCGTGAAGAATCTATACAGTTGCATGACATTTATTTAAAAGCTTCTCGAATGCTGCACTTCGCAGACTGCAACTTGCGAGTTGCATGTGCACAATTTCTTTTTTCATTAACTAAGTCTCCATTGTTAGTAAATCAAGTGGAAGAAACCTTTCTTACTTTTCTCACGACAAACTCAAACATAAAAGCTCGCAGATACTCCTGAGTCTCTTAGCAGGAGTTATAACACAATACAATCGGTAACAATCAACGTATTTCAAGAAAACGTTTCCACATTTCTTTCAATACCTTGCTGCAACTCAGTTAATCTCCTATTATGTCATTCGTCGAACGATCTTTCTTTCAAGAAGATCCTACTACATAACTCAAGAAGATTCTTTCACACAGCAACTCAAAAGAGGGCATCACAGCGCTGCCTTTCGACTTAAGATATTACGGCGCTCTATGGCAAGCCAGTACGATTAGAGAGCGAATATTTTATTAACGAAGTGCCCTCGATGTGTATTCGAACGCTTCAGAGGGTAAGTGAGTTCCTCGAGCAGTTTGTTGCCGTGGAATCACTGAGAAATTTTCATTGTACTGCAGTGTGACATTCGCTTTCCCCCCTCCCCCGACTCCGTAGAGTCGAAAAAAATGTTTCGAATCAAGGTCACTTTGTGCTAGAATCTACTAGAATACGGTTGAGTGGGACGAGCGGCCGGAGCAGCACTAGCTTTGCAATGAGGCGCCCGACGACAAAAAATATTGTGAAGGCGCTGCGATTGACGTGGATTGGGCCGCATCAAGATCGCCCCGTTGGAAACTGCTGGCGATTCTGCTCGCCGGGGTCATTCCTATGTCTTCGCGCACTGCTGTTTGCGATCAGAGCGCTCACATGGTTTTCTAATTACATATGACGTGTATTTATGTATTAGGAATAGATTCCTTTCTGTGGTTTTATGCCACGCGGTGGCTGCGCGAGCATTGCGGCAGCAGTGTGATCAGCCTTCATTGTATGTTATTCTAGTTGCCTTGGAGGACAATTATTTTGGTTGATCTATAGGCGCCATTTGTCTCTAGTGTGTATTCTAGCGCGTATAGTTTTCCATCAGTGTTTTTTGCGAAACGCAAACGAAAAAGTAAAGAGTGTTAGCTTCCTGATTGCCCCTTTGACCAATGCAACCTATTTCTTCATCCTGCGCCCCGTCGCCCTGTTCTCAGATTTACGCAAAGTATACCGAGAGAGAGGAGAAAAATCCAGCCCAAGATTCCGTTCATGTTTGCGTATTCCTCGCGTAACAGAATGCGGAGTAATTGGCACGGGTTTCTTATTAAAAAGTTTTAGAATAGAGGCCCGAAAAGTTTTGAGGCCCCAAAGAAATAGCGTCGAAGCAACTGCGCGACACGCAAACTGCGTTTGGTTTTGCATCGGGCACAATATTTCACTGGTTTAGCGGGAGCCCCAAACGCTGCCCTACAAGCTTTGCATCAACAAACATGCCAGCACCCATCGAAATGACGGCTCTAGCCTAGCAAAAAACTGGGCTCGGTTCGTGGCAGTTTGTGAAGTTCGTAAGCTAGAAGAAATGATTGCGGTAATCACTTTCTTTCAATTAACATGTGCAATGAAGATTGATTCATTAGACGCCCCTGGTTCCGACTTCGATTGTCAATTTTGTGGCTCGTAGGCGTAACACGACTTACCTTGGCTGCTGAAGGCACGTAAAGTTGTTTACTCAAAACTAAGCACAAGTTCCTTGCTGCTAATAGAATAACTGCTAAATTGTAATTAAACGCCAAAAAAACGAAAGTCAAGATTACTGTTCATGTCCTAAAATGGTATATTTTATTTTAGTATTTATAATAGCTTTTCTCTCACGCCGTATTGGAGCTGCAAAGCGCAAGACGCTATCCGTAAACTCAAAGCCCTATTCTAAAACTCTTCACTCCGGCGTTACCCAATGCTAACCCCCGCAAAGCTCTTTAGGGCCCCAAACTCTTGGGGGCCCTATTTGAAAACTCTGTATTGTTTCGGAGCTCCGGCGCCGAAAGCAGTTTCATTTAGCTATTCTGTATACTAATGTTTTGCCCGCAAGCCGCATAAAATTTTCTTACCGTGAAGTCCATACTCAAAGAAAGAAAAAAAAAATCCGGCATGGCAGCTTAATTGGTGGCAGTAGTGGCTTCGGCATTATGCTTCTCAATTAGAGCTCACGGGATCAATCCAGGCCGCTGCATTCGATGGGGACGAAATGGAAACACACTGATGTACTTATATTTAAGTGCATGCTGAAAACAGGTGGTGTGAAAACTCAAACGCCGCGGGTTCCTCGTAATCGCATATCGTTGTTTTGCTAAGTAAAATCCCAGAACTTCTCTATTTCAAAAAGGAAGTTAGCTATGTCCTTCAGCCCCTTTCTAGGAAATTTGACAAAATTCAATTATTTTCGTTTCTCATTTCTCAGAAAAACAGATTATGTTTATCTCATATTTCAAACCTGCGCGTAATGCCGTTCCCAACTGTAGATCAGCTCAACTGACCAATTTCTATATGCAAACGGCCGCTTTTAGGTATCCCGTGCACTATCATTACGACAACAATGAGGCATGTAAAAGAACGGCATGTCTCACATACACGTAGAGATATATGCAGATTTGCTTTCTTCGTTGAAGGAAAGATAAGTGTGCTACAACATGGACTCCTCAGTTTTAATGTGATAAAAAGACGGTGAGACTTTCCAAAATAAGCTTTCCTTGCCTGAATCGAGTTAGCCTTTACAGGCTACCTCGAAACGAGTCGTTTATATTAACTGACAGCTAGGGACGTTTTAAGCAGAGGTTATCAAATCCAGTGTGCTTATAAGCTCAGGAACTGGTAGGCCTCTGCGCAACAGCCGCTACTCGCCAGCAGCAAAATCATTCGGAACAGTCCCCACTTGCATCGGACACGCCCCCGAGAATTCAAAGCGTTGTCATGCATGGTATTCGAACAAACACGACTATTCGATCCCATCTAATAGTGAATTAAGCAATCGCATACGATCTGAATAGCAAATATCATTCGATGAGAGTTGTATATGTTTCTGCTACATTACACTTGCTGACATATTGAATATTGCAACGCCAGCCATGGAGTTCACAGTGGTATTTACTTCACAATCTAACCGATTCAGTCTGAGTATACGTAGGTAATACGCTTTCTCTTAACACTGTTGTTCATATTAGGGTCTAATCATTGACACGATTCCTTCTTTCGGAAAACCCATTAGTACACTGCTGTAGGTTCCATCTAGAGTCTACTAAAATTGTCGTACACTCTAGTTCCATCCGTGATGGGGTTCCAGCTAGAGGCCGTCGGTCGAAGCTGCCGTGCGTGCTCCCATGAACACGCGACACCGCCACGAAGAAAGGCATGCTAATTCCGCGTTCACTAACGCAAACCAGCTTATTCCAGTCGAGGTTTATCACATTGCCACTTCGTGCATTTTAAGTATCTGATCACTTTTATATTACGTAGATGTCGTTGGATGTCTATGAGTAGCATTTCATTTATCGAGAATTACGTTTAATGATCCGCTTCTCTTCTTCGCTACACGCACTTAAAGACCTGGTTTAGTTCACTATAATATTGTTTTCATCCATTACCGTCCGTGCTCTTTAATATTCCACGATGAAACAAGCGTGGAACAACACGATTAAATTTTCTTACGTAGCTTCATGTTGCAGATTGATGGCAGCTGTGGCAAAATTAAGTGTTATTTCGAGAATCCGTTTTGAAGACAACACTTCACCGGACCAAAATTACAATTGGTAACAGCCAACAAGAGCCATGGGCGCACAAAAGCAAATAAATACATGTAAGAAAATGTATTGTACAAGCTCCTTACAACCGAAACAGAGTGTCCACGCAACGAACGCGCGCTCGTTAGCAGACGACGCACTTCATAACGACAGCAACATCGAAAACGTCGAGTTGCATAATCCACACCTCAAATATATATATAATTGTCAAAATAGCGCAATCAGAAATTTTCACTTGAAATAAAGCAATATTCTAAGCGCGTGCAACGCGCAATCGGCGCCCTCAGTGAAAGTTCGTTGAATATGCACCGGAGCGCGTCTCCGCTCCAATCCACATCGCTCGCAGCGCCCTTGCACAATGTTTCCACGCGCGGCACCTCAGCGGGCAACCGCCGTCTGGCCCACTCGCCGTCATTCTACACTCCCCTTTTCGCAAACGTCGTGCGTTTTTTAATAAGGTCTGCCGCGATCATTGCACACCCTCCTGGACGAGTCATGTGCTCCAAAGAGTAAAAATAATGGGGGGGGGAGGGGGGGAGGGCGGTTGTTACCGGACCCCCAATGTAGAACTTATCTCACAAGCGACCATAGGCACATGATTATGCCTTTCTGTGACAAGTAGAGAGAGATAACAGCGTGCTCATATTTCGTGTTTCAATTGCAACAAAGAAGAACGGCACCAGACAGATATACTGCTTGTCGCGTAGCCAGAAGATCGGCATGCTAGAAAGCGCCGGCACCATAGCGTGTCGCCCTGGCGGTTTGCTCGTCCAGCTGAGCTATCGTTGCTGCCGCTGTGTTTCTGGCTATCGCTCGAGGACTCCAATAAACTTCGTCACATTGGTGGAGGTGCTGCATACGCCTGGAAACCTGCAACTTCAAAGCAGGACTCTGCTATACATTCCCGTCGTGACGCAAGACCTTTCACTGCGTCCAACGACACCTCTGCCTGCCGTGGCGTGGTCGGGTGCATCGCCTCAGCGCGAACCTGCCGCTTTCCAGAGAGATAGGAGACCATAAAGTGAAGTACTGGCTCGCCTCCTATGAGAGGGTGAGCAACCACACTTGAGGCGAGGCTGCAAAAGTGGACAACGTCAAATTCTATCTGAGCGACGTTGTCAACTTCTGGCACCGCAACCACGAACCTGACCTATCGACTTGGGTGGCGTTCACGACTAGCTTTACAGAAGTGCTTGGGCGGCTTGCAGTCCGCAAGCTTCGCGCCTAGCAACGTTTGTGAGAAAGAGCGCGTCAGAGCCGTGAGACATTCACAGGTTCTATCGAGGTTGTCATGGATATCTGCAATCGTGTCGATGCGACAATGGCACAAAGCGACAAGATGAGGCATATTTTAAAGGGGGTTGATTCCTTTCAGATGCTGTTGGCAAAGAACCCCATACACTGCGTATAAAGTGTGATTCTTTGCCGGAGCTACAATGACTGGTGCAAGCAACGGTCGCCACGTGCAATTCGCTGGTAGGCTCTCCCTGTCGTGACTGTTGCTGCCCGACGCTTTTCAATGATGACGCAGATTAAATAGTTTTTTCGCAAAAAAGTCGCCCGCCAACTTTCATTAGCGTCTCCCACGCAAAAGACGCCCTTCTCTTCCTTGACGTCCTGTTGCAGCACGTCATCCAGGAACAAATAACTGAGTGTATTCCCCTTGCCTTTCACAACACTCCTGTTGCTGTCCCACCCAGCTATGCCCAGGTCGGTACCGTGCCCGCAACGCCAACCCGTGCCGCGTTTCACGCACGCACACGGACACCGCCGCGACCAGCGTCTCCCGCCGAGTTAGTGCCACAGTATCCCCCGCGTGCGAAACCAATGGCGCACACCAGACAAGCGGCCGATTTGTTACTTCTGCGGAATGGCTGGCCACGTGGCGCCTTTCTGCTTGCACCGGATGCCTCTCGCAACGAACTTTAAACCACCCGCCAAGATCATTTCAACGCCGTGTTTCATCGGATCCGCCGTTCGATTCTATGAGCCCATTGGATTCGATTGTATAAGCCCATCGGAAAAATCGATGTGTCACTCGATGTGTTTGTCTAACCCGACGTTACTCCCGATTCATTCGTTACGCCACGAGTGCCATAGTCATGCTGAGCACGATGTACTTAAATTGAATTATGGGGTTTTACGTGCCATAACCACTTTCTGATTATGAGGCACGCCGTAGTGGAGGACTCTGGAAATTTCGACCACCTGGGGTTCTTTAACGTGCACCTAAATCTAAGTACGCGGGTGTTTTCGCATTTCGCCCCCATCGAAATGCGGCCCCCGTGGCCGGGATTCGATCCCGCGACCTCGTGCTCAGCAGCCCAACACCATAGCCACTGAACAACTACGGCGGGTGGTGTACTTCCCTTTCAACACGCACGGAGACCCATCCACCTGTCGCTTACACTGGCGCAGTAGATCCTGTGCTTTCGAGCTATTCACTGCACCTCTTTCCCGCATCCATCAACTGCAACCTTACTAAGACGCAGCTAGTAAACAAAGTAAATTATTCGCTTGCAATAGTGGCACAGTGATAACGTACCCTCCTGCACCGTCATGTAAAACACGTGCAACAATGCGAAAAGCAGGCAAACAGCCTGTCGTTGCGGGTATAGCACAGTAAAAAACGACACGTTAAAGGAAAGCAAATCAAAACTATGCAGTGAAGTCAGCCAGTTGCATCCCTTCCTGTGAAACTTTGAGTTTTTTAAGTACAAGCAGTTCTTGCATGTTCACAGCTGATCAAGTGCGCAGAAACATTCATGCCTTACATGGTTCTAATATGTTCTAATAAGGTTATGATCGCGTATATTAGTGTGTAAACCCATATGACAATATCCGCTGTGATTATGAACTTTATGAGTAATTAAATACCATGCTACTTGCAAGAACATATCACGCGGGGATTTTAGAACAAATTTCTGCATTTTAACTATACACAATATGTGGTTTATTCAAAAAAACGACCACAAACTGCTTTTTTGCAATGAAAAACTTATTACAAATGTTACTTACATACAGGAAAAAAATGTATAGACAAAAATATTGTCCTTCAATTTATTCACCCTTCACTGTGGCTATGGCATTGAAACGCCAGCCATAGAAGTCGCATTTCGATGAGAGTCATAGATAAAGAAAGCTCTAGCACTTACATTTAATTGAGCACCTTTTATTGAACCCTTGAACTTCCAAATACTAATGAATAGGAGGGCATGCATATGCAAAATCGAACACCAGTCGAAAGCAAAGGGCACAAATGTAAAACAACCGTCTTTTGTGATAATTCCAGTGTGTGAACATTCATTGCATCAATACGTAGTGTTCAACAGCACTCCACAAATAATAATAATCAGGTACAGCAAGTTCTCTGTCACGAAGCTGGTTCTACAGATGTATAAATGTCAAGACATGAATGCTCATACTACGTCTCGCTCATAGCACAAAGAAAACCTTTTTCAAGAGTTGTCCCTTCTGGCAGATATGAGTGGCCATAAGCAGCAGAAACGTTATTGCAGTGATTGTGTAATACCATTTATGAAAGAATGAAGAGAGTGAAGAGGCTTTTAACAGCAGCACCTCATCCTACTCTAACAAGAGGAACGATGAACAAAAAATTTCTGGTAGAGCACTTAAGTTAAACAGTAACTTTTTGAAAGACAGAAAATTTTAGGTGAGAGTTCGAGGTACATTGGGCCCACCCACACCAACGACACAGGCATACTACAAGACGTAGTACAGCCTATGGTGTACTGCAGTCTATGGGAAAGCTATCTTGTACAGAAATCAAGAATGATGCAACAAGCTCTCGACAACATGCATAATTTCTGGGCCAGTCTGGCCTCTCGCTTTCTGATAAATCAGCTTACATCGATATCGGAAAAAAGGCGAGAATCAAGAGCTACCCCAGATTGCGCATTGTGCTCTACATAGCTAGACAAACATACCCGCAAGTCAACATCCACAAATCCTCCGCTTGTGTAAGTCCATGAGGTCCGATCCAGCACGTTGGTGAAACAATTATGCCATGCCTGGACACAAATTCTACACCTGGTGAAACGAATAATATTGAAATCACGGGGCGTGGACAAGTGGATAGTATAGGAAATTGTAGATGCTGTGCTTGTGTCCAAGGTATTGTGCGTTAAGAATTACCAGCAGCGCACAAAAAAAGACAACTCATCGAATACAGGCATCGTGTTATAACAGGTATTTCCGACTTTACCAAGCTTGAAGTCCTCTATGACAAAGAGCAAACGAACAAGCACCTAGACAAAGTAAAGTAGCAGCTTGCAGCACAAATTCTTTGCCTCAATAGCTGAGAACCTGGTCCCTAGAATCTATGCCAGCTAGCATATGAGCTGCAAAGACGACTACCCCTCCCATCAGAAACAACCTCGAGAGCACCTGAACTTGAAACACAACAGGCTTATACCATGCGATATGGGGGCAAACAATTAGGCCAGGAGACTATATGCAACTGCCAAACACACAGAGGAGGTTGCTAATCATGAAGATGCAAGCAAACATCAGGCACATATAGCACACTGATGTGGCATTAGCAGTGTAACAGTAGTATGACACTACATAAAATTAAACTACATATCAGTGAGTACCATTCCAGGTCATCCTACGCCTAGAAAAGCTGAACTGAAAACAATCAACACTGCACAGTGCAAATTACACCCTGCACAGCTGCATGGATTCACCAGAAACTGTCTGGGCCTACACATCACACGAGATTGTCAGGAAAATCAGGATATTGACACGCGACTTGCAAGCACATGGCCAAGAATTAAATTACAGGATACACAGCCATGCAGACATTCCAGGACACAAGCTGGCTTATAAGCCCAACATAATAACTGAAAACTGGACGAGTTGGTCTGTATTCATTATTAACTAAAGCGCAACAGATAGACAACGGACAAGAACGAAGCGCTCTGTGTGTTCACTTCGTTCTTCTCTATCGCATTTCTGTTGCATTATACTTAATGAATTCATGAGGCTGCACAGAAGAAGAACCAACGATTTTCTTTTTCCACAATCTTCACACCGGAGTTCACGGCTTTAATGTTCCCAGTTACGACGTCCCAGCAGAAGTTGAAGCCTCTCGAAACAGCGACGTCGCTGTTGCGTATCTGGTGGCAAAATGTGCTATGGCCTTCGATAAAATTGCGTACCATTGCCATTGTGACCATTTGGCTCCAGCACATTTTATTCTTTGACTGCGTTTTGTTTCGTGACATCATATTAGATAAACACCTAAAATTTATTACACGTTTTTTCCCTTTAATTACAAAGATATTTTACAGCAGTGCTTCCCAAACTTCGGGTCATGACCCCCAGGATTTGTCAAGGACTTTTTGCTGGCTGTCACGGAGGGTCCAGCTATACTTCTATGTACATTCTGCTTGCCGGAACAGCTATGAATTTAGAAAAGTATCAGCAAATTTTTTTTAACTAAAATGGCAAAACTAGTGGACGACATCCTAGTACTGTTAAACGACGATATAACGAACTTTAATATAACTGAATTCTCTATGTAACAAAGTATCTAACTTTTCATAACCGCTTGTCCATAGAACACCATGTATTTAGAAGCTCAGTATAACGAAGTGTGTTTATATGCGATTTCAATATAACAAAATTTCACTGCCACCGCAAAGGACTGCAGAGACAATAAATGGATGCTTCCACGGACGCATATGGTCAAATGACTGAACTACAAGGGGCTGCTTGCAAACGGGCACCTCTCAAATCGCGCGTCGCGTCACGAGTATGACCGCCGAAGTGGAGCCCCACAATCTTCCGTATAAAGCGTATAAGAGTAGTTTGGCGCGCGTCTCGGTCGTGGCTGCGCATGGCTGTAAGCGCATCTGAGCGCATACGCAGTCGGGCACCCTCCTTTGGAGCCAATCTGCCGCGTGTAAAATAAGTGGGCGTGCCAAGACGGCGTGTCACCAGCCTTACCGTGCTTTTGGCATCGGAGGTAACGCAATGTCGAGTTTCGGTGACGCGTTGGAGAGAGAGGCAGACGAAGCATTCGCTCCCCGCTGTCTTTTCATGATCGTGTCGTCCCAGTGCGGGCGACACTATCAGCCGCGGAGGTGGAGTGCAAGCGAAAGCCTTGCTGGTTTCGCTTAATTCGTACCGCCGAGATTATATTGTGCACTTACGTGGCATGAAACCGAACCATTCGTGGCAGAATCACGAATTTATCAAAATGAATTGTTCACTCAGTCAAATTTGCTTTTTTCGATTGCCCTATAATTCAGAAAATTCTGCGGCCCCTTTCAGTGTAAGAAAAATCAGTAAGCGAATCTACTTATTTGCATAAAAGGTTGAATTTCAATAGAACTAAATTTGTGTGCAACGAAGTAAATTGACGATTTTTACTGACTTCTTTATATCAAGGTTTTACTGTTTTACTGTATATGTATACCGTGTGTCCCAGCTAACGTTAGTCAAGCTGTTCAACGAACAAAAAATGTTGAAAAAAAATTGACCAGCCGTCCCGGCCTTGCATAAGTGGATGTCCAGCGAAGCTGTTGAAAACCACCACTAGAACTACTGAGGTGGGTATGCAATGCTTTATTGCATTACAGTAATGGTAGTAATGGTAACGTTGACAGCACGCCGCCACCCATAGCGGTGCTGCAGCAACAGCGAAATCAGTTGCTAGGTTGGTTCTTTTATACACGAAAGGCCAGGGACGTCACTCCCTACTTCGCAAGCTGCCGTCGACGTGGCAGCTTGGGCAGCCGTAATCTCAACCGGGAGACATATGCGGGGAGCACGCTTCACATTGTTATCAGGAGCGCGTTGCCAATTATGCGGTTCATATTATTGTTTTGTGCTTGTTCTTTATTAAAGCTTATGCTGTTCTCTGTGGTGTGTGTGGGATTCTAAAGAATGTGTGCAATGTTCGCTCAACTTTGCTGAGTGCTTGTAGTGCTTGAGTCTTACGCGGGTGCGAGCCACTGGTTCTGGCGCTGCACATGCCGCCGCGATCGGCCCGCATTTTTGCTAACGGACTCGGACACGAAAAAATGCCGACCAACTAGAGGCTAACAGCTTCGCTGTAAAACATGGTTCAAGATCCACTCATAAGACCTACGGCCACAGGTCGACAACGTGGCGCCTTAAGGGCCCTGGCTGTAGGCGGGACGCGCCTACAGTGCCAGCTCTGCCACTAACTCCTGTGGAGTCTGTTTGAGGGCGCTACTTTTTGATGCTGGTGGACAGTTAAGCGATATTTCTCATCTTTCACGGACTTTCATTGTGACCTGGAAAAAATAAACGGACGAAAAGTACCTGACTGAACACAGGCCAGTTTAAATTTCTTTCAATTTCCTTCAATTTCTTCATTGACATCGCGGCATTGAGAGCAGTCATTAAAGAAGTACCTGATTCCAAATAATTATTGAATCGAATGGCATTAACAAAAATATTACTGGTGGCTACTCCGCTTGACGTTGAACAATACGCACTTGGTTATCTGCACGTAAAATTGCTCGTCTTTTTTTATTTTTTAATAACGCGATACATGATAGCTGGGGCACCCTGTATATTTGAAAGCTCTTTGTGCTGTGGGTCATATTTTTTAAATAAACCATAATGTAAATGTATCTGCGTTATTGGAAAAAGTAACTTTTCAGAAGGCTTGTAATGCACTAAAAAAGTTTACGAAACACTGGCTTATAAAGTTTAAGAATATTGCTAAAACTTCGCAATTTTCGTAATGCGACAGCACTAATCTACCTTCACTGCGCGTTCATTCACAATCACATTAGGTGTTGCGTATCGTCATGGAGGAACACCTGTTCCTCTTAAGGAACAGGTGTTCCTTAAGAGGAACAGGTGGAACATACCTTAAGTCAGGCAATTCACATTATCAAACGTAGGCAGCTACACATCAGACTCATTCCTATTGCTCAGTTCTCATGGTACTTTATCTGTCCTAAAACTAAATAGGCATTTTTGGGGTCTACTTGTACATAACTCTGCTCACGGAAAGCTCCCATTTGTTTTAATTACTAACAGCCAGTTTACTCACTCCATGTCCGCCCGATTCACTTCTAACAACAGCTAGTTAATGCCGAAACCTACAACGAATTAGGACAAATTCGCTGCCGTTTCCAGCCACATTATCATGCAATTCTTTACTTTCTCATCCTAAAGTATCATCTGACATTTAGAGATTAAAATCTAACCACCGTAAATGTTTGTACTATGTATGATATTCCACTGGCCACTGCTTTTAACAATTTCGTTTGGTCATTAAAATATGTTCTCCTTTGTGTGCGTTAATTGGAGACATTAGCGATATGTTTTTTTTTTTTATAGTCATGAATATTGGCTCCATGTATTAAAGGTTTCTTGCTACTACTAACGCCAGGGGCCCTCTGCAGTATGTTGACTATGGGTCCTCCCTCTGTATGTTTGTATAGTCTACATTTGTAACGTTATTTTTTGTGCAATAACAAAGTTAAACTGAGCAGAAACTAAACAAGAACTGCAATAGTGGTCTCATTATCAGCCGCAAAGTCCGTAAAAGCTTTTTTATACTTTGAAGCAAGTTTTCGGTAGTGGTTAGTTCAGCAATCAATGTATTAATGCATTAGTGTACTAAGTATTTACGTATTATCGGCGTCAAATGAAAGTTGAACAGCGGAGCGCGTTGCCCAAGCACAAGTTAAGATATAGTGCGCGCCGTCCAGTCATCCCCGTTGACAGGCGCGCACATCCGATTTGGCCGCACTGCGCGATCCCCCTCTAGTGACATAATTTCGCTTCTGTCCTGGTTCTTACATATAAAAGGGAGGATATAAAAAATAAAAACGAAGCTAAAAGAATAAAAGAAGAATAAAAATGGTGCAGTTTGCACCGTCATCGCCCGCGCCGCGCGGGCGAATCTGCCTTGCGATGACGGTGGAAACTGCACCACGCGCACCGCTATTCGCGTTGACAGCACTTGTGGCTTCGGCGACCTGTGCGACGAGACTCGCCGTGAACTGCAATATTTTAGCTTTGTTTTTATTTTTTATATCCTCCCTTTCAAATGTAAGAACCAAGACAGAAGCGAAATTATGTCACTAGAGGGGGATCGCGCAGTGCGGCCAAATCGGATGTGCGCGCCTGTCAATGAGTGATGACTGGACGGCGCGCACTATATCTTAACTTGTGCTTGGGCAACGCGCTCCGCTGTTCAACTTTCATTTGACGCCGATAGTACTCAATAAAAATTTCACTGCTTTGTTACAAATGTACTCGTCATGCTGAGCAGCAATTAAAGCTGAACACGGTTTAATTTTGGTTTGGGCTTTGCGCTATTGTTTGGCGAAATGAGATAGGCACCCGAGAACATGTCGATGGTTCGCATCGAACTACACCCAGAAGGTCTTTTCCCCCCGCAGCCGTTGTTTCTGTACTTGGCGCATCAAGCGACGCACGGCGGCGTCGGCCCGGAGCCGATTAAAGCTCCCAGAGAGAACGTGGCCAAGTTTCCCTACATCGACGAGGACGACAGGAAGGTTTACGCAGGTAACTTCGCATTTTCGTTGTCGAGTAACTGTCTTGTTAGGCGCCTGTTTTGGGAGCCAGTGCATAAGACTTTTGACAGGTCCCAACCTCGAGGTCCCGGACCCAACGCCGTGGAGATATTGTTTGTACTTCTCCTGCCTCCTTTACGATGCCACCGCGGCTGTGCTGGCGCTGACCCGTGTGGTTCTTTGTTTGCACTCACTTCAGAATTTATTCGCACTCTGCATTACTGCGTAGTCATGCAAAAACAAAACTCATGGTGGCACTGGGCGGCTATCAGTGCGAGGCACTCCAGTGTATTCTCGTATGGAGCCAAAAACAAAAATACAATGAATCCTATGAATCCTATGAAATCAAAGCCGGGAATCCTTCTCAACTGACGTGTAGAAATATTTATGGAAGAAAAGAAATGTGCGATGAGTTTCACATTTTGATTAAAAGAAAAAGGGGGCAAATTTTCGAAAGACAACTTGGCACCGCTGGGAGTCGTACCACGCATACCTCCGGATGACGCGGGGGGTGCTTTATGATTTGAGATAGGAAGATGACTGTCCTCTGTGCCCAAATCTCTCCATTTGTGCCCTTTCTTAGGTATTCGTGCATGTGTACTAGATATAGCGCTTAAAGTGCTAATTAGCACTATTTACAGCAAACGCAGCGGATTTTGAATATTCATTACAGTGCAGGAGGCATGTAGAACGGGATAATAAGAACAGGCAATTCTGGTATCCTTGACGTTTGAAGTAACATACGAGGGTATAAGTGCTAATTGAATATTAACTCTCAAAAACGCAGAAACAAACCGCCAACCATGGTTACGATACGTTGTCATATGCAGTCATAATGAAAAAAGTTAGGCGTGACTCATCTTTTTATTCGAAAAACAATCAGTTATCTCGAACAACGACTATGGCTACGTAAGTACAAAATGTTCATTCAGAATTGAAGAATGTCAAGCGTTTTGACGAGGATAATTTTCCCCTCTTTCTTGGTGCCCGCTGCATTACGTACACAACCCTCGTCAGAGACTGCCACATGCTCATTTAGCTTGATGCATCTGGCCATATATCTTGCCCTTACTGAGCGGCGCACAGTATGGACGGGCAAATGCCCATACAGGAGACGCGTAGGAGTCCGCGTCTTTTAGCACATCCCCTCACAAAACGAGTCACTAACTCGCCCAAAGCAGCAGCGGTTTGTGTTGTGATTACTGCATCGCTTCTATATATATATAATATATATATCACAGTGTTCTTCCGCCGCGCAGCACCCTCCCTTTGCACCAAGGTAGGTCACGTGCTCGCTGGCTCACCCGAAAGGTGAGCCAGCGAGCACGTGACCTACCTTGGTCACGTGCAAAGGGAGGGTGGCGGTATTCGACGGCGGCTATGTGTCACCATATGGGCAAACGCAAGTCGAAAAATTGCACGCTGGCTTTCCATCGACAGGAATGACCGATGCCCTGGACCAGTCCGTCGGCATCATCCTGAAAGCGTTGGAAGAGGCGTCCATGCTGCGCGACACCATCATAGTTTTCAGCAGCGACAACGGCGGTGCTCCGACGGGCCCCATCTCCAACAGAGGCATGAATTGGCCCCTGCGCGGAGCCAAGGGCACCCTCTGGGAGGGCGGAATCCGTGCGGCCGCTTTCCTCTGGACTGCCGAGCTTCTTCAGCGCCGCCGGGTGTCTCACCAGCTGATGCACATCACCGACTGGCTTCCCACACTCTACTCTGCGGCTGGTAGCTCCTCGAGAATTTTTCTATTTGCATCCATTTTAAGTACGAGGCTTCTGACTCAGAGACCGCTATCGGCCAGGCGCGCAAAAAAACGCAATAACAGCCCAAAATAACTCAAGCGGACATCTGGTTCTGCACATAAGCAGTGACTATGTTTTGGTATGCTAAGATGCTTGCTTGTGTAATTTCTCAATTTTCCTAAGAATTTCCTAGGTTGTCGTTCATGTCACAGTGCTGTATATATTTATGTATACATATAGAAGGGTCTGGCTGTGGTTCGTTGTCGTAGATTGTTAGTATGATGATGATCTGTGGATGGCAGAAGGACTAAGTATGTCCAAAGAGCGCGAGCAGATTGATAGGACTGTCGAATGGTAGTAATTGCGTTGAACCCACCGTAATCATTTATTACGCGTTCTTTTCGAATTCCTGCGTGTATTCCTCATTATAACACTCGCTTCGCTGGGAATGCTGCATTATTTTCCTTCTAACGGAAGGGCCCATACACATTCTGCCCAAACGTACTGTGAGGTCCAAGTGAAAGTGAATCGAAAGATGAATGAAACAGAAAAGGGGCGATTGACACATGTTCTGAAAAAAGTTGATCTGAACCTGCCAAAGTTTAGCGCTAGAACGTTATCTAGTGACGCGAGTCTAGCAATGCTATTGGATGAATTAGAGTGCAGTAAATGGGATATACTAAGGCTCAGTGAAGTTACGGGGACCAAAGAAGCATATAAAGTGCTAAAAAGCAGGCACGTCTTTTGATACCGGGGCTTAGCGGAGAGGCGAGAAGTAGGAGTAGCATCCCTGATTAATAATAGCTGGTAACATGCAGGAATTATATAGCATTAACAAGAGGGTGGCAGGTCTTGTTGTGAAACTTAATCATAAGTACAGACTCAAGGTCGTACAGGTCTACACCTCTACATCCAGGCACAATGGCCAGGAAATCGAAAGCTTCTATGAAGACGTGGAATCCGCGATGGGTAAAGTCAAAACAAATACACTATACTGATGGGCTACTTGAAAGCCAAGATACACAAGAAGCAGGCTGGAGACAAGTCAGGGGAGAATATGGCATAGGCTCTAGGAATAGCAGGGGAGAGTTATTAATAGAGGTTGCAGAAAATAATAATATGCGGATAATGAATACCTTCTTCCGCAAACGGGATAGCCGAAAGTGAACGTGGAGGAGCCCGAGTGGCGAGGCAAGAAATGAAATAGACTTTGTACTCTGCGCTAACCCTCGCATCATACCAGATGTGGACGTGCTCGGCAAGGTGCGCTGCAGTGACCATAGGATGGTAAGAACACGAATTAGCCTACACTTCAGGATGGAACGGAAGAAACTGGTACATAAGAAGCCGATCAATGAGTTAGCGGTAAGAGGGAAAATAGAGGCATTCCGGATCAAGCTACAGAACACGTATTCGGCTTTAAATCAGGAAGAGGACCTTAGTGTTCAAGCAATGAAAGACAATATTATGGGGATCATTAAGGAGTGTGCAATAGAAGTCGGTGGTAACTCCGTTAGACAGGATACCAGTAAGCTATCGCAAGAGACGAAAGATCTGATCAAGAAACGCCAATCTTTGACAGCCTCTAACCCTACAGCTAGAATAGAACAGGCAGAACTTTGCAAGTTAATCAACAAGCGTAAGACAGCTGACATAAGGAAGTCTAACATGGATAGAATTGAACATGCTCTCAGGAACGGAGGAAGCCTAAAAGCAGTGACGAAGAAACTAGGAACAGGAGAGAATCAGATGTATGCGTTAAGAGACAAAGCCGGCAATATCATTACTAATATGTATGAGATAGTTCAAGTGGCTGAGGAGTTCTATAGAGATTTATACAGTACCAGTGGCACCCACGACGATAATGGAAGAGAGAATAGTCTAGAGAAATTTGAAATCCCACAAGTAACGCCTGAAGAAGTAAAGAAAGCCTTGGGAGCTATGCAAAGGGGGAAGGCAGCTGTGGAGGATCACGTAACAGCTGATTTGTTGAAGGATGGTGGGCAGATTGTTCTAGAAAAATTAGCCACCCTGTATGCGCAATGCCTCATGACATCGAGCGTACCGGAATCTTGGAAAAACGCTAACATAATCCTAATCCATAAGAAAGGGGTCGTCAAAGACTTGAAAAATTATAGACCGATCAGCTTACTGTCCCTAGCCTACAAAGTATTTACAAAGGTAATCGCAAATAGAATCAGGAACACCTTAGACTTCTGTCAAGCAAAGCAGCTGGCAGGATTCCGTAAAGGCTACTCAACAATAGACCAAATTGACACTATCAGTCAGGTGATAGGGAAATGTGCGCAATATAACCGACCCTTATATATAGCTTTCACTGATTACGAGAAAGCGTTTGATTCAGTCGAAACCTCAGCAGTCATGGAGGCATTACAGAATCAGGGTGTAGACGAGATGTATGTAAAAATACTGAAAGATATATATAGCGGCTCCACAGCCACCGTAGTCTTCCATAAGGAAAGCAACAAAATCTCAATAAGGAAAGGCGTCAGGCAGGGAGATACGATCTCTCCAATGCTATTTACAGCGTGTTCACAGGACGTATTCAGAGACCTGGATTGGGAAGAATTCTGGATAAGAGTTAATGGAGAATACCTAAGTAACTTGCGATTCGCTGATGATGTTGCCTTGCTTATTAACTCAGGGGACCAATTGCAATGCATGCTCACTGATCTGGAGGGGCAAAGCAAAAGGGTGGGTCTAAAAATTAATCTGCAGAAAACTAAAGTAATGTTCAACAGTCTCGGTAGAGAACAGCAGTTTACGATAGGTAGCGAGACACTGGAAGTGGTAAAGGAATACATCTACTTAGGGTAGGTAGTGACCGCGGATCCGGATCACGAGACTGAAATAACCAGAAGAATAAGAATGGGCTGGGGTGCGTTTGGCAGGCCTTCTCTGATCATGAACAACAGGTTGCCATTATACCTCTAGAGAAAAGTGTATAACAGCTGTGTCTTACCATTACTCACGTACGGGGCAGAAACTTGAGGCTCACGAAAAGGGTTCTATTTAAATTGAGGACGACGCAACGAGCTGTGGAAAGAAGAGTGATTGGTTTAACGTTAAGGGGTAAGAAAAGAGCAGATTGGGTGAGGGAAAAAACGCGAGTTAATGACATCTTAGTTGGAATAAAAAAAGCGAAATGAACATGGCCAGGACATGTAATGAGGAGAGGAGATAAACAATGGTCATTAAGGGTTACGGACGGATGTTAAGTGAGCGGATGAGATTAAGAAGGTTGCGGGGACAACGTGGCCACAATTAGTACATGACCGAGGTAGTTGGAGAAGTATGGGGGAGGCCTTTGCCCTGTAGTGGGCTTAACCAGGCTGATGATGAAACCAGTTGAACGAGCGAACGCGGAAGTCTACATTATTGACGTGACCATACTTACCGACGACCATGACACCAGGTTAGCATATTTGTAGCTTTTGCGATCCACCGGTCTCTATGAACACAATTGTGACAAACATAGGATTGGATATATGTACACATATGCCTCCATGACAGGTAATTGAATGCTTGAAGTTGACGCAATGTGGTAGTCCCATCTTACTTCGTCATTGGTTCTGCGAGCGCGCCTACCCTCTGCGCATGCGCACTACCTTCCTTCGTTTCAAATGTATCTCTATAGTTAAATTAGGGGTTTCTCGTGCCAAAACCACTTTCTGATTATGAGGCACGCCGTAGTTGGGTACTCCGGAAATTTGGTCCCTCTAGGCTTCTTTAACGTACTCCTAAATCTAAATGCACAGTTGTTTTCGCATTTCGCCTCCATTTATATGCGGCCGCCGTGGCCGGGGTTCGATCCCGCGACCTCGTCCGTAGCAGCCTAACACCATAGCCATTAAGCAACCCCGGCGGGTTATAATTCTACGGTTGGGAATGGTTTTCATGCTGTGGTCGGACTATAATACCGTGCTCACTCGATTCCAACTCCCATTGTTTAGAGCGCAGTTTCAAGTCCGGAGAGTATTTGTGGCTGCTTTCAGTTTTCGCCGCAGACTAAGCCCGGCTATCGAGGCACCCTTGCCGGGTGACAAAAACAATGCGTCCCGTGCCGCGTGACACCACACTCACAGCCGTTCGTGCATCCTAGCACGTGTTCCAGAACTATACATTAGAAAATCAAGACAGAAGTGCCTCCCAAACGCTTTCACGTGCAGACAATACAGCAGCTACTTGACCTGTGAAGACCGACATTACACGTGAAGCTGATTTAGCCATAAGACGAAGAGCGACGCATCGCTTACGCCAACAGTAATCTTCGATGCATCCTGAACAATGTTTTTTAGCGCACCCGCATTATTTATCGATCGTCCTTTGCAGGGCGTAAGCCTGGGAGAACGCCTTTACAGACTTGGGACCGAATCTTTACTTCAAAATTTTCAGCTTGCCTGTTGACCCGAGGGGTGCATTTGTTTAGCTCCTCTTTTAGTGAATGGAATGTCACAGTGCGAGCACACAAGTGGGAGGACTAAAGCAGTACGTACAAGTGCATTGCTGAATTCAGCACACTTGGAATGGGTTACGAACACCTTCGGACTGTTCATTTCACAGCCACAGTCACTAAATAAGAGCACAAAAACGTCACCTAATTTGTTATTCCGCTACTGTTCCCGCGTATAGCTAACTGAAAGTACTACCCCATACATCGGCTCTGTGCGCTGCCTACAATATTTTCCTTTATACAATGTCCACGTGTATTACGGGTGTCGGACGGGCACGGAGGAGCTCGCTGCTGCGCGCTGTCATTGGTGCGAAATCAGCTGACATTACTTCCGGCGCGGAGAAAACGTAAAGTGATAACAGCAAGGAAGTAGGTGAGGCACGAAATAAACAAGACGAGGTGAGCATTGTCTTTACACTTGCTGCCCTTTCCTTCGTGTGCACTCTATTTTCATGCGTTATCAGCAAGCATTCAGAGTTGGTACGTCGAATATCATGCTGCGCACGTACCAGCACCCCAGTAATAGGCGAGCGTGAGTCGAATATCCCTGAGCCAAATGACTCCTGCTCACAGCACGACAGTTCGGTCGTTGTGTTTCAAAGCAAGCCTGCTGCAATAATTTTGTTTATGAGGCACCCCTTTGCAGCTATCCTAGCTACAACGGGAATATAAACGCAAAATTAGACGAGGAACTCACAGAGGAAGAAATCCACGCGGCCCTGCAAAAGTTAAACACCAAATCAGGCCCAGGCCCGGACGGTATAAGCAACAAGACTATCAGGAACCTCGATGATGAATCGATCGCCAAACTAACAGAATACATAGACGAGTGTTCGGTAAAAGGAGAAGCGCCAGCTCAATGGAAGAAAGCGACGATAACGCTCATTCCAAAACCTAGTAAGAAGCTTGAGATCGACAACCTCAGACCGATCTCTCTAGCATCCTGCGTCGGAAAATTAATGGAACATGTAATTTTAAACAGACTAGATAACTTCTTAGAGTAGAATAACATATATCCAGATACAATGATAGGGTTTCGCAAAAACCTTTCGACACAACATGCGATGCTTCCACTTAAGCATCAGATAATCGATTATAAACTGTGCTATACAAGGGCCATCTTGGTCCTTGACCTTGAAAAGGCTTTTGATAATGACGACCACACAGCCGTATTGGAAAAAATTGAAGGAATAGGACTTGGACAACGGTTGCATAACTACATCAAGAGTTTCCTATCAGATAGAAAAGCCGTCATCTCCGTCGGAGGGCTCAAGCCGCCCGAGATTGACATAGGCGTCAGGGGCACGCCGCAAGGCACTGTCATCTCCCCGATATGTTGCTTAATCTCTTGTTGATGGGACTCCCCGAAAAATTAAATCGCACAGAGTCCCTGAATCACACAATCTACCTCGACGATATTACTATATGGGTTTGGGATGGCAGCGATGGATGAATAGAACAATGGCTCCAGACTGCAATAAACACAGTAGAGAAACACCTCATAGGAACAGACCTCACATTCTCTGCAGGGAGATCTGAACTTCTCCTATACCGCCCCACACATAGGGGCAGGCCTCCCAAAGGATACGACAGAAACGAGGCTCATGAGAAAATCAAGCTACACACCAAGAACGGGCGGAATATCCCAATAGTCAACCAGCTCAATGTGGTGGGTCTAGTAGTCCAGAACGAAGGCACAAATGGGGAAACGATAAAGAAGTTAGACACAAAGGTAACAAACACCATGAGATTAACCAAACAAATTACTAACAAGCACCAGGGTATGAAGGAAGAAAGTATCATACAGCTGATACAATCATTCCTAACCAGTCAGATCACATACATAGCAGCTTTCCACTATTGGTTCACAGCTGAAAAGACTAAAATTAACAACCTCATAAAAAGGCACACAAACAAGCACTAGGGATTCCCATAAGTACGAGCACGGATCTGTTGCTAAAGTTGTTAGGACTCCACAACACACTGGACGAACTCATAGAAGCGCAACAAACATCTCAGGAAGAACAACTAACCAAAACCAAAACGGGATGGCATATACTACACAAGCTAGGAATAAATTACCACAACCTATACGGGGAAAGATGACGATAACAAGAGAAATTTGTGACAAATTGCTAGTACCAAATATACCCAAGAACATGCATCCAGGTTACAACGAGGGCAGACGCAAGAGTAGAGCAGCGAAAATGGCCCGAAGCTTTGGGTCAGACGGCACAGCAACATTCGTAGACGCGCCTGAATACCCGCACATAAATATCTACATGGCAGTTGTCGTAGATAACACCCAAAAACCTCTTACAAGCGTGTCAGTTAATACCAAACATTCCGAGACCGCAGAGGAGGTAGCCATTGCTCTAGCATTGGTCTCAACGAATGCTCAATACATCATTAGCGATTCTCAGGCGACCATTAGAAATTATGCAAAAGGTAGGATCTCTCCTGGGGCATGGTACATCATCGGAGTCAATGAAGTGAAACTCTCCAACACAGAGAAGAATGGCAGGCAATTGGTGTGGTCCTCAGCGCATACGACTCCAGGCATTCATGCAATCAACCTCAATGAGGTAGCACACTGCGAAGCTCGAGGTCTTGCGCGCCGAGCTGAGCAAAGAGTTACTTCTATTGGTCAGGAGAACGCGAAGGAGGATATCTGGAGGGAAAAAGATATATTAACAAGATTTAGTGATATTAGCGAACTCTAATAAAATTTGAGGCGAGTATTACCACCCCCTCACACTAAACTGAACAGAGCTGAGTCCGTTACTTGGAGGGGATTACAACTTATACGAGTCCCATGCAACTAAAAGCTTTCTACCCCGATACATACAAGAGTGATATATGCAAGCTATGCAAGCTTGCTAGAGGCACCCTTCAACACATGTTGGAGGGATGTAAAATATATCAAGATAAAATGGCAGTCTCCCCCGATAATCTATGGGGGCGGTGGTCGGCCGTGCTGCTCAGATGAGAACTCAGCTCCCAGAGGCCATCTAGGTGACCCCAGGCCGTGGCCTCCCGATCGCCGGATTCTAAATAAAGTTATCTCGCTCGCTCGCTCTTCTACGTTGAGTTGAACTTTCTTGCCACAGGCTCTAGAAGGTCAGTTAGAGCGTATCGCGCCTGCGATATAACATCGCAGCGAAACCACGTTTACCGCCGTAATATCGCCGTTTACCCTATCTTGCTACCCTGATGGCGAAACCACCAACTTGTAGAATAGTGTGGTTACTATGTCGCGCTGTAATTAAATTTCCAGAAGACTGAGTCACAAAGTGGCTCGCGCAGCACGCAAAAGTGAGAAATTTCAACGCATAGCACGCATAAGCCCGCCACTTCACGTTGAACGAAGCTAGTTCACATGTGCTCCCAATTAAACAGTGATGGCGTAGCTGTTCACCGCAGGCGCCTTATGCCGAAGCCAGCGCTTGGAAGCCTCGTCCAGTATTTCCACGGGAATCTACTCTGACACTTGAGATATTATGGGAATGAAAGATTTGCCTGAACTTCATTCCTGTGACTCTGAACGAGGCTTCTTGTATGGAAAGGGAAATCGCGCATCGTACAAATGCTATCAGATCCATGAGCGAGTAACTTGTCCGTCATGGGAAGTGCTGAATGACAGTGTTGGGAGCTCGGTTTCGCGGAAGCAAGAAATACAGGTTTTGACAGCTTGAGAACGGAGAGTTGTCTGGCTTTATTCAAAAGTAAAAGCAGATATTTGCCGAGTGGCAGTAGTGGCGCCCAAGTGAGGCGGCCACTTCGGTTTCATGAAAGAGCAGAGGGAAACGACCCTTACGATGAGGATTTCCGAAGTGAGGCACGACCCCAATTGGCGGGGACAACAAAGTGACGGGCTCCCCCCCTCTCTGACCCCTAGAATGCCGGAGGCTTAGGTGTGAATAGCGGAAGGAATGAAGAGTTAATGTTCAAGATAGGTTGGTTTCACGCGGTCACTCGACACTGTCTCCTCCTTGTCGCGAACGTCAATCTTCAAGGTTTTCTCTGAACGCGAAATCACAGTAAAGGAGCATTCATAGGAAGAAGTCAATGGTGCGTTGATTCACTCGCGCCGCAGAAAGCCGTGCGTGTTTGTGTCAATCATCGGGAAACTATACACAGGCTGCCTGTGGGCCATACGTGGAGGTGCAGGTCGAAGCTGTTTGAGCCAGAAGAGAGAGAGAGAAGTTTAATGATACGAAATGCTGAGAGGTCGGCCTGAGGTATGTTCCTCTAGCCAGCTACTCGGCATAGGGGGAAGAGGAAGAGGGAAAGAAAGAGGGAAGAAAGAGGTGCATGATGGGTGACGATGACGATAGAAGGAAGATATAGAAGATATGGCAAGCGATTTGGCATGCTCAAAGTCTGCAATCCAGGCCAGTAACTTTTAAAAAGTTCAGTAATGCCTGGATGGCCTTCAAACTCGATTGAGCATCTGGCCAAGGGCCTAAAATAACATCATCCGACAACGGTGCGCTGTCGAGACGCGTAAGGTCGTTGTCCAACCTTTCACGCTCTTCCACGTACTTAGGGCAGTCACAAAGCACATGACCTATAGTCTCAGTCACATTGCACACCTCACAGTGTGGAGACTCGGTGCGTCGCATGAGGTGCACGTATCCGCGCGTAGACGCTACCCCCAGCCTTAGTGTGTGCAGAAGACTGGCACAGCTTCGTTGAATTTTCGGTGGTAGCCTAAAAGTCATGGTGGGTCGAATCTCTGGAGTCGTCTGTGGCGATTATCCGGATTGTCCCAGTGCTTTCCTGTCAATTTTCGGATGACACTGGAGAGGAGACAGTTGGCGTCCGCTCTTGAAAAAGGAATTGAAAGCAGTGACTCTCGTTCTTCGGGTGCTTTCTTCGCTTCGGCGTCGGCCAGTTCGTTGCCCTGTATACCACAGTGACTGGGAATCCACTGAAATGTGATGTGGTTGCCGTTTTCTTGCGCTAAAGTGTAGAGCTCGGCAGTTTGAAGACTCAACACTCTGTAAGCGCTTTCTTTCAGCACCACTCTAAGTAGTTGAAGAGCCGATTTTGCGTCACTGAAGACTGTGCATATTTGAGGAGGCTGTCGCGAAATATACTGAACGGCCTCTATGATTGCCACTAGTTCCGTAGATGTTGTAGTCGTCTTGCTATACAGACGAAACCGTCGAATGACTTGATGCGCAGGTACGACGAAAGACGCACCAGACGCATACGACGAGACCGATCCGTCTGTATACACGCTCACCGAGGAGCCATATTCTTTCGACATATATTCAAGTGTTAAGTGTCTGAGGCCGACGGTAGGTATTCGCGATTTTTTAGAAATTCCGGGAATGGATAGACGTACCGGTATTTTGGACAATACCCATGGGAGCATATGTGGAAGGTCAGCCGGGGCAAAGTATGCTGGTATCGCAGATTCTTGGCATTTAACGGCTCTTGATGAAGTGGAGTCCGGCCGTATATCGGGTAATGTCGATAAGGGATGGCGTCCATGACGGCAAAGCAGTCGCAGGAATACTCGAAGAGGTTCGCATCGTAGATAGACAGGTAAAGGGGTGACTCGAGCCTCCTCAATTGTTCCGTGGGTTGAGGTGCAACGTGGAACACCGAGACAACGTTTTCAGCTTCTGTGCCTGGGCACTTTCCAGCGTACGCAAACATGAAGGGCTCATACTTGACAAAACTGGCAGACTATACCGAATGTATCCAACGTAGAGAGCCTGGTACAGCCGGAGTAGCGAATGCTCAGATGGACTCCACTTCATACCGGCAAGAAAGCGAAAAACTTGAGCAAGCCCAGTTAATTTTTTCTTTAACATTGCCACATGTTTCCACCATGAAACACCGCGGTCAATGACAACGCCTAGGTATTTGTGGTGGGTGACATATGGGATGGCATTTCCATTGATCATAATTGGATACCAATGCATAAGCTTCCGTGTGAACGCTATCGCAGCGCACTTGTCTGGGGCCAGTTGCAGTCCTTGGCACTGCAGGTACTGAGACGTTAAGGAAACAGCTCGCTGCAACCTGGCACGAATTTGCGGTCGCGTGACTGCGGATGCCCATATGCATATGTCGTCTGCGTAGGTACTGATGCGTACTGTATCAGGAATTATTTCCGCAAGACCAATAAGGGCAACATTGAAAAGAGTCGGGCTGAGAACTCCTCCTTGAGGCACTCCACGGACCACAGCGTGTCTTGTCGTTTCGCCATCATTCGTGGACATGAAGACTGTACGACCATCTAGGTAATTTTCAATCCACATGTAGAGACGGCCACCGATGCCTAAATTACTGAGGGCATCAAGAATGGCTTCGTGCAGTACATTGTCATAAGCTCCTTTTATGTCCAAGAAAACTGCTCCTACAAGTCGGTGTCGCTTTTTTTCGTGTTCGATCGTGGACACGAGATCAATGACCCCATCTATTGCAGACCGGCCACGTCTAAATCCGGTCATCATTTCAGGATGAAGCTCATTCTTTTCCATGAACCATTCTAATCTAGTGAGCACCATCCGTTCCATCACCTTACCGAGACAGCTAGCTAAAGCTACTGGCCGGTAAGATGACATATCGTAGGGCGATTTTCCTGGCTTTAGGAGGACCACCAAACGTCTGGTTCTCCACTGCTTCGGGACTGTACTGGATGACCACGTGGCGTTATAGTATGACAGCAGGACTTTCCGACCTTCCATCCCAAGGTGGCACAGAGCAGTATATGAAATACCGTCAGGTCCAGGGGCAGAAGATCGTCTCGACGCAGCAAGTGCAGCTTCCAATTCCGGCATCGTGAAAGGAAGGTCAAGACGATCATCTTTAGGAGGTAGCACGGGTCGATCCAATGTTGGACATGCTGAAACATCGGTACGGGTGACTCTCTTACAGAAGTCTTCGGCAACCTGCACTTCCGTCAGAGATTGGTGAAGTGCTAGAGCACGGAAAGGATGTTGCTGCTGAGGAGGGGCACGAAGGCTTCGTACTATCTGCCAGATCCTAGAAAGTGGCTTTCGAGGATCCAGAGACGAACAGAAGGTCCTCCATCGTTGTTTTCCCATTTTTTGAAGGTGACACCGTATTTTTCGTTGAGCTTGTCGACATAAGACAAGGTCTAATGACGATTGAGTTCGCCTAACCTTCCTTTCCGCTCTACGACGGATTGCTCGGAGCCGTTCATATTCAATATCAATCGCCGTTCTGGATGTAGGTGCACTGATGAACTTAGTTGTCTTCTGCACTGATGATACAATAATGTCTTCTATATCAGATGGTGAAGTGATGTCTCCGCAGTAATCTTCGACAGATGTAGAGAATGTGGACCAATCAGTGCACTCTACAACAGATGCAGTTGATTGCACAAACCACTTCATCTGCACATATGTTGGTATATGATCGCTCCCATGCGTTTCTATGTCCAAGCACCAGTTGACTAAGGGCAGGAGGCTCTGAGATACAATAGTGAGGTCTAAGCAACTTCCGTAGGTAGTGCCGCGGATGTAAGTTGGAGATCCATCGTTGATGACAGCCAGACCTTCAATGTCTATGAAGTCCATCAAGTTTCTACCCCGGCAGTTCATTGCGGCACTTCCCCAGTAAGGATGATGAGCATTGAAGTCTCCAATAACAACATGAGGGCCTGGGGAACTTTGTAACACAGTGGATAGATAAGAGAGTTCAAGTCTTTGTCTAAGATGTATGTAGGCGCCGATGATTGAAAACACATGTAGTTTATGTTTTAGTGTCACACTCACATATTCATTGCTGTCATGTGGAGTAATCGTGTTCCGCACAAACGTCATGTCATTGCGTATACACATTAACACTTTGCTCTTGTGTCCATCTTCACGTGACCAGAGCTTAACGTATCCGGAAAGGCGAAATTCCGACGTGAGATTTGGCTCGCATATCACGATCACTGGGAAGCGGTATTTGAAGACTCGTTGCCTAAAGTCAGACATGCGGCCGCATAGACCTCGAGCATTCCATTGCATTATAACAGAATGATGCATCTTCTGTTCCAATGTCCAGTGTTTTATCGTGAGAGCCATGATTAACGCCCTTATTTTAGAGCCGCTAATAGCGGCTCCATAGCATCTAACGCCTTCACGACCGATAGTGCAGTTGGCGTTGCCAATCCGGAGAGTAATATATGCATAGTGTTTACTAGTTGTTTAAGCATGTCTATCACCTTTCCATTTCCAAGCCTTTCATTACCCTCCTGGCACTTGCGGAGCGCCGAAGGAGTATCTCCTCCGGAAGCCCTTAGTGGTAGCGAAGGTCACTCAATAGCCGAAGAGGTTGGACGCACGTTGGATGACGCCTCATTCCTTGACGGGCACGGAGGTACTGGGGGAGGCGCATCTTGTGTGTGCCAGCCTTCCTCTCTCTGTGGCACGTTTTGCATCCAAGTACTCAAAGGAAGTGCCTCTTTCCCCTGGGGCTTGCTCTGGGAGCGGCGATGTCTTTGCTGCAACCGGCGCCTTTTCTTGCGGACGAAATCGGCAGCCTCCTTGTGCGTGGAGTTCTCTCTCACCATTTTTCTCAGAATTTGCCTCTCCTCTGCCATTTTGGGGCAGTCCTTGGATGTCGCTTCATGGGCTCCGGAGCAATTTGCACATTTCATGGCGTCAGTCTGACAGGAGTCTACCTGATGAGCACCACCACATCCTCGGCACGACGTAGGATTCTTACACACAGCACTCACGTGGCCCAGTTTGAAACACTTGTGACACTGTAACGGTCGTGGTACATATGGACGCACTGAGTGCCTCACATAACCTACTTTGACCGATGCTGGCAAAGAGTTTGACTCGAACACCAACTTGATGCACCGGGAGTGGCCGAATCGGTGGATGTCGAGGATTCGCACTGTCGACGATAAAAGAGATCGCAGGTCTTCATCCTTTATGTCAATGTCCACATCTGATATCACACCAGTGGAGGCATCTTTGCCGAACGCTAGGAATGAGCGAACTGGGATGTTGCCAACCACTTGAATGCATTTCAAGGCCTCCAATACTGCCTGAGAATTCACGCCCACCGTCAGAATGTTCTTCCGAGCATTAATGCGGATCTCTCTCACATGTCCTGAGGCTATCCGATCGAAGTATTTGGTCAGCGATTGTCTGTTCAGCGAATTCATATTCGTACCTTGCGTAGTTGGGGTGTAGCCCACGGAGAAGACCCGTTCGTCACATCTGCTTTTATGAGTAGAATCACTGCCTGCTGATGTCCGGCGAAGCTTGCGCCTCAAGTGGCGCGATTGGACTAGCATGTAATCACTGTCCGATTCCATCTCTGCCGCTGTTGAGCTGTCAGATGAATCGGGAAGCCTGTAGTCGGTGATGTCGTGGTTTCCCACGGACAGGGTTGCCGCCGCGGCACTCGCCTTGCCATGAGGGCGCGGAAGTGCTCCGTCCTCCATTCTGGAGGACGACGTCTTCGGGGAAACTTCTGATATGCAGAAGTCGCACAACTTCCGCTGGCGGAATACCTCGCTGGATTCCGAAAACCTCGCCTGGAACGCGGACTTCTGACCCATGCAGCATCTCGGCTGCACTTACTCCAAAGTCATGATTGATAGTTGCTCGCAGACCCAGTCGTACCCACCCAGTGCTGTCTGTCGAGCTTGGCCGTTAATGACGCCTTCAGTTGTCGGTGGAGACGCTCGACCATGCCGTTGCTCTGTGGGTGGTAAGCCGCGGTGTTATGAAGGCGCGTGCCGAGCAGTCTCCCCAGGGTAGAAAAAAGCGAGCATTGAATTTGTCGGCCTCGGTCAGTAGTTATGCGCAGAGGGCCACCGTACCGCGACACCCACGTAGCAACAAATCCTTCCGCCACCGTGGCGGCCGTGATGTCTTGTAGAGGTGTCGCCTCAGGTCCCTTCGAGTACCAGTCGACACGCGTGGAGAGGTACCTAAAACCTTGACAAGGCGGAAGAGACCCCACCAAGTCTAAATACACGTGATCGAAACCGCTCTCTGGTGGTCGAAACGGCTGCACCACTCAACGCGTGTGTCGGGTCACTTTCATGGCCTTGACAGGCTTGGGAGCTTCTTGCCCTGCTTCGAACATCTTTGTTGATCTGTGGCCAGATCAAGCTGTCTGTGATAAGCCTCTGTGTCACTGTGATGCTGGGATGGTTTGTCCCGTTCAGTGTATCGAGTAGTGGCAGCCGAACTCGATGGGGCACGAATGGGCGAGGAGCTGCCTACGATTTGTCGCACGTGACTAATGTTGTTGTGTAGGAAAGTGGCACCTCCGCAAGCTGGAGCGACGAGCCTTATACCCGAAATTAACGCAGCTCGAGGTCGTTTTGCTGAGCGGAGGCGAACCTTGAAAATCCACAGAGCCATCGTGCACAGCGCCGATCCACTACAGTGCGTCAGCAGCCTGATTTTTGGTCCCAGAGATATGGCGGACTTCCGTAGAAAATTCTGAGATAAAGCAAAGTTGCCGAAGCTCATGTTCTGAGTACGAGGAACTCTTGTTCCTGAAAGCAAAGATTAATGCCTTGTAGTCGGCCAGAATGTAAAAGCTACAGCCTTCAAGAAAAAACGAAAATGCTTGACAGCGCAACAGATGGCCAACATCTCATTCCCGAAGGTGGTGCAGCCAGCTTTTGTAGTTTTCAGGCGCTTTAAGAAAAAGCTCAGTGGCCTCCAGTCTGTGCCATCGTGCTGCTGCAGTACTGCACCCGCTACCGTGGTCGATGCGTCTACCGTAGGCGAGTTGGCGCATCGGGCAACGGATGAAGCAGCAACAGTGCACTCGCTAACGGCGTTGTGGCTTCCTGGAAGGAGTGTTCGTGCTCCGAAAGGAAGGTGTGTGTTTCTTTTTTTTTTACTCGCGAAGCAGCAGCTCGGTAAGCGGCTGAAGAATTTGCGCGCAGGATGGTATGAAACGTTTGTGAAAATTTAAGAGCCCGAGAAACTCGTGCAACTTTCGGAAAGAAGTTGGAGAGGGGAATTCCTCGATTGCCCGCACCCGTGATTCCAGTGGCTTGATCCCTTGGGGTGAAATGCTATGGCCGAGAAAATCCAGCATTTAAACTCCGAAAATGCATTTGTGGGGCTTTAGACCACTCATTCACCGGCTCTAAGAGAAGGCGAAGGTGTTCATTGTGCTCTTCGTCTGTGCAACTTGCAACGAAAATGAACAGGACTACGCGCGTAACCTCGTCCATGAACCTTTAAAAAGTTTGCGCCGCATCCTTCACACCGTAAAGCATACGGACAAACTCAAATAGGCCAAATGAAGTAGTTATTGCTGTCTTCGGAGTGTCGCTGGGCTCGACAGCAATTTGGTGGTACGCGCTCATCAAACCGATCTTGCTGTATATTTTGATTCCTGCGAGACGGGCGCAGAAGTCTTCTATGCGCGGAAGGGGATATTAATCCGGAGTAGTGGCGGTATTCAAAGCTCAGTTATCACCACAAGGCCGCCAGTCGCCATTGTCCTACTATGGAACCAGATGGAGAGGAGAAGACCAATTGCTCGAGGATAGACGAATAACGCCGATATGAGGCATGCGTTCGAACTCATGGCGGGCGACTTCCCACCTCCGTCCAGCAAGCCTCAGTGGCCGCGCGGCGACAGGTTGGCCGGTGGTGGTGATATAATGCCTCATCTTGTGTTTGACTGGCAGCGCATAGTTTCGGGGCTTCGTGAGTTGCGGGCAGTCAGCAAGTATCTTGTCGTACGTTTAGACCACCCGAAACGTACAGCTGCCAGAGGAGGCGAGGTTGGACTGCACGACAAGTAAATCGAGGGATCTGACGTTATCCTTAAGGAACTGAACGCGAACACTCACATCTAGGTTGAAATGGCTGATGAAGTGCGCTCCCATTGTGGCAGAGCTAACCTCGGCATCACGAACAACCATCTGTGCAAGCGGCAGAGTCCTATGTCTAGCGTTATTGACCGGTTTCTTGTTCAAAGCGTGGAGCGTGGGTGTGGACTTGTCGCGTTGGCCATTTTCGGCAGTGGCGGGAACGACAGACAGCTTGGATCCGTTGTCGACGAAGGGCCAGGTACCGGTGATATGCGGTCGACTACGAAGCATAGGAGACTTGCTCGAGGACCCATGTCGCATGCCACTGTTGACGACTGTCCGGGGCGTTTCCCGTCCATGAACAAGGCAGGGTGCAGCGACTTGCTTCTTCGCGAAAGCGACGGTGGTACCACTACAACTGCCGTGGGGAGTCGCTAGGTGCGCTGCGAGACTGTGAAGGCGAATGGTTGAGCCGAAGTTGGAAGCCAGTGTTGCCACCCGTCGTCAGCTTCTCCAGTGCACTGGAAAGCAGGTCGACCGCTTCCTCCAGACTTGAGAGTCGGTATCCTGGCTCTGAGACTCTCGCAGCGGCGATAGGTAGCTGTGACGCAGAGGAACAGTCGCATATGCGGTGAGCGAGTGCAGCTAGCCGATCGAGATTCGTCTCGTGAGAACTTGCCTGTACCATTCGTGTGGAGTGGGGAAGGCGTTGCAAGAACAGCTCGCGCAAAATTAGAAGCTGGCTCTTGTTTGCGGAGTGCTCATCCAGTGACTGACGCAACCAGTGCAGGAGTTGTGATGGTCATTGGCCACCGAGTTCTTCGGAGAGGAGCTGTTGGCGCTTACTCTGTTGCGATGGCTCGAGGCGCCGCAGGACCGTGCGTTTCGGGCTGCCGTATGATGGGGCCGAAAACATACCCGCTAGCAAGTCGTCCATGGCGCCGTCGATGTCGGAGGGTAGCTCGGCGATGAGGTGCGGGTACCTTGCTGTCTGAAGTGATCTGCTGGAGTTGAAAACGGGCCTCTACTTGCATAGTCGGGGATTCTTGGGCCAAAAGCTGGGAAGCTGAAGCTCTGCGGCGATGACAGGATACGTAATCGTGGTGTCTTCTCTGTCAGCAGCAGTATGAGCAGCGTCTTCCACGGCAGCGCTCGGCAAAAAAAAATATGTAAATGTCCTGGGTCACCGCTTGCTGGGAGATCGGTCTAGCTGAGGCAAGTAAGACACGTTTTGACAGGTCGAGAACGGAGAATCGACTGGCTTTATTCAAAAGTAAAAGCAGGTTTGCCGAGTGGCAGTGGTGGCACCCCAGTCGTGCAGCAACTTCGCTTCCAAGAAAGAGAAGGGGGCAGTGACCCCACGGCGAGGCAAACTGGATTTCCGGGCCAAGGCACAATGACTTCATGGCGGGGACTACGAAGTGACGGACGGTCGCTACAACAGGGAATGTTAACCGCGTGAAATATTTAACGAGTTTCAGTCCTACTGTCTCGGTTACTTTCAACGGTTTTTGAGAGAGAGGGAGTGATTAGTGGTGGCGCCTCAATGGTGCTTGCATACTGTTCCTTCGATATATGATTGCCGTATATTTTCTTGCATGGTTCGGTAAGCGCTCACTAGAGTAGTTGGTGCACGTGTTCTCTCTTCCGTTAATATTCTTGTAGTTCGGTTCACGCGCCTTTTCCACTTAAGAGAGACTTGCCTCTCTATTAAATGGAAAAGTCGCGAGAGAGAAAAGATCTCTCTCTCTCTCTCTCTGTCGCTAGCAGACACTATCTGATGAGGGTAGTCGGCCTGACGGAACCCGCGCAGTTTCGATTATCACAGCCAGCATGGTTTTCGGTGCAATCCCAATGTTTGACTCGCGAAACCTCACTGCTGCTGTGCGGCTCGTATCTTATGTGCTATTGTTTATTCATTCCACTGGTAAATCCTGGTTGCAGAACTTTCTGTGTGTTCACTCTAGTCTTTTGTTGTGATAGTCAGTATATGGACACTCCAGGCAAATTAACGCTGTCACGTTTCGTAAATACACACGCGTATGCTATTTCCTTATCTGTGCCGTATATGAAAATAGATGCTATGCCATGCAACCAGGATAGTTCCTCGTGCCAGGTCTTATCTTCTTCGCTGAATTATTCATTTCTTTAGAATAGCAGAGCGTAAAATGAAGTTATAAAACACTTATTTCACAGCGCATGGCTGTTCTGTTAAGTCCCCTAAGACCATTCAAAAGTGCAAAACAATGCTAGCGCTCATAATCTCACTGGCGCCGCTCTTTCCAGGCGGTGTAGTGGCGCCTGTTCGCTGTCATTACATGCCCTACGCGGCGCGTTGAAGCTGTTAAGGGCATCAGAAATATTCGTACACCAGCGTCTTGTGCACGCGTGTATACTTAGTACACCCTCCGAGGGCTTGAACCGGAACCCGACCTTGCTACCGCTGTGAGTGCTTCGTTGTTCGGGCGAAACTGCTTTTATTTTTCTCTCTTTCTTTTTGCATGGGGCACATTTTGTGGTGTATAGTGCACAACTATATGGTGCACAGTGCAGGTTGATTGTCAATTTCCTCTACTGTAACGCCCGCTTGAGCGATATGTGAGTGTATGTGAATGAACAAAATAAATGAAGCTATAGCTTTTTTACAGGTCACCATGGACTCGACACGCGGTTTTAGATGTGACGCAATAAAGTGGACTTGCACATAGCACTCGCAACTTTTGTCCTCGCACAGGTGGTGACGTGGACCGTCTGACGCCACTGGACGGCTTCGACATGTGGCAGGCGCTCACCACGGGAGAGGCTTCGCCGCGGTCGGAGATCCTGATCAACATCGACCGGCAGGCGGGCGAATCGGCGCTACGCTACCGGAACTGGAAGCTGGTCCTGGGAGACTTCGGCGACATGGACGAACACTTCGAGATACCAGGAGGGAGCCGCCCCTACGGTGACCTGGACCCCCTGATGCGCAATTCAAGTGCGGCAGCCGTGCTCAGACGCCTGTACGGGAAGGAGGACGTCTTCGAGCACGCCAGCCAGTGGAGGCGAGAAGCGACGATCACGTGCGCAGACGCCGCCGCCGATAACTTCGCGTCGGGTGGCAATCGCTACCTGTTCGACATCGCGCAAGATCCGTGCGAGCTGAACAACTTGGCCGAAGAACGACCAGAAGTAAGTACAAAACCGAGGAGGTTTGGGTGGCACACACTTGACCGGAGAAGGGCCGAGCGAGTGGGGCACAAGGGTGGGCACGTGCCATGTGTGCCCTCGATATACGCTCGACGACGAACCCGCCGCGCAACTTGGTTGCGCGAGCGCTTTTGTACCGGCTGTGTAAATCATACCTAGAAAACGGGTGAACGCGCAATAGAAAGCTACTCGCTTGAAAGACTGCCTGGTGCGACTCGCCGCGCGTCACAGTAGCAACGGGTATTAGTGGCATTTCGTCTTGTATGTTGTTCAAACGTGTTTATTATTATTCTTCCCTTCTCGACTGTTTTTAAATAGGCTTGTTCTGTAACGCTCACTACAGGCTGAATGATGCAGCCTAGTTGCGTAGTCAACACACAATATAAGCGCATTTTAACTTTTGCACGTGCAAATCCAACAGTCTTCTGTTTCTACCATCAACGGTAGGGAAGTTCACATGTACATTGTAAAACACAAATACATAAAACCCAAGAACTGGGACTCGGTTTTCCTTATACATGATGAAGACAGTTATGCCAAGAATGAATTAGCGTCGTTTCACAGTAGGTACCGCGAAGGGCTCCACAGAAATCTTGCTATCACTTACAAAAAAAGTAAAACAGAAGGGAAAGGATAGGAGGGACTTGCTACAGAGGCAAAACCTTGTGTGGTTAACCTCTGGCCTTCTATCAGCCTTAGTGGAGTGGGACCATTAATACGGTATTACAGATAGTTCGTGCTTGAATTTCCTTACAATGCTCCTTATGTAGCGTGTTTCTTATGGTTGGACCCATTGAAGGCACATATCTGTATTTGACTACTCCACAGAATACTTTATTTTTCTTTGCAGACATAGATACCGCAAACACGCGACTGGTAGTATTGCGGGATCACGAGTACACTTCTGTCATAGTTGCTGTGAAAAGACGTCGTTGTGCACTCCAGGAGGCTGAAATATGAGCGTGTGTATTATAGGCAGACGAAATGAATTTTTGAAGTCGAAGCACACATGAAATGACGTGTGGTGCAATGAATTCAATCGCTCATTCGTAACAAATATTTCCACTCGCTTGCTTTCCCTTTTGTTCGAATCCCGGTGCCGCGCAATTTTCCACCGGATCAATAAAATCCGCGTGTTGATAAAATTGCATAAACAGGCCTGGAGTGAGGCCTGATCCCGGTGACCAGAACTGGTAACGCACTCCCTCACCAGAGAAGGACTGGCCACCTTGGTGCAATACTTGGTCACAACCTCCTATATGAATACAAAAATCAAAACCGGACAGGCCGCCATTGGCATCTGAACCTGGCAACGTTTAACGCTAGAACGTTATCTAGTGAGGCGAGTCTAGGAGTGCTATTGGAGGAATTAGAGGGCAGTAAATGGGATATAATAGGTCTCAGTGAAGTTAGGAGGACAAAAGAAGCGTATACAGTACTAAAAAGTGGACACGTCCTGCGCTACCGGAGCTTAGCGGGGAGACGAGTACTAGGAGTCGGATTCCTGATTAATAAGGATACAGCTGGTAACATACAGGAATTCCATAGCATTAACGAGAGGGTGGCAGGTCTTGTTGTGAAACTTAATAAGAGGTGCAAATTGAAGGTCATACAGGCCTACGCCCCTACATCTAGTCATGATGACCAGGAAGTCGGAAGCTTCAATGAAGACGTGAAATCGGCGATGGGTAAAGTCAAAACAAAATACACTATACTGATGGGCGACTTCAATGCCAGGGTAGGCAAGAAGCAGGCTGGAGACAAGTCAGTGGGCGAATATGGCATAGGTTCTAGGAATAGCAATGGAGAATTATTAGTAGAGTTTGCAGAACAGAATAATATGCGGGTAATGAATACCTTCTTCCGCAAGCGGGATAGCCGAAAGTGGACGTGGAGGAGCCCGAACGGCGAGACTAGAAATGAAATAGACTTCATACTCTGCGCTAACCTTGGCACATACAAGATGTGGACGTGCTTGGCAAAGTGCGCTGCAGTGACCACAGGATGGTAAGAACTCGCATTAGCCTAGACCTGAGGAGGGAACGGAAGAAACTGGTACATAAGAAGCCAATCAATGAGTAAGCGGTAAGAGGGAAAAAGAGGAATTCCTGATCAAGCTACAGAACAGGTATTCGGCTTTAACTCAGGAAGAGGACCTTAGTGTTGAAGCAATGAACGATAATCTTGTGGGCATCATTAAGGAGTGCGTAATGGAAGTCGGTGGTAACTCCGTTAGACATGATACCAGTAAGCTATCGCAAGAGACGAAAGATCTGATCAAGAAACGCCAATCTATGACAGCCTCTAACCCTACAGCTAGAACAGAGCAGGCAGAACTTTGCAAGTTAATCAGCGAGCGTAAGACAGCTGACATAAGGAAGTATAACATGGATAGAATTGAACATGCTCTCAGGAACGGAGGAAGCCTAAAAGCAGTGACGAAGAAACTAGGAATAGGAGAGAATCAGATGTATGCGTTAAGAGACAAAGCCGGCAATATCATTACTAATACGTATGAGATAGTTCAAGTGGCTGAGGAGTTCTATAGATATTTATACAGTAACAGTGGCACCCACGACGATAATGGAAGAGAGAATAGTCTAGAGGAATTTGAAATCCCACAAGTAACGCCTGAAGAAGTAAAGAAAGCTTTGGGAGCTATGCAAAGGGCCAAGGCAGCTGGGGAGGATCACGTAACAGCAGATTTGTTGAAAGATGGTGGGCAGATTGTTCTAGAAAAATTGGCCACCCTGTATGCGCAATGCCTCATAACATCGAGCGTACCGGAATCTTGGAAGAACGCTAACATAATCCCAATCCATAAGAAAGGGGACGCCAAAGACTTGAAAAATTGTAGGCCGATCAGCTTACTGTCCGTTGCCTACAAAGTATTTACTAAGGTAATCGCAAATAGAATCAGGAACACCTTAGACTTCTGTAACCAAAAAACCAGGCAGGATTCCGTAAGGGCTACTCAACAATAGACCATATTCACACTATCAATCAGGTGATAAAGAAATGTGCGTAATATAACCAACCCTTATATATATCTTTCATTGATTACGAGAGAGCGTTTGATTCAATCGAAACCTCAGCAGTCATGGAGGCATTACGGAATCAAGGTGTAGACGAGCCGTATGTAAAAATACTGAGAGATATATACAGCGGCTCCACAGCCCCCGTAGTCCTCCATAAAGAAAGCAACAAAACCCCAATAAAGAAAGGCGTCAGGCAGGGAGATACGATCTCTCCAATGCTATTCACAACGAGTTTACAGGAGGTATTCAGAGGTCTGGATTGGGAAGAATTGGGGATAAGAGTTAATGGAGAATATCTTAGTAACTTGCGATCCGCTGATCATATTGGCTTGCTTAGTAACTCAGGAGACCAATTACAATGCATGCTGACTGACCTGGAGAGGCAAATCAGAAGGGTGATATGACATGACAAAACTTTATTTGAGTCCTGAGGGAGTGAGATCTTGGGGAGCCAAAACCGAAGGCTCCCAAAGATCAAGTCGGTGACTCCGCCCACGATGGCATAGGGAGATCAAGTCCCGCCGCAATGTCGTGGGCCCTCTGGACAGCCTGGAGTTGAATGTGGAGATTACTGGTCTTGAGAGATTCCTGCCTTTGTTCTTTCGTGATGGGTGGACAGGCGTTAAGGTCTGGGCAGTCAGAGCATGTGGTCAAAAGAGCATGAGTCATGACCACATTTGGGGCGCGACTGTGAGTGTTCAGGATCTATCTTGTTAAGGGATCGAGGAGTGGGATACGAACGGGTTTGCAGGAGTCTGAGTGTGGTAGCCTGAGGTTTGTTCAATTTGGGTTCAGGGGGTGGAAATGTCCTCCTGCCTAGTCGATAAAGGGAAACAATTTCGTGGAAAGTACATAACGGATCTTTCTGGATGTTGACCTCATTCCAAGCCTGGCCACCCACGAACGGGCTGTGCGTGAAATCGCGCGCTCTACGGTGGGCCTGCTCGTTAGGATAACATCCAAGCGGGTTAATTGAGCTATCTAGATGGGCTGGGAACCACGAGATTTGGTATGCTCCTTCGTTGCTCTCCCTAGTCCTTTGAAGTGCTTTAATTTTTTTTAATGAAGTGCTTTGTGAGGCCGGTAGCGGCATGGGGGGGGGGGGGCGAACGGCTGTCTGAACTTTGCTTGCTTCATCTCGCAGATCTCTGCCTGCGTAGGCCGCCACTATCCGGAGGACTATGCTCGTTCCGTTTGTCGACTGCGTAACATTACGGCACGTCTGAACTTGGATTCCACCTTCAACAGCACGTGTGATTTCGTATCGCATGAGAACCTGATCATCGACGACGACGATCTTCATCGGTGCTGGTCAAATTGGGGATGGCAGATTACTGCTGGAACGCTCACGTGGTCACAGGACGATATAAAGCCAGACTCGCGGCTTCTGCTCTTCATTGGGTCCGGTAGCGGCATGGCGAACGGCTGTCTGAACTTTGCTTGCTTCATCTTGCAGATCTCTGCTTGCGTAGGCCGCCACTATCCGGAGGACTATGCTCTTTCCGTTTGTCGACTGCGTGGCATTCCGGCACGTCTGATCTTGGATTCTACCTTCAACGGCACGTGTGATTTCGTATCACATGAGAGCCTGATTATCGACGACGACGATCTTCATCGGTGCTGGTCAAATTGGGGATGGCAGATTACTGCTGGAACGCTCACGTGGTAACAGGACTATATAAAGCCAGACTCGCGGCTTCTGCTCTTCAGTGGGTCCGGTAGCGGCATGGCGAACGGCTGTCTGAACTTTGCTTGCTTCATCTTGCAGGTAAGCAATAGACACCGTGTACATTGCTTCAGAAGTGACGATCGTTGTTTGCTGCTGCTGCCGAACCCAGAGTTCCTTTTGTGTACCTTTTTTTTGTTTGTTACATTCCTTGAGAATCTTGCTAATTATGTTGGGTGATGTAGAATCAAACCTTGGCCCAGACACAAAAACTGAACGTATGCTCACGAAACTGCTAGAGGGGCAAACCCGAATAAGCAAAGACTTAGGAAGTCTGGCCGCTAAAATTGGTGCATTTGAAGATAGGATCTCGAAGATAGAAGCGTGGGCGTCGGCCACCGCTAACGTGGACCACCGTGTGCATACTTTAGAAGGAACAGTCGACGACCTTAGGAAAGCCATCAAACTACTGGACAGAAAGAAATGACGATTTAGAAAACCGATCACGTCGGAACAACTTAATGATCCATGGACTGCCTGAGCCATCGGCTGAATCCCCTAAGCAACTACTTACCGCTGTGCTGAAGCTTTTTTCCACGAAATTGAAAGTAGAATGCACCTGTGTTGAGCGCTGTCACAGGCTCGCTGCACAAAAAAAATGGAAACGCAAGACCTATCTTACTTAAGTTGCTTGATTTCAGAGTGAAGACTTCGATACTAAGGAATGCTTTTAAATTAAAAGGGTCAGATACTCATATCAGTGAGGATTTTTCTTTCTGTGTGCGCCAGATTCGCAAAGCTTTGTGGGATAATTCAGTCGAGCTAAGGAAGAAGGCGAACAAGGTTCGACTGAGCTTTGACACCCTGATGTAGACGGCGTCCGATACTCGTGGGATGACACTAGAAAGCCGCTTATCAAAGCTTCCAGCAACATACCCACTAGCAGCACAGAGTGACTTTGTGATAGATACAACCTAACCCTTTTGAACATAAATTCACGCAGCCTATTGAACAAGCTAGCTCACTCCAATTGGCTAATTGAGTGCCATCAACCATCTCTGATCTGTGTCACTGAGACCTGGCTAAACGACTCCGTCACGGAAGGCGAGTTCGTGCCTCCTAATTACTCTGTTTTGCGATGTGACAGGTTATGTGGGAGGGGCGGCGAAGTAGCTTTATTTATTCACAAAGCCATTGATTTTGTAGTCCTACCGAGTCTTCTAACACCGAGTCGGTATGGTGCAAATTATATATAAGTGATCTTGTGATGGCTGCTGGCGCTTTATTCCAAGCTCCCGATTCTGAAAAAAAAAATATATTTCAAGATTGTTGCGATTATATATTAAAACACAAGCTTCGCGACTGTAAATTGATCCTTGCTGGTGATTTGAATACCCCATCTATTAACTGGAGCACAGTGGCTTCGTATGGTCGCGACAGGCCGATTTGTGACTCGCTTATTGACTTGGTTTTGTTGTTAGATCTGACACAGATTGTTAGTGGCGTTACCGGTGAAAGCTCGATCCTAGACCTAATTTTCCTTAACCAGAAGTTACTGCAAAACGGATATGACTGCCAAATCATAGGCCTGTCCGATCACAAGGGAGGTCTGCTGAAGGTTGATGTCACTTGTGAGCGCAACAGACCTGATTTTCGGATTGTTAATGATTTTTCCTATGCTGATGACAATTCCATTGTTGATATTCTAGCATCCTCCTATCACGGTTTTTTTTTTTCAATGTAGCAGCATTTGCACTGTGAACGAGTTGTTTGATATGTTTTGCAACATTGTTAAGAAATGCATCTCGTTGTTCGTTCGCAAAAAGTGTGTGAAACGCAACCCGAGGCACCCTTGGTATAATAGGGACATTATTCATCTTAGGCGCATCAAGAGGCTCCGCAAACGTAAAAACGCGAGTCGGAGCAACCAATGCTCAAAACTGCACCTGCTTCAGTCCGAACTAAAAACCAAAATGCACGAAGCCAGACACTTTTATTTCGACACCACGCTATCAACATTCTTGAAAGAAAACCCGTCAAAGTTTTGGGAAACGGTGCTTCCGGCCGCTCGCGGCACTTCATCATTCACCATAAACGATCGCCCTTGCTCTTATCCGGTGATTATTTCCGAAACTTTCAACACTTCAATCTGTATTTTGTCAGGATGACGGCGTCGATCCCCCTTTTTGCGTCAACAACACTTTACCAGAGCTTTCTACTCTCGTTATAACTTACACTGGTTTTCTCAACTTATTACTAACAATTGATACTACAAAAGGTTCTGGAGCTGACGGAGTGCCAAACAAATTTTTACAGTGATGCTCCGAATGAAACGCCCGGTACTTGACAGTTATATTTAACAAATCTCTTGAGATGCCGACAGTTCCTCGTGTTTGGAAACAGGCTAACATTATTCCCGTCTTCAAATCTGGCAGCAAACAGCTAATCACTAACTACAGGCCTATATCGTTGCTGCCCACGTGTTGCAAACTTCTCGAGCACAACATCCATAAGCACATCATTCAATATTTATCGGCAAATAACTTTCTGTCTCCACAGCAGCATGGTTTTCGAGCAGGATTTTCTACAACAACGCAGTTATTAGAATTCACACATGACATAGCCACATCACTAAATAACCGCGGTCAGCTTGATGCCATCTTTATCGACTACTTAAAAGCATTTGAAACGGTAAGCCATAAAAATTGCTTCTAAATCTTTCCTGGTAAGAAACTAATTGACTGGATATCCGATTACCTGCACCGGCGATTCCAATCCGTCACTTTTAATTACAAAACCTCTTCTATAGCTCAGGTCATGTCAGGGGTGCTGCAGGGCTCAGTTCTTGGGCCACTCCTATTCATCATATATGTTAACGACATTATTGAAGTAGCCATAAACACACAAGTGAAAATACGTCTTTACGCAGATGATTGCGTGCATGATCTATTCTAACACTCGTACTCTTCGTGATTAAGAAGTGCTTAATAACGTATTTTCATCCTTTTCAGACTGGATTAACACATGGCAGATGAGTATTAACTTCAGCAAGACTGTGGCAATGTCTCTTACTAATAAGAAACAGCCCCTAAAATTTACGTACAGCACACAAGGATACACTATTGACGAAGTTAACGAGTTCAAATACCTTGGACTTACTATCAGAAGTAACCGTAGTTTGGCATAATAACATCAATATAGTCTGCTCTAAAGCGATGCGAAAACTAGGGTGCCTAAAACGAACTTTAAAACACAGCACTAGACAGTGCAATCTTACGGCCTATAAATCACTAATTAGACCTGTTTTAGAGTATGCTTCGGTAGTGTGGTCGCCTTATCGCATAAAGGATATTTCCAAATTAGAATCCATTGAGAAAAAAGCTGTTAGATTTATTTATGGCCGTTACGACCGTATGTTTCCACCGTCATCCCACGCACACGCTTTATCGATGGACCCGTTGTCGCTTCATCGCACGTGTGACCGCCTAATCCTGCTGCACAATAGAGACTTTTAGCGTGTCCGGTATTCGGGCAAGCGCGGGCGGTTTTCCGGTTTAGCGGGGGCGTCAACGTGAGCGGCCAGATTGGTGGCGCCACCTGGTGGCGCAAACTTCAACCACACAAACACAGAGCTAATCACTATATTCTGCTTAGCTACTGGCGTAAATTTTCGACAGTGGCGTAATCGTGTTCACAATTACGCCGCTGCCAAAAATTTGCACGAGTGGCGAAGCAGGATATGGTGAGTTACTGCAGCTTTAGCTATGCGTTTGTCTGGTTGAGCTCTACAACACCAAGCGGCTTCACCGCTCACGTTTTGCGCCCCGACCATCCGGTAATCCGCCCAAAGCGCTCCCGTTTACCGGAATAGCGTACAAGCTAAATGTCTCTAATATCGTACACGGATCGACTAACACTGAAGCGCCTATCTCGCTAACCACACCTACTGCGCGAGTAACACGGCGTACTCGCCCATTAAACATAGATCCCTTCGTTCCAAAGATCATCATCATCATCATCAGCCTGGTTACGCCCACTGCAGGGCAAACGCCTCTCCATTCTTCTCCAACAACCCCGGTCATGTTATAATTGTGGCCATGTCGTCCCTGCAAACTTCTTAATCTCAACCGCCCACCTAACTTTCTGCCGCCCTCTGCTACGCTTCCTTTCCCTTGGAATCCAGTCCGTAACCCTTAATGACCATCTGTTATCTTGCCTCCTCATTACATGTCCTGCCCATGCCCATTTCTTTTTCTTTTTTCTTGATTTCAACTAACATGTCATTAACTCGCGTTTGCTCCCTCACCCAATCTGCTCTTTTCTTATCCCTTAACGTTACACCTATCATTCTTCTTGCCATAGCTCGTTGCGTCGTGCTCAATTTGAGCAGAACCCTTTTCGTAGGAGTCCAGGATTCTGCCCCGTAGGCGAGTACGGGTAAGACACAGCTATTATACACTTTTCTCTTGAGGTATAATGGCAGCCTGCTGTTCATGATCTGAGAATGCCTGCCAAACGCACCCCAGCCCATTCTTATTCTTCTGACTATTTCCGTCTCATGATCCGGAAACGCTGTCACTACCTGTCCTAAGTAGATGTATTCTCTTACCACTTCCAGTGTCTCGCTACCTATTGCAAATTGCCGCTCTCTTCCAAGACTGTTAAACATTACTTTAGTTTTCTGCAGATTAATTTTTAGACCCACTCTTCTGCTTTGCCTCTCCAGGTCAGTGAGCATGCATTGCAATTGGTCCCCTGAGTTACTAAGCAAGGCAATATCATCAGCGAATCGCAAGTTACTAAAGTATTCTCCATTAACTTTTATCCCCAATTCTTCCCAATGCAGGTCTCTGAATACCTCCTGTAAACACGCTGTGAATAGCATTGGAGAGATCGTATCTCCCTGCCTGACGCCTTTCTTTATTGGGATTTTGTTGCTTTCTTTATGGAGGAGTACGGTGGCTGTGGAGCCGCTATAGATTTGTTTCAGTATTTTTACATACGGCTCGTCTACACCCTGATTCCGTCATGCCTCCATGGCTGCTGAGGGTTCGGCTGATTTAAACGCTTTCTCGTTATCAATGAAAGCTATATATAAGGGTTGGTTATATTCCGCACATTTCTCTATCACCTGATTGATAGTGTGAATATGGTCTATTGTTGAGTAGCCTTTACGGAATCCTGCCTGGTCCTTTGCTTGACAGAAGTCTAAGGTGTTCCTGATTCTATTTGCGATTACCTTAGTAAATAGGTTGTAGGCAACTGACAGTAAGCTGATCGGTCTATAATTTTTCAAGTCTTGTGTTCCTGATTCTATTTGCGATTACCTTAGTAAATAGGTTGTAGGCAACTGACAGTAAGCTGATCGGTCTATAATTTTTCAAGTCTTTGGCGTCCCCTTTCTTACGGATTAGGATTATGTTAGCGTTCTTCCAAGATCTGGTACGCTCGAGGTCATGAGGCACTGCGTATACAGGGTGGCCAGTTTCTCTAGAACAATCTCTCCACCATCCTTCAATAAATCTGCTGTTACCTGATCCTCCCCAGCTGCCTTCCCCCTTTGCATATCTCCCAAGGCTTTCTTCTTGCGACGTTACCTGTGGGATTTCGAATCCCTCTAGACTATTTTCTATTCCATTATCGTCGTGGGTGCCACTGGTACTGTATAAATCTCTATAGAACTCCTCAGCCACTTGAACTATCTCATCCATATTAGTAATGATATTGCCGGCTTTGTCTCTTAACGCATACATCTGATTCTTGCCAATTCCTAGTTTCTTCTTCACTGCTTTTAGGCTTCCTCCGTTCCTGACAGCATGTTCAATTCTGTCCATATTATACTTCTTTATTTCAGCTGTCTTACGCTTGTTGATTAACTTCGAAAGTTCTGCCAGTTCTATTCTAGCTGTAGGGTTAGAGGCTTTCATACATTGGCGTTTCTTGATCAGATCTTTCATCTCCTGCGATAGTTTACCGCTATCCTACCTAACGGAGTTACCACCGACTTCCATTACGCACTCCTTAATGATGCCCACAAGATTATCGTTCATTGCTTCAACACTAAGGTCCTCTTCCTGAGTTAAAGCCGAATACCTGTTCTGTAGCTTGATCTGGAATTCCTCTTTTTCCCTCTTACCGCTTACTCATTGATTGGCTTCTTATGTACCAGTTTCTTCCGTTCCCTCCTCAGGTCTAGGCTAATGCGAGTTCTTACCATCCTGTGGTCACTGCAGCGCACTTTGCCAAGCACGTCCACATCTTGTATGTGCCAAGGTTAGCGCAGAGTATGAAGTCTATTTCATTTCTAGTCTCGCCGTTCGGGCTCCTCCACGTCCACTTTCGGCTATCCCGCTTGCGGAAGAAGGTATTCATTATCCCCATATTATTCTGTTCCGCAAACTCAACTAATAACTCTCCCCTGCTATTCCTAGTGCCTATGCCATATTCCCCCACTGCCTTGTCTCCAGCCTGCATCTTGCCTACCTTGGCATTAAAGTCGCCCATTGGTATAGTGTATTTTGTTTTCACTCTACCCATCGCCGATTTCACGTCTTCATAGAAGCTTTCGACTTCCTGGTCGTCATGACTGGATGTAGGGGCGTGTACCTGTACAACCTTCATTTCCTTCAAGTTTTCTTTTTTTCCACACACTGTTGAATTATGGAATAACCTAGGTGGTTCTCTGCGTTCATTGCCGACTAATCAATTTCAGAAAGAACCGCCTAACCATGTTGGTTGACATGTTGTGTTCATAAGTCATGTAACCCACCTCTGCTATGTCTCTAAATGAGATAGCAGTATTTGTAAATAATAAAAAATAATAATCACAATACTGTTCGCGTGTTCAGATATGATGGCGGACGAGAAGGATCTAACCACCGTACGCCAGTCCAAGAAGACGATAGCGGGAACCTTTCAGCTGTGAAAAGCCAGAGCGATCGCCGCTTCTTCCGCCACATGGGCAAACTTCCTACAAACAGAGGCTGCATTGACCAGGTTGCTCCCCGCGTCTACCACCGAGACAGCGAACTTATCCCCACTGTCATATGTGGCAGCATCGACAAAGAGGGCGTCTAGTTTCAGCTGATTGATCTTTTTAAGGATGGACTTAGCTCTCGCGAATCTTCTACCCTCGTTATGCACTCGGTGGATGTTTCGCGGGACGGGGTCAACCATGATGCGACTTCTTGTTTCCGGGGTCAAGCTAACTTTGGTTGCCGGTTCATGTCTGGGTTGGATTCCGGCTTCTTCTAAAATCCTAATCCCTGGCTTAGTGGATGAAAGTCTCATTATCTGAGCCGCTGTGTGAGCTTCTATTAGCTCATCGATGGTGTTATGGAGTCCTAGCTCCAGCAGCTTCTCAGTGCTTGTGGACTGCGGAAGGCCGAGCACGCGCTTGAGGCCTGTTCTGATTAGGGAGTCTAGCTTGGCCTTTTCCACTTTACCCCAATTAAGGTAAGGCGCGATGCAGATGACATGACTCAGGAAGAATGCCTGATAAGCTCTGAGCAAACTGACCTCTTTGAGACCGCCTCTTCGATTTGAGACGCGGGCTACAAGTCTTAGTTCATCACTAGCCTGTCCAGTGAGCCTGTTGAGGGCCATCGAGTTACAGCCCTTGGCATCAATGAGGTGACCTAGAATTTTGACCGAGTCCATCCTTGGTATGGGATGCCCATTTTTAACTCGAATTTCTATCGGCAGAGTTTACAGAGGCGCAAGATTTCTGACCCCCTGTCTGGACTGGCGGTATAAAAGTAGCTCTGATTTAGCGGGGGAGAGTTCAAGGCCCGTGTTTGAAAGAAAATCTTCGGTAGCCTCTAACGCGCTTTGTAGCGAGTGTTCGAGCACGGCTAGCTATCCACCCGGCGCCTAGATCGTGATAACGTCCGCATAAATGGTGTGACACACGTTCGGGATTGCAGCGAGGCGAGTGGAGAGTTTGGGCATGGCTATGTTAAATAAGAGTTGGGAGAGGACCGAGCCCTGCGGGGTGCCGCAGGTGCCTAGTTCGTAAGGTCCTACCGTGACCATGCCTTCGGAGGTGTGCCTTGCAACCCGCGAGGAAAGATCTGGTGTAATCATGAAACCGCTGGATCAGGTTGAGAGACGAAATCTCCGTCAGGATGTGTTTATGCGCGGCCGTGTCGAAGGCCTTGGAGAGGTCCAGTGGGAGGATCCCTCTCACATCGCGAGTAGGGTTATCAAAGATTGCTTTCTTAAGCAAAAGCATAGCGTCCTGCGTGGACAACGCCTGTCTAAAGTCTATTAGGTTATGTCCAAAGAGCTCCTCCTTTTCAATATGTTCAGTGATCCTGTTATGTATCGCGTGCTCCGCAACCTTGGCGATGCATGATGTAAGAGAAATAGGCCGGAGATTATTTATATGTGGGGGGGTTTTCCTGGTTTGGGTATGAGTACCACTTTTGCGGTACGCCAGTCTATCGGGACCTGTCCACTTTTCCATACCTCATTTATTTTGGCCGTGACTATCTCGATTGTCCTATCGTCTAGGTTCCTGAGGAGTTTGTTCGTGATTCCATGAGGTCCCGGGGCTGATCTGCCATTTAGATTGAAGAGAACGTGTCTGATCTCTGACACGGTGAAAGGTTCGTCTAGATCAGGTGCCGAGAATCCCATGTAGTTCACACACTCTACCGGGCGATCCGCGTCTTTGGCGAGGGAGAGATAAGTACGTGCTAAGTTGTTGACTAATTCCCTATCGATGAGACCGATTGCGGTTTGCTTCTTAATGAGCCCATCCGTTGCAAGGCTAAGGGTGTCCTTAGACTGCTCATCGTTGATGAGACTTTTCAGTAAGCTCCATTTGCTACTTCTTCGCATACGCCCGTCCGTTTCGGCACACGTCTCATCCCATTGCTGCCGGGCAAGCTGGGCCGAATAGGTTTCAATCTCCTTGTTGAGAAGCGCGATTTTCGACCTGAGTCTACGATTAAGCTTTTGGGTCTTCCACCTGGCTGAGAGGGTGTGTTTGGCCTCCAGAAGGTGAGCAAGTCTCGAGTCCATTTTAGGAACTTCAAGATCCGTAATGATTTCTTTGGTGGCTCCTTTAACCGCCATGTTCAGATTCTCTAGCAGATCTGCATACGTGGCGGGACTGTTTCATTTCTGATTTTTCGAAAAAAAGGTCCCAGTCCACATACTCATATCTCGCGGGTGGTCTTGGTTTGATACGCAGCAGAATTTCCAGTATGTAATGGTCATTGCCTAGCCCCTCCTGGAGGTTGTCCCACGTTCCTTCGATACCTCGGAGGAAGGTGAGATCGGGAGTCGTATCTCGACTGACCGAACTACCGGATCTGGTGGGGAGCCTTGGGTCTGTGACGAGTATTAAGCCAAGCTCTGTAGCGTTGAAGGCCAAGTTCGTCCCTTTTGCACTTTTGTAACCATACCTCCATTCCGTATTGGGTGCATTAAAGTCACCCGCAACAGCGAGAGGCGCGCTTCTCGCTGCCCTAGGCGTGGTGCCTGTAATGTTTTGAAGCCTCTTTTCCTGTCCGATGGTGCGCTGTACACGTTGAGAATGAAAATGTTGGAACTGATTGTTCTGTTGGGTATGATTTCTATTAACTGGGCATCGAGGCCCGCTTTGTACGCGTGGACCTCATGCTCAACGAACGAGATGTTCTTTCTGATTAGGATAGCGATACCTCTGCCCTTTTCTCTCCTGTATGCTACCGTGCGGTACCCCGAGAGGGAAATTTCAGCTGTACATAGCGTTTCCTGTAACAATATAACTTGCGGCTTGTCCACAATAGACCTGATAAGCTGTCCCAATGGGGCCTTGCGCCTCTGGAAACTTGCGCAGTTCCACCGCCAGATTTTCAGATTGTTGCTATTCGCGTTCGCCATTTTGCCTACTAAGAATGATGAATTAGCCCTTTAGCCCCACTTTCGGGATTCGGGTTTGCCTGATTCTGCACTGTCGATACCGTAAGCATGCCTTTGGCTTGGACCTTGGGTCTCTCTAGTTGAGTTATTCTCCGTCTCCATCTCGGAGAGCATTTCCGTCATGCGTCCTCGGGTCTTTTCTATGGCAGCTAGCTTGCCTCTGCTGTTTATTTTGGCAGGAGGATCGGCGGCGGTAGCAATGGCTTCGCTCGGCTCAGACAACTCATCTTCCTCTTCTGTCTCGCTCACCGGTTCTGGGTTGGGAGCTTTACGCTTGGATTTGCCAGCAAGTGGGCCTAGATCTTTAATTTTGTCCTCATCGCGGTTCGAGATTTGCCCTCTAATGCTATTTAAGGCCTCTTTAAGCTCTGCAAGTTCACGCCTGAGCTGTTGATTTTCCGCCTCAAGTGATTGGATTCGGGCATCATTCACTTGCTCTGACTGTGCCTCACCACTTGCTCTTTTGGCCGTCGTAGTCTTCTTTCCCATCGTCGGCGCTGTGCCGGAGCCCTTGACTTTGTCGGCCCACGTGGCCCGCTTCGCGGGCTGAGAGCTAGACCGGGACCGGGATCTCGATCTGGATGCGCTGGAATTCCCGCCTTTCCCTGCGCCGGTTCGCCTCCTGGAGCGAGAGCACCCCCTCGATTGTCAGCGGGCTCGCAGGGTGGAGCTACCATATGCTGCCGCAGGTGTCACCGAGCTCTGTGCGTAGGAGATACTGATGTCATCGCCGCTGGCCATCTGTGCTTTTCGCAAGATTTGTCGTCGCCTACGACGCCGACGCCTAACGATGTATGGGGTCTGGTAGCGTTGTTTGCATGTCCTATCCTCGGTGATATGGGGGCTGCCGCATGCTTCACATTTGGGTGTGCATTGGTGTTCCTCCTCTTGTGACTCTCATGACTTCATTTTCCCACAGCCGCGGCACTTCTTTTCCTCTTCGCTACTGGGGCACACGTCGGCTCGGTGACCCACGTGACCACACGCGTAGCATACATCCACCTGCCGTTTGTACAGAAAGCATGGAACGAGGGCGGCTCCAGACATTACCTTGTTGGGCACTCGCAGGCCGTCGAAGGGTATACGAACTGCTTGTTCGTTCTTAATTCTTGACTTGTAATGCCGTAGGGTTTCTTGGGTTCAGAATCATCTTCTTAAGGGCTCCTTCGTCAAATGAAGGGTCGATGTTTCTTATTACACCTTTGCACCAATCAGGGGCAGAAACGTAGGCTGACACCTCAAACGCACCGAGTTTTGTATGTATCTTGCTGATTCTTGCATATGCCCTCGCGTTTTGATCGTGAGGGGTAGAAATAACGAAAATGTTCTGCATCTTGTTTGGGCACACGGTGTCCTCGGCAGACTGTTGTTCCGCCAAGGCCGCCGCCATGACCAGGGCTTAAGCGAGGAGTATGATATCCGTTTTGGAATCGTCGAGGCCTCCCTTGGGGCACACGATGATCTTGATTTGGTCCTTGGGTAATTTCGGTAGCCTCGAGGCTGCCATTACCGGCTTCATGAACCTTTTGGCCCGTGAGTTGGCTGTGCGGCTGCCAGCCGGCATATTCTTGGTGAGACGTTGCCCGCCATACGACGGCGCATTCCTTGGTTGTTTTCGTTTGATCCCGAGGGTGGTCGTCCATCCCGCTTCATCGAGCTCCTCCGGGGCGATTTTCATCCCCTCGACGACTATGGCCCCAGGCATGGTTTCTGTTGGTCAGTAGCTCGCTTGAAACGCCGGTCGTCCGCGCCGGCGGGGGGGGGGGGGGGGGGGGGGTTAGGCCTACGCCTTCTCGCACTGCCGCGCCGTAAGTAGGCGTAGCCGCTTAGGGTTGGCGCTCTCGCGGCGTGGTCGGAGATTCAAGCGGTCACGAAATGGTGAAAAGTCCACCCACCGATACGAGTCCACTATCTGCGCAATCCTCGGAACTTGCCGCTTCATAAAAGGTATACTTTCCGTGGGTCGGCTTCGCAAAACAGCCAAAAACCTTGGAAAATGGGATACGATGGCACGTCCGCACTACACTGCGCCTTCTTCTCTGAAAATAAAAAGGGTGGGTCTAAAAATTAATGTGCGGAAAACTAAAGTAATGTTTACCAGACTCGGAAGAGAACAGCAGTTTATGATAGGTAGCGAAGCACTGGAAGTGCTAAAGGAATACATCTACTTAGGGCAGGTAGTGACCGCAGATCCGGATCATGAGACTCAAATGATCAGAAGAATAAGAATGGGCTGGAGTGCGTTTGGCAGGCATTCTCAGATCATGAGCAGCAGGTTACCATTATCCCTCAAGAGAAACGTGTATAACAGCTGTGTCTTACCTGTGCACGGGACAGAAACCTGGAAACTTACGAAATGGGTTCTACTTAAATTGAGGACGACGCAGCGAGCTATGGATAGAAGAATGATGGGTGTAACGTTAAGGGATAAGAAAATAGCTTATTGGGTGAGGGAACAAACGGGAGGTAATGACTTCTTAGTTGAAATCAAGAAAAAAATAATGGGGCATGGTCAGAACATGTAATGAGGAAGGAAGATAAATGATGGTCATTAAGAGTTACGGACTGGGTTCCAAGGGAAGGGAAGCGTAGCAGGGGGCGGCAGAAAGTTAGATGGGTGGATGAGATTAACAAGTTTGCAGCGACAACATGGCCACAATTAGCACATGACCAGGGTAGTTGGAGAAGTATGGGAGAGGTCTTTGCCCAGCAGTGGGCGTACCCGGGCTGATGATGATGATGATCATCATCATAATCATCATCATCATTATAATTATTACGGGGAAGAGGAGCTTAAAATCTTTGTTTATGGTGACCAGTCAACTATAGCACGCACAAAAATGCGTCATGTGGTCGACACATGCTCAGAAGCCAGTACTGCGGAAAAGGAGTGCGAGTGGAAGCGCTGGAAGTTCCTTGCATCTGTGCAGATATCATGGCTACTCCGTCAAATTCCGTTCTACTTCAACTTTCAAGATTTCACTTCCAAGTCGCAAACGCCTCGCAGGGCGGCGAAAGTGAAAATAATGACCTTTTGATAGGCGCTCATCATTACTGGGAAATTGTCAAAGTTAGGTGGGCGGATGAGATTAAGAAGCTTGCAGGGACAAGATGGGCACAATTAGTACATGACCGGGGTAGTTGGAGAAGTATGGGAGAGGCCTTTGCCCTGCCGTGGGCGTAACCAGGATGATGATGATGATGATGATTTACGACTCAGGTTCACAAACTATGAATTTGGAAGAACGATAACGCCTTTGTTACAAATCCGCTTGTCAGGTCAGGCTTGCGTGATGGTTTGTTATTATAAAACAACTATGTTGCTTGAAATAGCAGATGCCAACTATTCGATATCAGAATCTAACAGCATAGTAAATGTTAAATTGTGTTGCAGACCGAATCAAATTAATGGGATGTTCGCTTAGCTGTTAGAAAAATATATTCGCGCACCTATCTTCAGCATGAAGGTTCTCTGCAATAAACATGTAAAAAACGAAAGGGACAAAAATATTTAGAAGAAGCCAGCTCGCATGAACGCCGCGCCTTTGTGCCAGCATACATACTGTTGCAATTGTCAGCACGTCCCAAGTTCCGCGAGGTCAATCTCACCGCTGAGTGCCACTGTTGCGAAGTCGGCGGTTCGCACGGCCAACGAACTTTCCATCGATGGCGCCGTGCCAGGTGCAGGGAGAATGGGTTCCTAGCAACGCCTAGGAGGAATAAGAAAAAGGAATACGTATATTGAAAAAGGTACATGGTTGAGATTACAAAACGGCTCCAACTATCGGAGCAGACCATGGTAACGTCTTAGCATGTCCGAGTCACACTGTTTCTGAGCATCGTCTTCCTCAGCCGTCTGAATCCGCGTTTTATGCCTGCGTCCTCGTCGTCATCATCATCAACATCATCATCATCATCATCATCATTTATTATTCCCTTAAGGGCCCCGTATGGGGTATTACAAAAGGGGGAGGCAAAACAATAATACAAACATCGGAGGAATAGTCATGTACAAAGCAAAAAAAGGCAACAACTGAAACGACACTAAAAAGAACAGGTTTTTGCATAATTAGTTGGAAATATGGGTGGTTAGTAACTCTCGAAATTGCGAAGGGTTTCGCTCTACAACAATGGATTCCGGGAGCGAGTTCCATTGTTCTATTGCAGAGGGAAGGAAGAATTTGTTGAAAGCATTTGTAGACCCATGAAGGCGTTGGATACATAAAGAATTGAATAGACGATGTGATGAGCGAATAGGTGGAAATAAAAGTGAGGAACGAAGGTGAGGAAAGTTATAGTGCAATTTATGGAATAGGCAGAGTTGCGAAATTATGCGTCTTGATGCTAAAAGGGGTAGACCAATAGATAACTTCAAGTTAGTAACGCTGATAGTGTTGTCATAATTCGATAAGATAAAGCGGGAGGCACGATTTTGAGTAGCTTCTAAAGTGTCATTCAAGTACTTTTGATGCGGATTCCAAATTGTAGACGCGTATTCTAATTTGGTACGGATGAAAATTTCATATGCTAGTTTACGAATACACGGAGGAGACAAGGATAGGGATCTTTCAACATAGTTAAGGGATCTTGAGGCATCGGCTGTTATTTATTGAATGTGGTTCGACCAATTTAGTTTGTTAGTTATGATAACGCCAAGGTAGCGGTAACTGTCGACCTCAGATAAATTCACAGAGCCCAAAGAGTATAGAAATTTGGATGTAGAGCGTTTACGTGATACATGCATTAACTTGCATTTGGAGACATTTAGTTCCATCATCCAGCGTGAGCACCACTTGTCAATAGAATTTAGGTCATTTTGCAGAATGTATTGGTCAGTGTTAGTAGTGACACGACGGTAAATAACACAGTCATCGGCGAATAGGCGTATTGTGGATGCTATGTCTGTTGGGAGGTCGTTAACGTATATTAGAAAAAGGAGTGGGCCGAGGGCGGATCCCTGGGGTACACCGGATATTACTTTGGTAGTATCTGAACAGCGACCGCCAACACAGGTGAACTGGAGGCGATTTGTCAGGAAGCAAATGATCCATGATAGGATTAGTGGGTCGAGGTGAAGGCATGAAAGTTTGGACACTAGTCGGTGATGAGGGACGCGACCGAAAGCCTTTGAAAAATCTATGTAAATTACGTTAGTCTGAAATGAAGAATCTAAGTTTAGGTGGAGATCTGTGGTGAATTCAAAAAGTTGTGTTTCGCATGATAAGCCTGGACGAAAGCCATGTTGTTGGCTAAAGAAAAAAGAATTTCTGTCGAGATGGGACGCTATTTGGGAACATATGACGTGTTCTAAAAGTTTACAGGCAATACATGTAAGTGAGATCGGGTGATAATTGGATGGGTTGGAGCGCTTACCAGATTTAAAAACGGGGGTTACTTTGCTTAGTGTCCAGTCCTTGGGAATAGTACCCTCGCTTATAGACTGGGTAAAAATGATTTGTAATATCTGGCTATAAATGACGTTAGTGCCTTTTAGTATCTTCACCGGTATGTTGTCAGGTTCGGGGGAGCTAGATATGTTAAGTTTATTTATTAGGCTTGCGATACCTTCAGCAGTTACATCAATGGGAGGCATTTCAGTGCCGCAAAATCTTGGTAAAAAAGGAATGTTGGTGGAAGATTCACAAGTGAAGACGGAAGAGAAGTACGAATTGAAGACGTCAGAACACTCTTCAACTGGAACATGGGACCCATTAGGATTAGTTATGGTAATGTTATGCGACTAATTTCTGCTTGGTGCGAGTATTTTCCAAAATTTTTTCGGGTTTACACGGATGATATTGAGAAGATCCTGGTGATAACATTTTTTTCTTAGAAAGCTTCAGAAGGCTGTTGTACTCGCGCAGGCAGGTGAAATACTTCTTCCATTTCGGGGCAGAACCACATTTTTTTGCCACTCTGAAAAGGCGCTTTTTCTTCTGTGCTAGTTTTTTTAGTTGGCTTGTGTACCACGACTTTCCCATGGCACCACGAATGCACACAAGGGGTACGTGATTATTGATTAAGCTGAGTAGCTTATGCTTGTACAACAACCAGTTTGCATCAACAGACCTTCTGAAGGCAGTTTCCTTGAGGTATTTAAAAGAAATATTCAGTTCACTGTTAATTACGGAAAAGTCAGCTTTTTTGTAGTCCCGAATTAGTTTTATTGAACGCTGTTTGGCTGGAACTGGGATTTCCAAATTGAAAAGGACAATACTGTGATCGCTCAGCCCATTGACACATGCTATAGACTGAATGTATTCGGGTTGAGAAGTGAGGACCAGGTCAAGGGTGTTTGAGCCACGTGTGGGTAAACTTACTGTCCGTGTAAGGTTGAAGTTTAAGGCTAAATCAAGGAAATCTTTTGACTGACGGGATGACGCTGTTATTGTCCCAGTTTCTATCCGGAAAGTAAAAATCACCACAAATAATACAGTTAGCACGTGGGAATTTAGCGGATGTATCTAAAATGACAGTGTTAACTTCGTCGATAAAGGAAGGGTCACAATCGGGTGGGCGATAACATGATATGAGAATGCATGTGCATGTAGGCATGGATATGCGCACACAAATAATTTCGTGAGTACAATTGTTCGGGAGCTGGTAACAAGGAATGCTGTTTATCGTGAAGACAAGAACGCCACCACCCCTTCGTTCCCTTCTATCACGTCTGTAAACAGTGTAGGGGGAATCTGCATGCAGTAGCTCAGTGCTATCTTTGTCAGGAGTTAACCAAGACTCGGTGAAAATGGCCATGTCTGTGTTATTATCGTCGAGAAGGGCTTCAATGGTATCTTTTTTTGACATGTAACTGCGTACATTAGCCAGTATAACAGAAAGTATGTGATTGCGTGAAGTTTCAACAGGGTTTAGTAGCGGCTGGGAGGGAAAGGAGAGTGCTGGGCAAGCCTGAAGTGATAGCTATGATTTAACTTGTAAAACTGAGTCTGATTGCACGTCATAAAAGTGGCCGTGGCTTAGCTAAGGGTAAGCCCAGGATGCGAAGCATACTAGCCTTTATTTTAGTTGTTGAACCACTGTTTAGCCTGGTTAACTGCTGTTGCTTGGCTATACTTGGTTCGGCTAGACGAAGAAACAACTCATGCAGGCGAGCGCACGAGCTGAGACCCGGCTATGTAGCTACGCGGCCGCAAGCGAGCGCACGAGTTGAGCCTCCGCTTTTGCAGCTGTTATGACGTCATATGGTAGCTACGCGGCCGCGCGCGGCGCAGCAAGGAAGAGCGTGGTTGTGCGGCTAGTATGCTTCGCATAAAGCACTGCCTATCATTCATCTGAAGTTTATCGAAGCGTATCTTGAAAGTGGAGGCGTTGTTTTGTTTCGCATAGGCGTACAACGTTTTCCTTGCAAGCCGGACGCGCGATGAGAAATCTTCCCCGGAGGCTGCTTAAGTAGCGAGTCTCCCGCGCCAGAAGTTGCTCGCCAGGCGAAAAGCACGGTTTGGGTTAGAAGTGGCGGGCCTGAGGCTGAAATGGTTGGTCCGAAGGCAGGGGAAGTTGGCAGGCGGTGTCATTCCAGTTGCGAGCAAAAGATGAGGAAGGGCAGGTTCCACCGAGAAAGGCAGCCGAGGTGATTGACGATAGGAGCAGCGCCTGCGCATACAAAGTAGGCGTCATGACCACGCTCGGTGCGGTGGCGTACCCCCATCATTGTTCATGGTTTCCACCAATCCGGCGTCAGGATCCAGCTGTCATCAGGAGACCAATGCCGGCGTTGGTGAGCTGGTTACCCCTTTCGGTGCGCCGATGTTATCGGTGAACTGGTGCCCTTCTCGGTGAGCCCAGTCGGAAACGCACGCACATCACTGGGCGCAAAGAGGGAAAGTAAAGGGAACGCACGCTGACTCCGAACCCCGGCGTGGTCGTGCCTGTTTATGCGACTCAGAGGTGACAAGACGCGTAGCCTTGCACGGACCTTCACTCCAGCATGGACAGGGCAATTTGGGCTGCTGACAGGTGCCAAGAATCGTAGCGTGAGGCGTGACAACTGCATGTCGCAGGGGAGGCATCCCCCCTCTGAATGGCCGCCGTGCTCAACAACACCTAGCACGGAAGATGAAATTGTCAGATTTCGAACACCGACAACTAGAGTCCAGCGCCCTCTCAAGGTTTAACCTGTCTGGGTTTCTCCGGCAAGCGGGCTCGAAGTCGGGAGTGAAAACTTCTAGACGGCACTGCAGCCTGAAGCAAAAACATTCCCAGTACACACTCGTAAGCATCCCGCAATTATTTTTATCCTCGTGAAAACTGCTGCGAGAGACTGTGGCTGTAAGTCGACAACTACTCGCGCTTAGTGTCCATCAAGGGTAAAGAAACTAAATTGAAGAAGAAAGTATCCTCACTCGAGGTAAAATGTGCACGCAAAAAGCAGCAGCAACTACTCGAGAAAATGGACCACACTTTGTGTGTCGTGAAAAACTGTGCGAAACGTCAGTTTTTTTAACTCTTTTTTTGTTGCTAACTGTGATCATTCATTATGTGTTTGGGAAATGTCTGTTATCACTAGAAGACTTTTCTACGGTTTGCATGTCAGACTGCACATGAGGAATGCGGGATATTTTTGTTTTGTGCCTCTTCTTGAATTACAAGTAACTGCCGCATGTTTGGCAGTGAACTTCTATATAAGCGGAAATGCTTCCTTCACCTGGCCTGCAACAATTCCGTCGATTCCGAAGACCCGGTGGAAACATTACCACTCTGCTACCATTGCATCATGTCGCCTGGCATTTTGCTGCTATAGTGGATTTGTAATTTGGCGATTTGCGAACCGCCTTTAATTACAAAACAAAATCTTATCATTTTTTCTCGATGTAAATAAATCATTTCCATTTGAGTAGTTACGAATTCTAACGTTACGTTTATATCCTTCGATGCGTGCAAGTCTACGCATTTTGTTGTAGTCTTCTTTTTCGACTTATCTGGTGTGTTTTGTATTTAGTCACCGTTTACTATTGTGTCTCGTGCAAATCTGTCAAGTTGTTTTTAGGAAGAGCTTTTACCCACAGCCTCTTTCATATTTCTGATATAAATAAAATTCTATTGTATGGCATCTAACGTTTCTGTCTGCGGCACCTGATTACAGCTTTCAGCTACTACTATGCGTGCCCTTTTATTATTCCACGTTTTCATTAGTGCGCTTTGATATACTTATCCAAGAGCACAGGTTTCCGCAGTGTTTCCGTGTGCGACAAACTAATTCATCGTTATTGCGTGCAGCTCTTCTCGATGCTGTTGGAGAGACTGGAAGTGTACAACAAGACCGTCGTACCGCCCGTAGATGACACCATCGATCCTCGGGGCAGTCCTAAGTTCCACGACGGCGTCTGGGCACCGTGGGTGAAATGAGTACGGGTCTCGAATCGAGGCGCACTTTTGACGCGAAAGCGCATCCGACGCTGGCAGCGAAAACAATAGCGCCCCTTGTTCCCCTCAGCAATGGTTCCCATGACTAGGCTGTCAGTTCGCTCTCGAGCTGTCTACATCGTGGGCAAACCGATGCATATATTCGTATTAAACCTTCATTGAAGACTTGAAGCCTGTGCCGTCGTCGTGTAGTGTCAGACCATGCGGAGAAACGATATTCGGTGGCTGCCGCTGATATATATATATATATATATATATATATATATATATATATATATATATATATATATATATATACATATATATATCCCTATGTAGGGGCCTTGTAAGGTATTTTACAAGTAAATAAATAAACAAATAAATTATCCGTCCTCACCAGCCATTGGAGTATTGTGATGATTGTGATCTCGACCACCCGGATATCCTCAAAGGCTGAGGCGCGCGGCTACATATATATGCATATCTATACGTGTATATATATGTAGCCGCGCGCCTCAGCCTCTGAGGATATCCGGGTGGTCGAGATCACAATCATCACAGTACTCCAATGGCTGTTGAGGACGGAGAATTTATTTATTTATTTATTTATTTATTTATTTATTTATTTATTTACTTGTCAAATACCTTACAAGGCCCCTACATAGGGATTGAGTAAAGGGTGCATAGAATCAAGTAAGTACATAAAATCAAGTAACAATATGAAGGTAAAGAAGAAGAAAAAAAAACATCAGCCAAGTGCGCAGCCCAGAAATTAGAGAAACGTATTAGCTGCATACAGCTGTATATGAGTACAATAAAAAGCAACTCTATGAGTTTGTAACAAACATATTACAGTTCAAGGAAAAGGTTGAAAAAAATAACAGAGAACAGTTAGTGTGATATCAATTGTTAACAAGAGCTAAGCGAGTTGAGTGAGTGCCTGAATTTTTCACGGTCGGTTTCCCTAACTATGTTATCGGGGAGGCTGTTCCAAAGCCGAATGGCACGTGGAACTGCAAACGAGTTAAATGATTCTGTTTTACCATAGATGCGCGTCAAGATATGATGATTGTGCAATCTGTGCGACGTGTGCAATGACGTTTCTAGATGTAGGGAGCGTTTGTTTGTGTGGTGGGCGTATTTATGAAATAATGACAAAAGGGCTATGTCGCGATGATTACTTAGTAGCAGTAGTGAAAGGTGAATCTTTATTTTACGCAACAATGGTAGCCATGGTCCCGGGAAATGACACGTGCGGCTCTGTTTTGGATTGATTCCAGCTTGTTAAGTAATTTTGGTGGGGAGACGAGACTGGAGCGGCGAACTCAAGTCGAGGGCGAACAAATTTTTGAAATGCCAGTTTGCGGATAAGTGTTGATGAGTTTCGAAGGTTAAGACGCAGGTAACCCAGTGATCGAGAAGCACTGGCACAGATTGTGGTAATGTGAGAAGTACAGGAGAGGTTTGTTGAAAGATTTACGCCTAGTTATTTAGATGATGAAGTGCAAGATACTGGGACATTTTTAATACAGTAGCAATAGTCCACGCTAGTGCGTTTGCGGGTGATTTACATTTTGAATATAGAGTCATTAGCCAGGTGTCACACCAATTAGTCATTTGGTTAAGATAATTTTGGAGGATCAGGTGTTCATCAGAGCTGTTAATAGAACGATAGATAATGCAGTCGTCAGCGAAAATGCGCAGGCATGATGAAAAGTTTTTGCCACTTACTTCCTGCCAGGGCTGAGTTTCGGTCGTGTTGCTACGACCACTCGCATAGTGCTTGGCGCAAAAATTTCGGACATAGCGGAGGGAAGTCGAAATACATGAGCGCTATTTTTAATAATGGTTAAATAAAGGATGGGTTACCGGTATATATATATATATATTCATTCTGTATTCTAGTGAAGAGTGAAGTATTGTAGTGAATTGTAGTGAAGAGGAATGCCCGCCACCGCAGCCACATCGCCAGTCGCCCGGGAGGCGCGAGCGCGAGATTGCCTAAGCTGCTCTGGTTGAGACACGCTGCCTGCTGCTCTCTTGGGCTGTATTCATATTAGAATCTGGTGGAGCTGGTGGGTACTACAATATATATATATATATATATATATATATATATATATATATATATATATATATATATATATATATATATATTGTGACGAAGAAGATTGGCAGGCTCAAAAGCCCCGTTGCCATCGCGTGGCTCGTACCCAGTTCGTTCGCTGGCTGCGCCCTACCTGCCGGTGCTGAGTTTGTCGCTGCTGCTCTACGAGCCGAATAAACCCCCTTTACAATTGGTGGAGGTGCTGGGTACAACCAGAATTCTGGAACTTCGTAATCGGACACTGCAGTCTATCTTCATAATGCCGGAAGAAGGACCGCCACAACCAGCTGCCCCGGTGACTACCGTGGTCTGCCCCGGCCCGTTTCTGCAACGCGACCCACCCATCTTCAGTGGTACCGAAGACCATGAAGTCGAAGACTGGCTCGCTGACTACGACCGGGTGAGCATCCACAACCACTGGGACAACACCAAAAAACTTAATTACGTGTCATTTTATTTGAGTGGTCTTGCCAGCGTGTGGCACCGCAACCACGAACGTGATCTGACGACGTGGACGACCTTCAAGACTAACGTCACAGAGGTATTCGGGCGCCCCGCGGTTCGCAAGCTTCGCGCCGAGCAACTTTTGCGTGGCCGTGCGCAACAGTGCGGGGAGACATTTACCAGTTATATAGAAGATGTCGTCGACCTCTGCAATCGCGTTGACGTCGCAATGCCTGATGCCGAGAAGATCCGCCATATCCTAAAAGGCATTGAAGACGACGCCTTCCAGATGTTGTTGGCGAAAAATCCCTCGACAGTCTCTGAACTCGTCAGTCTGTGTCAAAGCTTTGACGAACTGCGCAAACAACGCGTAGCCATCCGCCAATCTATACCTCAGGCCACTTCAATGTCGAGCTTGGCTGCTGCCCCGGAAAACACTTCGCTGCTGCTACAGATCAAGGAGTTCGTCCGTGAAGAGGTGGCTCGTCAGCTTTCCTTGATTCCACTTGCACACGGCCAGCCGAGTACTCCGTTGGCGCCCGCTCTCCAATCTGTCATCAAGGAGCAGGTAGCCGACCATATTTCGCCTTCTCTTCAACAGGCTCCGACGGCCGCTGCCCTGACGTACGCCGAAGTCGCGATGAGGCCTGCGCCACAGACCTACGGTCCCCTTCACCCACCTTTGCGCCCACCCGTATCCCCTCCAGTCCGTCCACTCGTGAACTATGCACGACCTCAAGAGCATTGGCGCACGGAAGACAACCGTCCGATTTGTTTTTATTGTGGCCATGCTGGACACGTGGCACGTCACTGTCGCCTGCTTACACCGAACGTCCCGAACAATGTGCGTCCATATGCGCCACGTTTCCAACAACGCCGCAACTATTCGGACGCCTTTGAATCTCCTTCTGCCGTCGACACCGCATTCTCCGCCGCTCGCCGTTCACCTTCTCCTCGCCGCCGCTCGCTTTCCCCCATGCACCGGCGGCGGAGCCCTTTGCGCCAGGAAAACTAAATATCGCAGTTCAGGAGGCGAGAACTGCGGTGCCAGCGAAATGTATAAGGCCTCACACTTCTCCGAAGAATGTTATTGAAGTCGCAATCGAAGGAACATTGACGCTAGCGCTTGTCGACACCGGCGCTGCACTTTCAGCGATAGATGCCCGTATTTGCCGCAAGATCGGAAAAGTGACGACGCCGCTTTCTGGACTGTCTCATCGAACTGCCAACGCGCAGCACGTCGAGCCATCCGGCGCCTGCACTGCTCGCGTCGTAATTCAGGAGGTCCTCTATATTATAGAATTCATCGAGTTGCCATCATGTTCACACGACGTCATATTAGGTTGGGACTTTCTCTCCACACATCATGCGATCATTGACTGCGCCCGCGCTGAAATCGAGCTGTTTCAGTTTTCGACCGATATTATCACTGACCATAAGGACCATTGTCGCAAAATTGCTGTTTCAGACGACACCGTTACACCTGCCTGGTCTTCCACTCTTGTCAGCATCTCTTACGAATCTGTAGATGACGGCACAGTACTCTTCGCTCCGTCCGAACTCTTAGTTCGCCGCCGTTCACTAACACTGCCGTTCGCTGTCCTCGAGTTCAAAGCTGGCGCCTCTCTCATGTGCGTCTCCAACCCATCGGGTGAACCAATTGCTTTACGCCGCCGGGAAAGCCTTGGCAGAGCAGAGCCCCTGACCTCATCTTCAATATTTGACACGATGGACGACTCCACTTATCTTGCTGCTCTCGAGGCATCGCCTCCTCAGTCACTGCCGCGTTCTTTTACGCCAGCTGTTGCCAGTGACCTTACGACGACGCAGCGCGACGAACTTCTTCGCTTCCTCCAAGGCTTCTCTTCCCCTTTGGCTACCAAGCAACATCACTCGGCTGCACAACGACTGTTTCCCACACTATCGATACTGGGAGCCATGCACCAATTCGTCAGTGTCCCTACCGAGTATCGGCGACTGAAAGACGCGTTATCAATGACCAGGTGAACAATATGCTCATTCGCGGTGTCATCCAGCCTTCTAGTAGTCCTTGGGCATCACCAGTCGTCCTAGTTAAAAAGAAAGACGGCACCATACGATTTTGCGTCGATTATCGAAGGCTTAACAAGATTACCCGAAAGGATGTATACCCGTTGCCACGTATTGACGACGCACTTGACTGTTTGCAAGGAGCGGAGTTTATTTCCTCCTTAGATCTCCGCTCTGCCTACTGGCAGGTGCCCATGGCTGACGCTGACTGTTCGAAAACCGCGTTTATAACACCAGACGGCTTGTATGAATTCACTGTAATGCCGTTTGGTCTGTGCAATGCGCCCGCCACCTACGAACGCATGATGGACGGCATCCTACGTGGCCTGAAGTGGCATACTTGCCTCTGCTACCTCGACGACGTTGTCATCTTTTCTCCTTATTTTCCGACCCATCTTCGGCGTTTACATCAAGTTTTGACCTGTCTCCAGAATGCTGGTCTCCAGCTTAACTTAAAAAAGTGCCGATTTGCAGCTCGAAAACTGACTATATTAGGCCACGTTGTCTCCAAAGAAGGCATTCTTCCTGATCCCGCTAAACTTCGCGCCGTATCCGAATTTCCAAAGCCCACTAACTTGAAAGCACTACGCAGCTTCATTGGCCTATGCCCTTATTTTCGACGTTTCGTTCGCAATTTCGCTACTGTGATCGCACCACTAAACCAACTTCTCCAAGGCGACAATGAACTTTCTGCTTGGTCGGAAGCCTCTGATGATGCCTTTACGACTCTTCGTCACCTACTCACGTCTCCGCCAATCTTGCGCCATTTTGATCCCAGCGCGCCTACAGAACTTCACACTGACGCCAGTGGTGTCGGCCTTGGTGCCATGCTCGCACAACGCAAGAACACTAATGCCGAAGACGTAGTCGCCTATGCCAGTCCTGCCCTCACGATACCTGAGGCCAATTACTCAGTAACAGAAAAAGAGTGCCTGGCTATCGTATGGGCTCTTCAAAAATTTCGTCCATATCTCTACGGTCGACGCTTTGACGTGGTGACGGATCATCATGCTCTTTGCTGGTTGTCCAACCTAAACGACCCGTCGGGCCGCCTCGCTTGGTGGGCCCTCCGAATCCAGGAATATGATATCCGTGTCGTCTATCGCTCTGGACGCAAACACTCTGACGCCGACGCCCTCTCGCGCTCCCCAGTTCCTTCAGACAGCAGCACTCCTACCTACAGACATGACATCTCACCACTTGACATCATGGACATGGCATCGGAGCAACGAAAAGACCCATCGATCGTCATGATGTTCGACTTTTTGTCAAATCCTCCGGCAACTTCGGCACCTCGAGCGCTACGCCGACAGGCGCAGCCTTTCACAATCCGGAACGGACTTTTATACCATTGCAACTACCACAATGACGGCCGCAAATGGCTCTTAGTAGTGCCTCGCCACCTACGACAAGAGTTCTGCTCCGCTTTTCATTCTGACCCGCAGTGTGGTCACGGCGGACCGTCAAAAACCTACACACGGCTTCGCCTAAAATATTATTGGCGAGGGATGTGCACCTTCGTCCACAAATACGTACGCTCCTGCATTGCCTGCCATCGACGCAAATGTGTCCCGCATGTCTCCATCGCACCTCTCCAACCACTTCCCTGCCCAGCTCAGCCATTTGACCGTGTCGGCATTGATATATACGGGCCTCTCCCATCTACTGGCGCTGTCAACCGATGGATTATTGTCGCCGTAGATCATTTGACACGGTATGCTGAAACCGCCGCCTTGCCTGCCGCATCAGCAAAAGACATCGCCTCGTTCATTCTAAACAACTTCGTTCTTCGCCATGGCGCACCTCGTGAACTGTTGAGCGATCGGGGCCGCGTATTCCTCTCAGATGTCCTGCAGTCACTCCTATCTGAATGCCAAATTATTCACCGCACTACTACTGCTTATCATCCACAGACCAATGGCTTAACAGAACGATTCAACAGAACTCTTGGTGACATGCTATCAATGTATGTTGCATCTGACCACTCCAACTGGGACCTTGTACTTCCGTTCGTCACTTACGCATATAACACTGCCTCTCAAGCCACTACCGGATTCTCACCATTTTTTCTGCTTTTCCCGTACCGGCCGGACCCTGCTGAATGCTCACCTGTTTCTACGGTTGCTCAGCACGCCGAGAAATCCCGCCAAGAACGGGCCAGTTCTTTGACGTCTGATCAACAGTGCTGCCAAAAAGAACGTCATGACCTCAATCCTCCCCCTCACCCCTTCCCCGTAGACTCACTCGTGTGGCTTTGGGTCCCGCCTATTGCTGCTCCTAGCCTTTCGTCCAAGCTCCTCCCGAAGTACCACGGGCCCTACCGCGTGGTTACACAAAAATCACCAGTGAACTACGTGGTCGAACCCGTATCGCCATCTTCCGATCTGCGTCGTCGGAGGCGAGAGACTGTGTACATTGACCGGCTGAAGCAGTATTACGATCCGCCCACCTCTTCCTGGGTCGCCAGGATGACCACACTTCAATTCCGGGGGTGATTGTGACGAAGACGATCGGCAGGCTGAAAAGCCCCGTTGCCATTGCGTGGCACGTACCCGCTTCGTTCGCTGGCTGCGCCCTACCTGCTAATGCTGAGTTTGTCGCTGCTGCTCTATGAGCCGAATAAACCCCCGTTACAATATATATATATAAAGGCGAATACCAGACATGCGCAAATAGACCTACCGATAAATTATTTCTTTCCCTTCAGTAACCACGTGGCTACAATATGCGGCTAAACAGCAGTCGCGTACTTTGTAAACCTTACTAGAGTGCTCTCTAAACTAGGCCCAAGTACATGTGCTAAACAATAAAAAAAACTTCCTGCCCGCTATTTTCACGTACCTGTGTCCTTTGCCAGCAGACTCTTCACCTGCCGTCGGCAAACGCCCTCATGTCACTTCTCGCAATCTTTCTAGTGCCAACCAACTTGTGGTCGGCGCATCATAGCGCCGGGTGCTTTTGCGCCATAGAACCCTACATAACGACCTTTCTCCTACAGCCAACGGCTGTCTTTCCCTTCCCTTTGAACCCATTGTGTTACTCTTAATACCAAGTGTGCTACGCATTATGTCACTTGCCCAACGAAATCCAATTAATCCGTTAATCCTAATTAGAATACCAGCCACCCACTTTGCTCTTCAATCCATTCTTACGCCGTCCTATCATTTAATGTTAGCCGTATCATTTCGCCCGAAAGAGTGCGTAGATTCCAGATTCGAAATTCCAATTCGCCCATATCAGCACCTTAATAAATGGCGCATCGTTCGTCATAGCGGTCGAGTGATGGCAAGCAGGCTCACAGATATATTAGTATACCACGGATATTTACAGGAATCGAAAGAAAGAAATTAGATGGGGAAATCGGTACGATAACACAAAGGATGGTCGCTTGCTATTTGAAACTCGAGCTGCCTGCCTAAGTACAAAAACATTGCGGAACAAATATTCACAACAAGATGAGGCGTGCTTATGCTGCAGCAAAAATCCGGGGACTCCTCAGCACATCCCGATGGAATGCGCAGGGATTCACCCAGTGAGAACCCTAGGTAACGTACACCTTCCAGAAGCCCTTGGATTTAAAGTGGAGTGAAGCATCCACCGTTCAGCTGTCGAGATAAGCTAGAGACGTTTAGAGTATTGCTGGAAATGAAGCAGAGTAGAGAATAATACGACCGAATCCGTTACAGGCGCAGGTAGCGGTAGAAGGTAGACAAAGAAGTTTTGAGGGAAGAAAAAGTCTAAGCAGATGTATACAAAAATGTTTGAACAAAAATTATGTAAAGCATACCCGATTAAGTCAAGCAGGCTAGGGGACCATTTGTCACGGCTCAAATTTAAAGGGGATGCCAATAAACAATCATCCTCAACAAAACCATAGTCACTGACCTACCGCGACGGTGAGCCCCTGCTTCGCATGGAGACGAGTACAAATTATTTCCGTCATTATTGTCTATAGAAGTGCAGTTATGATGAAGACACAAACAACAAGCACCGTGAAAGGTTTGACAGGGCCCTTGTGCTTTTTCGACACAGCAAAGACTGAGCAGCAAAGGCACCAGGAAATTCAAGTTACAAAAATATGAAAAAAGAAGAAGTGACATCAAGTTTGCGAAAATTTTTCATATCAAGAAATATATCCAATTTATTAGGAAGGAAAATTCACCTCTTGGGGATTAAATGTTTAATTGTGCCACGTTTAAAACGCCGTAAGAACTTGTGGGAGGATCGTAAAATGAGGATCCCCAAGTGCTTCTCGAAGAACAAAAGTTAGTTCGGTTCCTGGCGGTACGCTTCCAGTAGGTTAGACGTCATGGGCAACTCACTCACGCTGACGACGTCTCTGAGAACGCTGAAATCGAATAGATCGGGAAGCAGCGCATCATCACCTTGGGGGGGCATCGCCGGTCACAGCTGCGTCACCTCCGTGATCAAACTGCGGCTCCTCTTTGCTCTCGACAACTTCGATGTCAATAGTGATGAATCTAATGAATCTTCGAGACATCGCCACAGTATGTATATTCCCCCTCCTGTATCCCGTAATGACACGTTTAAGTATAGCATCTTTCCCAGAACGATAAAAAAGTGGAACATGCTTCCCGATTTCGTAGTTCAGTCTGCCTCTTTAAATAATTTTCTGAGTAGTTTGCATGCCATTATTTATTCCGAGAGCGCGGTGCGTTAATTATCTGTCTTTCTGAATCATCGGATTTTATGATTTTGTTATTATCTGTGTATGCTGTTCTTATTTTACATGCCTCAAGGTACATTGATTGGTTTTTTCTGCTTGCTGCATTACAATGTATATGCAATGCAATTTCTTTTTTGTACGTTGTATTCAGATGTATCGTACGATCTGCCTCAATCAGATGTGTTGACATTGCTTGTTTTATTATTTTTTCTCCACTCCTGTAAAGAAAGGGCTGACAGTATCAATAAAGAAAGAAAGAAAAAAAGGAAGAAAGGAAGAAGAATCAGAAGATTCAACAGGTCCCGATGAAGTTAAGTCCCTCTTAACGTCCGGTGAGACCTGCGGATTCAACGTAAAAGAAAAAAGAATGAGGCTTGTAGTGCCCGTCGCTTATCGATTGGGTTATGCCTAATGTAGGCATCAAAACTATCTCTCCAGATAAGCTGCTGCGGTCCGGATTCATTTCATTGACCAATGGATCTTTTTACCCGTTTACAATGCACGCTTTCCAATGACTTTAATACCGATGCGACATTTCCGAATTTTGTTAAAGCATTAGCCTTTCTTCACTCGTTCTTGCGCCGTTGGCGCCGTCCGAAGGGGTGGGCCATTCGCGGAGATAGTGCAATCTGCAGTTCCCATGGATACATGCCGATAGGTACGTGCCATTGCGTATGTACCGTCGTCGTCACGCTCACACTGCTATTGTCATGAAGTCGTAGCGCCATCTCACGCCATCGACATCTGCTTTTCATAATGCAGTCATCATCATCACACCGTCGTCGTCATACAGCCATCTTCATGCCATATTCGTCATACCTCTTCATCTTATTGTCATGACATCCTCGTCGTCATGCCGCATTTATCGTTCCATCGACGTCATTCCTTCGCCATTCCATTGTAATCATGCTGTCGCCACTAAGTCGTGATCCTGCCAGCGTCGTCATGTCATCGCGGTCATCCAGTAATTGTCATGCAATCGTTTTCATGCAGTCGTCGTGATGCCGTCGTGGTCGTTCTGTCGTCATGCAATTGTCGTCATTCGATTGTCACCATGCCGTCGTCGTTATACTAGCTTCGTCAATTCAGAATCACCATGCCATCAGCATGCGGTCGTCGTCATAGAGCCTTCGGCGATGATAGTTTCCTTAGAAAGCAGGCGAGCAGTCGAGCATCGGAGAGGAATGCAGTAGCGCGACCGCTGGATACGCTAGAGCGCTCTTTACTCTTCTGTCTTTTGCTACTTTCGCGCGCTACGCAGTACCGCCGTTATTCACTACGACAAACTCGCCCAAGCTTCTATCCTAGCACCCTGGGTACCTTCTTATTCAGCGCCCTTCATAGTAGCTAAAATAAGAGCGCTATAAAACGTTCACAGAAATGCCGCGGAAATAGCACCTGCAAACCCGCAAACAAATCGGTAAACTCGAGATCGGGAGCGAAAACGCCTAGCTCACACAACAGCTAACGCTTAAACACTCGCGTTTCACACTCGTAACCGTCCTGCGAGTTTTAATGCGGTTAGCATTATTTGCCTACTTCAAGTGTTTTGAGCCTCTCTTATCTTCCTATTTCACCGACCCAGTGATCCAAGTTCTCCAACAGCTTGAGACACTTGGTATGTGGTCATGGTCTCTATACCATCACGGTCGCTCCATCGCCGTAATTCTAAATAAGTGGTTTATTGACTCCCCCCCCCCCTCGTCATGCCGCCGTCGTCACGTCTTCTACGCTGCCTAATAGCTTGGGCCATATGTATGCCCTCGACATGTTCGTCACTCCAACTTTCTAAAGCGAATAGCATTCTTTGTCTACTTCAGCCATCTTGAGATCTATCTATCTATCTATCTATCTATCTATCTATCTATCTATCTGTCTATCTATCTATCTATCTATCTATCTGTCTATCTATCTATCTATCTATCTATCTATCTATCTATCCAGCCTCTTACGCCGATCCATTGGCCCAAGATGTGTACCTTCTCGGGCCTCTAGGTATATGCCGCTGGTCGTAATGCCATTGTGGTCATTCCACTGTCGTCATTCCAGCTTCGCGAACTCGTCATGCTATCGTATCCGCCTTCTATCCTAATACGCCTTCTCTGACCCAATGCTCTAAGTTGTCTATTAGCTTGGGTCACTAGGCGTGTGTTCGGGGTCGTCATGCCTTGTCGTTGCACTGTGGTTGTGGTTGTCGTTCCATTGTGGTCGTTCGTGGTCGTTGCATTGTCGTCATTCCAGCTTTGTCATGCGACTCTCTTCATGCAGTCATCATCACGCCATCTCCGTTACGGAACAGTCGTCATTTGTTCGTCGTCACCCTGCCGTTTTATCATCCTCACTACAGTAACGTCATCCAGATGTCGCTATATCATCGTTGTCATACCGCCTTCGTCGTTCGATAAGCGTTAATCTTTCTTCGCCATTGTATTGTAATCATACCTGTCGTCCTTTGATCGTCATTATGCTGCTCTTGTCATGCTGTCATCGTCAGGCACTCGCTACTATGCCTCCTTAGTGAGACTGTCATCGTAATACCGTCATGGTTGTGCCATCGTCGTAACACCAGCTTCGTCACTCGACTCTCGTAATGCCGTCGTCGTCATGCCATCATCATCATACATGTTTCGTGACACAGTCACCGGCATGACATTGTCATCATACACTCGTCTTCCATCAATTGCACTCATGCCGCTGTCATGTCATCGTCGTCTCTGCATCTTCGTCATGCAGTCGTTGTCATGGATTCGTTGTCATAAGACGTTGAGATGCCGTCGCCGTCGTTCCATCATCGTCATAACTTCTACATCGGACTATCGTAATGCTTTCTTCGTCATACCCTTGCCATGTCATCGTAGTCGCCATCTCTTCAGTATCGTCATTCAATTGTCGTCAGGCCATCGTCGTCATACCACATTCGTCGACCCACCGACTTCACTCCCTCTTCGTCATTCTGTTGTAATCATGCTGTTGCCATTCGAACATGATTATGCCTCTGTTCCCATGCTATCGTCATCATTGCATCGCCGTCACAGAGACGCTATCATGCATCCGTTGTTATACCACCGTCATCACGCCATCGTCGTCATACAGTCATCTAATTTTCCTGGTGTCGTCGTCACGTTCTCGTCATTATACCATCGTTATAGTTTACGAATCGACATCTCATTGTCGTAGTTCCATCGTCATTATACGCGTTTGTCGTTTCATCGATATTCTTCCTTCTTCGCCACTGCATCATCAGTGAGACAGCGTCATACAGTGGTCGCCATGCCTCCATGCTCATGGGCAGCCTTGGCAAGCAACTGTCATAGCAAAGCCGAACTTTATCGGAGTATGTGGCGTATAGTGGATGAAACGAAAGTCATAATTACCACTACACACGTCAAATAAACGTGACTTCAGGAAAGTGGTCCGTCGCTACATTGCTGAACTGCTATTCGCGTTATCGTCAACAGTCATCGGGAGACGAGTTCTGCCGTGATTTTCGAGAGCCGCTCTTAGGCGCCCGTTTCTGCGTTGAGCGGCAGCCTCGGCCTAATTAGCATAACAAACGAGTGGAGCCGACCTGATAGTACACTCTTATGGTAGCTAACACCATTACCACATCGGTAGCATGAAGTAAGCTGGTACGCACCCAGTGCGTACCAGTAACGTGCGTTGGTTTGCTTTTGGTTCCATCATCGAAGCTGCCAGTGTCTAATCGCAATTTGAATAGCATGAAAAAAAATTTTTAGGCTTGTAGCGCAGCTCAGAAAGAACAAAAAGGAAGGTGGAAGGGGTAAAGAAATGGAACAGAGAACAGAGTGAGAGCTACTCTAGCGCTCACTCTGTTCTCCGTTCCCTTTCTTTACGCCTTCCACCTTACTTTTTGCTCTTTCTAAGCTGCGCTGCAAGCCTAAAATAGCGCTCACTCTGTACTCCATTCTTTTTCTTTACCCCTTCCACGTTCCTTTTTGCTCTTTCTGAGCTGCGCTACAAGCCTCAAAAATTAAAAAGATGTCGTGACATACCAACTCGCCCAAACTGCCAAGCACGAAAAATGTATTACACTGGAGGAGCAACAATGATAGCCACCTTAACAGAAATTGCAGGTAGGAATAACACCGCAGTTTCGGTTTTAGTATTCAAGCTTCTAACAAAATACACGTGACCTAATCGCAATAGGGCAAGCAGTCCCGAACTCCGCGTCGAAACTACCTGCGCTCGCATGTGCGCAATGATGGCTGGCCAATGCCGCACTGTGCTTTCAGCTATGCTTCGGCCACACACTCTACTGTTGGCATTTCATTGGTATTCGACAGTACATATGCTGTGCATCTTGCAGGTACGCAGATTATTATAGCGTGAACAGAAAAATCCATTACATGTTCTATGGACCTCCTGCATTCCTAAAATGAACATCTGTTAGAGGTCACTTAGTATATCCTGTTGCGATATCCTTTCAACCCTACAGCAACATGACCTGGATGGGACTTTGATTATCCATGGTACGTATTTTTAAAGTTGGGAGAGAGAAAAATATAAAACAGGAAAGGCAAGAGGTTAACCAGACGCACGTCCGGTTTGCTACCCAGCACTGGCGGAAGGGGGTATAGGTATGAAGAGAGAGAGAGCACATTTTCTCGCACAGTGGAAGGTTCCCACAGAATCTACATACTGTTCCCACGACCTGTATAGAGGAATTCAAGATCAAGATACAGAACAGGTATTCGGCTCTAACTCAGGAAGAGAACGTTAGTGTTGAAGCAATTAACGACAATCTTGTGGGCATCATTAAGGAGTGTGCAGTAGAAGTCGGTGGTAACTCCGTTAGACAGGATACCAGTAAGCTATCGCAGGAGACGAAAAATCTGATTAAGAAACGCCAATGTACGAAAGCCTCTAACCCTACAACTAGAATAGAACTGACAGAATTTTCCATGTTAATCAACAAGCGTAAGACAGCTGACATAAGGTAGTATAATATGGATAGAATTGAACATGCTCTCAGTAGCGGAGGAAGCCTAAAAGCAGTGAAGCAGAAACTAGGAATTGGCAAGAATCAGATGTATGCGTTAAGAGACAAAGCCGGCAACATCATTACTAATATGGATGAGATAGTTCTAGTGGCTGAGGAGTTCTATAGAGATTTATTGAGTACCAGTGGCACTCAGGATGATAATGGAAGAGAGAATAGTCTAGAGGAATTCGAAATCCCACAGGTAACGCCGGAAGAAGTAAAGCAAGCCTTGGGAGCTATGCAAAGGGGGAAGGCAGCTGGGGAGGACCAGGTAACAGCAGATCTGTTGAAGGATGCTGGGCAGATTGCTCTAGAGAAACTGGCCACCCTGTATACGCAACGCGTCATGACTTCGAGCGTACCGGAATCTTGGAAGAACGCTAACATAATCCTAATCCATAAGAAAGGGGACGCCAAAGACTAGAAAAATTATAGACCGATTAGCTTACTGTCAGTTGCCTACAAACTATTTACTAAGGTAATCGAAAATAGAATGAGGAACACCTTAGACTTCTGTCAAGCAGAGGACCAGGCAGGATTCCGTAAAGGCTACTCAACCATAGACCATATTCACACTATCAATCAGGTGATAGAGAAATGTGCGGGATATAACCAACCCGTATATATAGCTTTCATTGATTACGAGAAAGCGTTTCTTTCTGTCGAAACCTCAGCAGTCATGGAGGCATTACGGAATCAGGGTGTAGACGAGCCGTATGTAAAAATACTGAAAGATATGTATAGCGGCTCCACAGCCACCGTAGTCCTCCATAAAGAAATCAACAAAATCCCAATAAAGAAAGGCGTCAGGCAGGGAGATACGATCTCTCCAGTGCTATTCACAGCGTGTTTACATGAGGTATTTAGAGACCTGGATTGGGAAGAATTGGGGATAAGAGTTAATGGAGAATACCTTAGAAACTTGCGATTCGCTGATGATATTGCCTTGCTTAGTAACTCAGGGGACCAATTGCAATGCATGCTCACTGACCTAGAGAGGCAAACCAGAAGAGTGGGTCTAAAAATTAATCTGCAGAAATCTAATGTAATGTGTAACAGTCTCGAAAGAGAACAGCAATTTCCAATAGGTAGCGAGGCACTGGAAGTGGTAAGGGAACACATGTACTTAGGGCAGGTAGTGACTGCGGATCGGGATCATGAGACGGAAATAATCAGAAGAATAAGAATGGGCTGGGGGTGCGTTTGGCAGGCATTCTCAGATCATGAACAGCAGGTTGCCATTATCCCTTAAGAGAAAAGTGTATAATAGCTGTGTCCTACCAGTACTCACTTGCGGTGCAGAAACCTGGAGGCTTACGAAAAGGGTTCTACTTAAATTGAGGACGACGCGACGAGCTATGGAAAGAATAATGATGGGTGTAAAGTTAAGGGATAAGAAAAGAGCAGATTCGGTGAGGGAACAAGCGCGAGTTAATGACATCTTAGTTGAAATCAAGAAAAAGAAATTGGTGTGCAGGACATGTAATGAGGAGGGAAGATAACCGATGGTCATTAAGAGTTACGGATTGGATTCCAAGGGAAGGGAAGCGAAGCAGCGGGCGGCAGAAAGTTAGGTGGGCCGATGAGATTAAGAAGTTTGCAGGTACGACGTGGCCACAATTAGCACATGACCGGGGTTGTCGGAGAAGTATGGGAGAGGCATTTGCCCTGCAGTGGGCGTAACCAGGAGGACGATTGATCGATCGACCTGTCGACTTGAGGTATTTCAAGAGCGCTTTCGTGGCTTTCTGTGCCATCGACCCATACGGTCAGGGTCCAAGGGTCTTCATTAGGGAAATTGGTCTGGAGTCCAGCTGGTCGAGTGCTGTCCGGAGAACTTCGCGTTCGACGTCGTATTGGGGACAGATACATAGGATGTATTCAATCGTTTCTGTGGTTCCGCAAGATTCGCACATGGGCGTATCCCCCATTCCTATGCGGAACGAGTAGGCCTTCATGAATTCCACCCTAAGTTAGACGCGGCTCACTACTGTCGCCTCAGAGCGAGAAATTCTTGATGGCACTTGTAGCTTGAAGGATGGATCCAGCCTATGAAGACACTTCGGGAGGTTGGAAGAAGAGCAGTATTTGTGTGTCTTAGCTTTAGCAACATTATGAAGCTTTCTTGCAGCGTCGGTTCTTAATAAGGGCATTAGAACTGGTCAGGCATCGAGATGGGCAGACCAGGCGCCTTCGTCGACGGTCATTACCAGCAATGCCGGTGTTTCCAGGTAACCATTGGAACATTATATCATGCCCTTTAGCGACAGCTTCATGGTGATCTCTTATTACATATGTTAGCTGCTCATGAGTCCTATGACACATGGAAAAATGCAGACTCTGAAGTGCTGCTTTAAGGTCGCAAAAGAGGACGCATTTCTGAGGTGTCTTGCAGGAGATATTTGACAGCAGCACGCAGGGCAGCAAGCTCTGCCACCGTTGATGTTGTCAAGTGGGACAGTTTTAATTTGATTGTGGTTTTCGTAGCCGGAACGAGGTGAGACCGGACCATTTGTATAGATGTGTATTGGGGCCCCGTATGTCTCATTCATTAATAGCAGCGTCACCTGTCTCAGAGCTATTGTTGAGTGATTGGCCTTCTTTGCACCCGGGATACTTAGGCGCACTTGAGGCTGTTGGAGACACCACAAAGGTAATGAAGGCCTTGCTGCTAGTATGTGTCCTAACGAAAGAACCTGTATGCGTGATTATAACTTCAGAAAACGTTGCACACGGTCTCATAGATGGCAAGAACGCCAAGTGATGATCAAGGACGCGGGAAGGATGACGGATATGCGTTCTGAGACAATCTACAGCGACGTATATTTGGATGGAATGATCTTTGGCGAGTACGATTGCTGCAGCTGTTGATGCACAGCGAGGAAGTCCTAAACACGTGCGCAATGCTTGGCCCTGTAAGCTCTCCAATGAGCGAATATTTGACTTGCACGTACTGGACAACACTGGAAGGCTGTAGTGTAAATAGCCTAGGAATAGAGCTCTGTAAAACTGAAGCATGGAGAGTACATATGTGCCTCTTGTTTTCCCGCACATGAATCTGAGTACCTGAGCAATCGGCAACAGTCTTTTCTTCAGGTACGGGCAATGAGGGCTCCAGGAAAGATTTAGATCGATTTATTACACCCAGTAATCGATGGGTCTTTCCATAGGTGATAGTGCGTCCTTGAATGGATACTGGGTATGGGGTCATGGGTTTACGTGTGAATGCAATCAATGCACATTTCTCAGTCGATGTAGTCAAGCCTTGTGTTTATGCTGATCTCACAGTTGCTGCCCGCTGCAATCGCGCGCAAACCTGAAGGCGAGTTACCACAGACGTCCAAAGGCAAATGTCATCTGCGTATATCGAGAGGTAGATTATATTAGGGAAAACTTCAGCTAGTGCAATGAGTGTCACATTGAACAACGTGGAACTCAATAATCCTTCTTGAGGCACGGCGCGATAAGTGTAATATTCAGCTCTGGGTCGATCTTTTGTTTGTACAAAAAACGACCGGCGAGTTATATAGTCGGATAACCAGCGAAGCATACGGCTGCCAATTCCAATAGTCTCCAGGGAGTTGATTACGGCGTCATGTGCAACTTTGTCATATGCGCCTTTCACGTTGAGAAAGAGCGTAACTGATATGCGCTTACGGCTTTTCTCCTGTTTCACAAACGTTGTCAGGTCAGTGACGCTATCAATTGAGGAACGACCCCCATGAAACCCTGCCATGGAAGCTGGGGAGATATTGTCATGCTCGAGACAACATTCTAGACGTACAAGGACCATCCTCTCTCTCACCTTTCTGACGCAGCTGGCCAGAACGATAGGGCGATATGTCGCCAAATCCAACGGAGATTTTCCCGGCTTTAGCGCAGGTACCAGCCGACATAAATTCAATTGCCGGGGAACTGTACCTTTTTGCCACGAGTTGATGAAACTGCTCACAAGCGCTCTTCTCGCCTTTTGTCCAAGGGGTCCTAGGCCAGCATAGGTGACGCCGTCAGGGCCTGGAGAGTACGATCGTTTTGTAATAGCTAGGGCAGCTTCGAGTTCTTCCATGCTAAAAGACACGTCCAGTTCTGGTACCCAAGCCGCAGGGAAGTCAATCACATCAATGTTGGCGTTGACAGGCTCGCCAGTGACTCTCGTACAGAATTCCTCCGCCACACCGAGCTCAGTTTGGCCAAGATGGAGGGCCAAAGCTGCGAATGGGTGTCGTTGTTGCGGCAATGAACGAAGACCGCGGACTGTCCTCCAGTTATGTGAAAGCGGCTTCCGAGGGTCCAGCGACTCACGGAATCTCTTCCAACGCTCACTCTCTAGTTTGTCTCTGCGAGGCTTAATTTTCTTCTGAATGGGCCGTGCGTCTCTGAGATCATAAATAGATTTAGTGCGTCTGTATCGTCGCTCTGCATGCCGTCGAATCGCAGGAAGTCTCTTAAGTTTAATGTTGAAATCAGTACGGTTTGACAACATCGATAATAATCACTTCGCAGTTTTCATTGCTTCTGCGATGGTGTCGTCGACGTTGCCGGTGAAATCTCCCCGACACGCTTTTTCAATAAGCGACGTGAACATAGTCCAGTCACTGCTGTTCGAGACACTATGAGAGAAAGACCGAGTGAGTCCATTAATCTTTAGGTAGGTGGGAATGCGATCACTCCCGTGAGTCTCGATGTCGCAAAACCATTTGACATGTGACGTGAAGCTCTGTGACATTAAGGCCAAGTCGAGGCAGCTCCTATGCACCGTACCGCGCAGATATGTCGGGCTAGCATGGTTCATGATGCAGAGGCCGCAATCAGAGGCAAGCGACACAACATTCATTCCCCTTTAGTTGATCTTGGTGCCACCCAAAAGCAAGTGATGCGCATTGAAGTCCCCAGTGATGACCCAGGGGCCATGAGTTTCCTGCAATATATATTTCAGTCTTTCAAAGTCGAACTGCCTTGATGGGGAGATGTAACAACCAATAAGAGTGAAAAACATTTTGTTCTTTCTGACGCGGAGGCATACGTATTGGTTGTAGTCATGAGGCTGAACCGTATGCGGAACATAGGTCAAGTCCGTGCGGATGTAAGTGATAACGTTGCTTCGTTCCTCGCATGAGGAAGAATAAAAACTTCGTCACCAGATAAGTTGTAAGGAGTTGATACGTTCGGTTCACAAATAACAAGTATAGGAAACCGGTTCTTCAAGACAAATTAGCGCAAATCAGAGATGCGGGACTTCAAGCCTGTGGCATACCGTTGAAAAATCGTCCCAGATCTAACTACAGTGCGAAAAGAAAGGTTTAGGTGAGCCATGGTGCTTATATTAGGCTTTCAAGTGCTGGATTCAGTGCGTCCAGTATTTTCAATGCGCTTTGAGCTGTCGGTGTCTGCAGCTTTCAATCGCATTCATCAGTGATCGCACCATCACAACCACTTGCTGATCCTGCTCAGTCAATTCAACGGCACGAGGTGCTCGGGGTAGATTACTTTTGTCGGTCTGCAGTGCATCTGCAGGTGGTTGCCGCTTTGGCAACGCAGGCCAGTCTTCGGTGTCCATATTATTCTCAGTCCCCTTATCCCTTGTAGTCCTTTCTTATGTGCGTGGCTTGGGTGGCAGTGAAGGAGGTGACAGTGGAGGTGGCACACGCGTCACTGACACAGCTTTCCTTGAGGAACGTCGGTGATGGGAGCATCGTTTCCCGATTTTAGCGGCGGCTTCTCGATCAGAGGAATGATTTCTTGCCATTTCTTTTAAGATTGCCATTTCTTATTTAATTTTTGGGCAGTCCTTTCATGAAGCCTCATGAGATCCGTGGCAGTTCGGACATTTCATGACAGTGGCCGCACATTTGCCGGCGGCGTGTGGCTCAGCACAGCCAGAGCACACTGTTTCGTCCTCACAGACGCTGCTCGCGTGTCCTAGTGTCATGCAGTTGCGGCACTGCAAAGGCTTCAGAATGAAAGCACGGACAGGATGACGAAAGTCCCTACCTTAACGTGCGACGGCACGCTGTTGCCCTTGAGCACAATCTTCACGCAACGGGAGTTTCCCAGGCGCAAGACATCAACAATGACGTCATTATCACTCGCTGTTTTAGCCAGAACCGGCAAGTCCTTGCTGACGATGGCCAAGTCTACGCCGTATATGACACCGGTGATGACATCAGAACCCAGCGGGATGTGAAAGCGCACCTGCATGCCATCAAGATCTGTTACCTTGCGTAGGGCGCTATGAGCACCCGCATGCAGAACATCAACCGCCAGTACATTTTTGCGAGTGTTCACTTTGATGTCCGTGATTTCGTTGGGCACCACGGTCTCCAGCTGAGTTCAGACAGATTGCCTATTAAGACGTTTCATGTTACCGTTGTGTATCGCAGGCATATACAGGATGGTGTTGGTGTCGGGGCACCGCGTAGGCCCAACAGTTTGTGTACTGGAGGACGAAGCGGCCCTGGTGTTCCTTCTCTACGCCTTGCTGCTCCGAAATTATTTATTTATTTATTTATTTATTCATTTATTTATTTATTTATTTATTTATTTATTTATTTATTTATTTATTTCAATGCTCTAAAGGCCCAATGCGGGCATTACATAGGGGGTATTCATCAAAGAAAACTTAACAATATACAACACAGAATATAAACGGCTGAAGACAGGAATAAACAAGTTAAGAAGCCAGGTACAAGTTAATAGGGGGAAGAATGGCTAGGAACAGGTAGTGAAAAAATGCACATGTAGCAAATCCCACAAAACAAAACCAAAATCGCACCTTCAGAAGTTACAAAACATGGCATCTAACATTTCACGGAACGTTACGGCCGACACGCACACACTGAAAAAAAAACGCACATCATTCTACAATAGAATTTTCTAAGTGTGACTGAAGAGCTGTTTGAAATTATTTTCCAGCGATAGCCGCAATGCTAGAAGGAAGCGAATTCCACTCTTCAATAGCCAGGACCAAAGGTGAGTATTTGTATTGTTCTGTCCGAGCGAAAATGGGTTTAGTCACCTTCATAAGGTCTACACGAGCCGATGTGTGCGGCGCTGGGAGGAGATGTGAACTTGCAAATGGTGTGTTGCTGTGGTAGAGAGTATGGAAAAAAGATAAACGGCTGAATTTTCTGCGCATGACCAGAGGCGGGAGATGGAGCGATATTTTCAGTGCTGTTACACTTTGATACCAAGAGTAACGGGAAAGGATGAATCGAGCAGCCTTCTTTTTTATATATTCCAACATGTTAATAAGATACGTATAATGAGCGTTCCAGATCACTGACGCGTATTCTATCACAGGCCTGATTAGCATGTTGAATGCGTGTAGTTTTGTGTCCTCGTTGGCTTGGTGTAGTCGGCGTTTAAGAAGACCACGTTTTTTTTTTTTTTTAGGCTTTGGTAGCAATCAGTTCAATATGAAGTGCTACAGGATAAATTAGAGCTAAAATTTACACCCAGGTATTTTACCGACGCTGCAGTTTCAATAATAGTATTATTAACTGAGTAGGCATTAGGACTCGTGTTAGTAGCGGAAGTAAACTTGAGATGTATAGTTTTATCTGCGTTAATTACCATTTGCCACCTGCCGCACCAATGAGTTAGCTCATCAAGATCAGTCTGGAGAGCAATGATGTCGCAAAGGCTCGATAATATTCGGTAAATTACGCAGTCGTCTGCAAATAATCGTATTGTTGGTGTTATGTTCGGAAATTAACTAATATATGTTCGACGATTAAATAAGTTCGTAGTCGTCCTCATACGAAGGGTCTTCGCTGCTGAGCGAGTTGAAATTGGTGCCCTCGCTCTCGCTATCAATACACAGCCCGATCCGTTTCCTGGAGGAGGCCGTCGCTGACGCCACCGGTTCCGGCGGATCCCCTGGATGGTCCCCGTCCATCGCCACCGAACTATGCGCGACGACTGTTAGATACACTGGAAATTTCACAGAAATAGCCAGAGGGGGAAAAACAAAACTGTGCAACAAATATAAATATCTATAGGACGTGTGTAATGTATTGTGTTGTTACACGATCTTCTATGGAGAGCTATGGAACATAAATGGTTATCTGGGTTCTTGGCCCTTTCCTAATATAAACAAGAAATTAATTGCCGGTGGAGCGGAATAAATTCTTCCGTGTATCAGAAAAAAAAGACAAAGCCCCTCTCCTAAAGGAAGGTGGTTGTACGCGAAGCTTTCCCCCAATGCAAACCAAACCAAGAAGTGAAAAGCCAGACACCACGCAACGAACCCAAGAAATGCTGAGCGACCCGGTGCTACGCATATGTGATTTGTTTGCTTGTTTATCATTGTATTTTTGCGTTTTATGCTTTGTATTTGTATATGTTTGCAATCGCCATCGGTTTATACACGTATCAGCTGTCCTTTGAACGATTCAGATGCATTTTGTTCGCCCATTTTATTCGTTTTTCATGTAAACATGTCTTCATTTGGTTGATATGCACATGTATATTAACTGTACTGACACCATGCCATGTATTCTGATGAAGGCCAGACACCGGCCGAAACGTCAATAAACCGCTTCATACGCGCGTCTACTTCACTGTATATATATATATATATATATATATATATATATATATATATATATATATATATATATATATATATATATATATATATATACTGAAGCAAAGTAGCTGAAGGAAGAACACTGTCGTTGGACATGTCTTCATAGAGCATCCTTGGTCACCAAGAAAGATTGCAATCCGGGGGACCCATTTACTGACATTTACATGTGTGCCAACATTGGCCCGCTGCTGCCGCTTTTGTCCTAGGTACACTTGCAGAAAGCTACTGGCGCCTGTTCCCGTTCATTGTGTCCCTGCATGCCACTGAGCTTCATTGTTCCATCGTTTTAAAACACCGATTCACCCCGCAACTAGTTCTGCCGATAATGAAGTATGTCATTCTTCGAAAGTAAGGAGCACAAAAGAGCTCCAATGCGGAAATGAACCATTTGCAATAATATTCTCTGCTCGCACGAGAAAGGCTGTTTTCAACCGAATACACTATCATGGACGTTCCGTTCACTTCGTTACGTTACCCCTATCAATGTGACCTTCAAATCCGCTAGAGCGTCGAAGAAACAATGTGCTATCACTTATCCTTTCGCACATACGTGATCACATTCTACTCATATATAGCGTAGCCTGATATATGGCGTACCTCGAGCGCAATGGCGTCACCTATGATGCACATTGGACTTGCTCCGTCCTAACAGGTGAATCCACGAGTGACGTCACCGGTCAAGATATGGTCGGAACCACAATCTTTTAGCCGCTCGGCATCGAGTAACTATATGAAGTGATGTATAGCCTCCCAATAGTTTAATATTATCGCACGACAGTCAACCACACGACGTGTTGTCAACGGCCTTGTAGCGGTGAATCAAGGGCGGTGGGATCGGCGCCAATATGGGCAGGCGTGCAAGACGATTTCTAGTTCAAGTGCCATCCGCTGGCCGTTCGCTTCAGGAGTGTTCCTTGCAGCACTAAGGCTGTGTGGTCGACGCTCGCGTGATAAATTTTTGATAAGCTGAATATGTGTATAATTGTACATGTTCTAAAAATGTAAATTTGCACATAGCAATCATCTCTAACAATGCAATGTCATAAAAAGATTTCATGTGCAAAAATTGGGGCACACGTTTTGTTTCAGAAAATTACCACGGTTCGTTAATGCCCATCTACTACCAAACAACAATGTTTGGCATTACGTAGCGCTCAAGTGGAGTTGTGATGCACATTTTTAATATTCCGCGGGCCGCAAACGTTTGAAGATACCTGCGTTAGGGCCCGCGTTCTCGGTCGATCCCCTTCGGGGCACTGGGAGCACGTTCACCGCCTTTTACGGAGTTTATTCTCCACGTGAGGCCAGCATCTGCCTCGAGGGAAAGAACACGTGCGTGCGATCTTGGCGTCCTGAAAAAATGCTGATCGTACTATTCGTGCAACATCTTGGCGCGAATACACGGGCTTGAATTCAATTCTGGAGTTTCACGTGCCAAAACCACGATTTGATTATGAGGCCCGCCGTGTTGAGGGGGATTGCGGATTAATTTTGACCATCAGGAAATCTGTAACGTGCCCCCTATGCGCGAGACACGGACGTTTTTGCATTTCGTCCGCATAGAAACGCGGCCCCCGCGGCTGGGGTTAGATCCAGCGTCCTCGTGCTTATCAGCGCAACACCATAGCCGCTAAGCCACCGCAGCGGGTGAATGCGCGGGCTACGTTATGTTCTGGCCATCATGAATGAAGGCAGGAGCCATGCAAGACTGCCATGTAAGACTGCCATGAATGACATCTGTAAGCTACACACTCAACGTTCACTTTATCTGCACAGATGCAACAAGGGATGACAAGTGAACAGCTGTTGTTTTCACGAACTGCACAAAGAATATACGCAGGAACACGCCACTTCGCCCAACGCAGCGAAGGAAGCTGTCAGACGAATTGCTACATGTTGATTAGTACGAAAAGGCGAGCACGAAACGGTGCGAAAACGAGGTAAATTACGGGACAAGCGATGGAAGGGCATGTATTCGTTCTTTCATCTTCCGTCGTCTTCATTTTGTCGTGCTATATAATATGTCGAAACCACGCCAGAAGGAAGTTGAACGACGCACAGACTGTCTCAATCGACGTACACATGATGCAAATCCTTCTAGACAACAACGAGCCTTGTCAAGAATCACGTACGGCAAAGGAAGCGTAAAATTTTAAGGCGCGGACCCTTCTTGATCATTGTCAATGTAACGCGAGGCATTTATGAAAGCTATAGACGACTAAAATGTGCGCAAAGAGTGGCGACGATGTTATGACGACACTGGAGTGACGGGGATGGTATGATGACGATGGCGTGACGACTGCACGACTAATGTATGACGGCGATGTTGTTACAACGTCGGCATGACGATGATTGTAGGACAGCGTGTCGACTTTGGCATGACGATAAAATTATTATGACAGTGGAAACGCGACGACGGCAATGGTTAATCGGCAAGCAATCACTACGACAATATGACGATAGAACGACGGCGAGACGGCGACATCGTAATGCCTACGCGATGTCAACAATGGCATGGCCATGGTGCAATGCTGATGACGACGCCTCAAAGACGGCGTAATGACCATATGACAATGCAGTGACAGCAATGGAGGAAAAAAAGTCGCAGTTTCGCCCGAAAGGCGAAGCATTGACACCGATAAAATATTAGTACAGAGCTATACGAAGTCAGGATAGTAGTTTTATCGGCCGTGTGAACTTGGAAACATTCGCTTAGTAACAGAATCAACAAGCTATGGTGTCAGCTCACACAAGCTCACACGAATACAGCACACTCGATGAACGCGGACACTCGCTGCCGAAACGCTGGGGTGAGCAAGCGTGGCAGCTGCGGCAAGAGCTGCAAGAACCCAGCGCGAAAAATGGTATCATATGTCTGCAGAGCCCTTTCAAGATGCGGCGCACGCGCCCGCACTTGTTGACGGAGTCGAAGCTGCTCCCCTCCCTCTCCGCTTTCCTCCGCATATGGCGCGCAAGATTGAGCCACGATCACTCGTTATGCTTTCGATGCGCAGTTGCTGCCGAAGCACAAGGCTGCCTGCCCTCTCTGCCCTCCCACCACGAGCTTTCGCGCGACGGAAGACGGCGCCTTGGACCCCCGGCGTCTCTCGCGCGCGCCACATTAAGCCGCGATCATCGGCTTCCCTCACGTGCTTTCACTTGCACATGCAGCATGCGAAGCGCTGTGACGGTGTTATCGCCCTTGGACTTCATACAGAAAATCAGGGCGACGCCGAAGGCAAGAATGCACCTGGAGTGCCCCTACATTTTCTATCGCAATAAAATGATGGAAAGATGATGATAACATAACAGCAGACTTATACACGGTAAACCGATTACAAACACCACTACTTTCAAAAACGTAATTGACCACGGTTACTAATTAGTGTTCTACGAAGGTAACTGAGCAATTAGTGAAAAGTAATCTATTACTCTAAACTTACTTTCCCTCCTACTTTTATTAACATCGCACAAATACACTAAATAGAACGAGCTGGCCAGGTTCTTTCAATGTGTCCTCTGTAGCCATTCACAAGTTGTTTATGTTCACGAAGAATTACCCTTCAAAATTTTATTGCGTAATCTTGCCTCGACCCGCCGTGGTTGCTCAGTGGCTATACTGTTGGGCTGCTCAGCACGAGGCCGCGGGATCGAATCCCGGCCACGACGGCCGCTTTTCAATGGGGGCGAAATGCGCAAACACCCGTGTACTTAGATTTAGGTGTACTTGAAGAACCCCAGGTGGTCGAAATTTCCGGAGTCCTCCACTACGGCGTGCCTCATAATCAAAAAGCGGGTTTGGCACGCAACCCCCCCCCTTTTTTTTTTAACACTTCCTGCAGCGACACTGAAAACACTCTTAATGTGCGAGTTGGAGATAAAGTTAGTAATGTACGAGCACCTTGCTCAAAAGATTGTGGTGCTGCAAGGCTCGGGACTGGGTTGTCTGGGAGACGCAGCGCTTCGTTTTTTGCGGGGGTTACACGAAGGCGTTCCGACGGGGCCAGCCAAAAGTGAAAAATCTTAGGCGATTCCCTGGCAGCAGCGTCCGAAATGGCTATCGCTATCGAGTCATACAAGCCCTGTTTCAATTAGTCGAACATCTGGTGGACCTAAACCCGGTGCCCTTCCTTCGTTAGCTATATAGACTTAGACGACTAATTGTAAAGGACGCGAGCAAGCTTGAAAATGTGGCCTTCCTTCCTTCCTTGAAAATGTGGCCAAATCTGTAACGCAGTGTAATTCTGGATATTATTTCGCCCAAGGAATACTGTACTTGTGTTGCGATCACCTAAGATGGTGTATATGAGTCCCGTAATATCAAACAGATAGAAACGTATTAGTCAAATGGACAGAAACTTCTGTCCGTGTATACGAGAAGTCAAAGAATGCATTAAGCGAAGAATTTAGCAGCAGCTCTTACCGCCTATGAAAGCCGCCTATTAAGAGCTTGCAGGAGCGAGAGGTAGAAATGTGTTATAAGAGCAAAGCTCAGAGCGCGAACTGCCAAGTGTGCAAATCTGCAAACCAGCCATGTTCACGCAATCATGGTGTAGCTGGAGAGAGACAAAGGATTTAAAGACAGTGCAGCTGAAGCAATCGGATTCATAGAAGGAGGCGACCCATGTACATGTTTTCATCCCTTTGAACTTTGTAGTTCCCGCCTGGCTTGTGGGCTCAATGTTGCGTCCCTTGTCAGAGCTTGTTTCGCCAAAATTGTGACTTGTTACATATAATTGGTTACTGAAAAAGTTAATTGAATTACAGAGAGCGCTACCGAGAAAATAAAGTAATCGTTAAATTACCGAGCATGTGTTGGTGGGCAAATTACAATATTACCGCAACTCGTAACTGATCGCAAGTAATGAGTTACATGTAGTTCGTTACGTACAATGGTAGAATGATCACAATCTCGTGAATGGAATGACAGCATGACAACGACGTCATGCTGCTGTTGGAGTTCACGTGCATCACCTGCCGCTGCGGACCCCTCAATTCGTGCTACACCCAGTGTTTGCTTGCACAGCGTCCGGGATTGGCGCACATTTCCCCGAGACGAAATTGGCATGTTCTTTCGTGTAACATATGCGGCGACCTTAACTCCGATGATAGGCGAGTAAATGCTTCGCATTTAAAACACGGGCGAACGAATAACGAGGATAACACAAACGCCAACAAGACGCTTTCTCATTCGTCATGCGTCCGTGCTTCGTACGCCTCCCTTTCTTACAATGAATATTCACAACCTCGCTCAGCTTTCTGTCATATCAAAAATACCGCGCGTAGTAATCCAGGAGCAACACAGTCATCATTACTATGGTCATGGCTATGTTTAACTCTTGCTAGCAATATAAAATTTGCTAGACTGCAAGATATGAAGGGATCAGAGGCCAATGAAAAGCGCTCACCAGGCTGCACGCGAGATATTAACAAAACACATGTATAAGTCAACAGAAAAGAAGATCCACAGAGGTACGACTTATTCGTACGAGAAGCTCGAGGAAGCCAACACCCAGGAAAAGGTGAACACTTCTTACGCTTAAGGCCCAATCCCACAGGTAACTACGCGCCTTTTTCCACACAGTACAACAGGAAGAAAACTTGTGAATATATGGGCTCGAACAAGTTTCTGACGCCAACCAAACAAGTTAATCCTCAAGTCCCCCAAATCAGCTGTTGCGATATCCCAGACCTAAACCAACAGGTCAAGTGGTATAATTCATCTTATACGAGAAGAACCCACTGAAACGTGGAGTGCATGGTTTCTGCGGAGCCTATAGCGAAACGCAAAGGGTGCGAAGATGTATGACGAACTGTGTAGCGTGCCACGAACACCGCTCGTGAAATCACAATTGGTCGTATACATCATGGCGCCAAATACCACAGCCAAGCGCTTGTCTCGTAGCGCTTGTCCGTGATATTCGTTTCCTTGTGTCCTCGTCTTTTTCGCGCTGTTTAACCTCAGTTGTACGTATGAACCAACTAGTCCTCATCAATATCTTACTAATCATGGCTTCCTTTGCTTTTCGCTAGGTGGCGCAAGAAAACACGCATCCATTGTTTGCGTTCCAACCATTGAGTAAAGTACACTATGTGAAAGAAGCCTCCGTCTGTACTGCAAAATTTCTAACTAGCAACATATACCACTTGGCTCAAGCCAACCGCTAGGAGTCGCAGCCGTATTACGTGGGATGCGCCGACAGAGCGCACGACAATGTTATGACGGCCATCCTATGCATAGCGTCCGCAGACTACTAATGCTGTTGCGCGAAAGTACAGTAAATATTTGTCAATAAATACGTTAAATCAATGGAATTGAGTGCACTTCGTGCGCCATCCTGAACTATGTTTACCATCAGTGGCTTGTTCATTCACTGGTTTTGCCTTTATAGCGACGCCTATATGTCTTCCCACGCCGTAGCCTTCCAACGGTGTGAAGCACGCCGAGCTCATCTTCTTAAGCAAGTCGCCTTCCGACGAAACCGGCGGCGTTTCCCAGCTTGCATCTCTGCCAAATTCTGCTGTGAGCAGGGCCTCTTGACGCCAAGAGACCAATCCTTGAGTTTCTTGCCGGACCTCGTTGGCTGTTCAGGAGGACCACTGGTGGTCCTGGAAGCGTCTTGAGCGTTTCGACTCCGATAGTCGCCACCTTCACGCAGGCAGCGTAAATCATTATGAATCAATCAAAATTTCAAATGGAATGTCTTAATTTTTTGTTACGTCCTACAACAATATGCGTCCTCTAAGAAGTTCGCCACGGCTTCGCAACCATGCGTGTCCGCACGCACGAAAATTCCTTTATTCTAAGCAACGCTATCTTATTTTAATTCGAGAGGGGCGGAAATGGTTTTTATTTTTTTTCAACAGCAGCTGAGCCCGCGATATTTCATAAGATGACAAACACGTTTGCTTAATTCGTAAACGCCCTCGTGTAAACACGCTACCAAGCCAAAAGAGAAAAGGGCGAAACAGTCAGTATGGAGGAGAACCGCGCATTATTATTTTAAGATTTGGCAGCGAAAATGCTTTAAGATCGTTGCGATCATTGCGAAAACAAACCAAGTTGGTGGTAAGCTTTGGCAGAATGGAGGATACACACATGGTGTCTTGCATGGCACAAAAGGAAACACACCGTCGCACAGCACCGAGCTGTCTTCGATTTGGCACGATTCGTCGCGACCTGAGCGTTTCTGCAGTGCTGAACTGTTCCGAGAAGAGTCGGTCTTGCTTGGCATATCCAGAGGCGAATTCTTCGCTCTAGCCCCAAAATTTCTGGATCTGCCGGCGCCGCCATCGCCGCTTCCGGACGCGCTTTCCTCGTGGTGCTTTTGAAGATTCAACTCATCGAACGCGTCGCATAACTGGCTTGTCGACAGCGTTTTTATGAAGGGAACCGTTTATTGCCAAAGTGCGCCGGATCTTCACCGATTTCCAGCGCATCCGACCCAACGGAAACAGCAGGCTCCTGGCCCCTCACGAACGAACTTCGTTGAACACCAGCAGCACGTTTGAGGCTGCCTAAAACTAGAACAGTCTAAAGCTGGCTGTCTAAAACCAACCCACCCAATCATTAACCCGTTTGAGGCTGTTCTCCATGACCAGCACGCGCACGCCAGTAATGCGACGTCGAGCGCTCCCGCTCCATCGCGAACGTCATAAAGTCTTTGTACTCACAGTGCTACAGGGCGTCATCGCTGTTCAGCGAGGCCCGGCGGATGCTTTGTTCAGCATTCTCTGACGAAGCGCCGGCGCCAGGTTCCGGTCTTCCGGCGGCGAGTGCACCAGGACGGTGAAAAGCGTCTGCCCCTTCGCCTCGTTTAGGGCGCAGGCCCTCGTAGGCAACTAAAGCTGAACTAGTTGCACCAGCTTCTGCAGGTTTCATGTCTCCGTCGAGCGCCTCAGTGTCACACAGCGAAGCCTGGTGAACGCTTCCAGGAGCGTCCCGGGATGCGACGGTGGCTCCGGAACCGGTGATGCTGGGGACATCGTCTCCAAGGGGGCGAGAATCGGAAACCCACGCACTGCCTCGCTCGCTCGCGCCTTCGGCCATCAGTGCTTGCGAGTACTCCGCCCGTCGTCCGTCTTCTTGCGGTTCCATGTCGATGGTGGCGTCGGCTTTAGGCTCGTCGCGGTAATTCTCTGGATTCCCACACCGAAAGTCGTGTGCGAGAAGGTTGCGGCCTTCTTGCACTGCCGCCTCTGCTTTTCGTGTCATTATGTTGATAAGGAGGTACCGGTGCCAGTTCAGCTGCCGATGCGACCTCCCGACGGCCTCTAGCTTGGCGAGAGAGACGCAGAGCAGTTCTTCGGCGTCAAGCCACCGCGCCATTGCTAGAAAAACAAGGAATGCGGCTGGGGAGGATGACAAGGAACAGAAGCAGGTGGGCGCTGAACGGAAATTACGCCAACATTATCGCTGTAGCAAGCTGTTCTCTGAATGGCATGAGCTTGAAGCCTGTATATTTCTTTCTTTCTTCTTATCGAGACGATCTAATTTCTTCCCATATGACCCGAACCTGTCGCGAACGAAGTACTTGTTGCCGAAAATATATAGTTTTTCAAGCGACGTCATGAATGCAGCCTTTCACCGTGCTAGTAGCCTAACATAGCAGCCACGATGACGTCAGCGCACCAAGTTATCACGCGGGGGGGGGGGGGGAGGGGAGGTGTCACCCACAACAAGTCAGTTCCTTCGGTGGGGCAGGAAGGCGGGGAACTTATGCGTTGTGTTTTGACTATTTTTAACTGCACTGAAGGCCTTCTAAACACATCAGTGTGAATAAGTTATTCCAGCGTCGCAGTAAGATACAATTTAAAGCTTAGCATATTTACATAGCAGTGCTTCTGCTGAGAAAATGAAATTTATATACTACATGGTAAGCACATACATAAAAAGCAGTATTTAATAAAGACAAAAGAAACATGTACCCAGCAGCAACAAAATAACATCAGTTAAATAGATCGCAATATAGCTTTAAAAATATATTTCACAACAGGAGAGAACTAACACTTCTAAGCAACGTGCATATACATTCCAACCTTGTTAAAGACGCACTAGATTACAAAAAAAATTGATACACTCTTGTGGCCCCGGCTGCTGATTTTGAACGCTGGAAATGGGAAAAAGAATAACAAGAACGTGTGCGGGAAAAGAATATAAAAACAAATAGAAGAGAAGTGCAAAAATAGAGCACGAAATAGGCATTTCAGTCAGTGTCGCATTTGATCATGCACTACAGCAGGTTTCACAAACGCAAATAACAGCCCTCCGACTATACACTGTTCACTACACAAGCTAGGCCACCGACATGGCCTCGCACAGCACCTTATATGGAGTCTCTTTCAAAGCGATGTCAGAGACAGAGGAAGGTTTCGTCACAACCACAGATGACAATACCTGTGCTGTGACAGTATAAGACAAAACACAGCCGGGATTTATTCGATGGTGAAGCGGATGTTCTCATACCGGTATAGGTATCGGTCCTACGCCCGTACCGCATATTTTTCCCACGAAAGCGCCGCAAAAGTATGATGGGGTATCATTATACCGGCATACTAGTGCAGACGTATACGTCGATTACTGTGCGCAGCATCAAACATGTCGAGGACAGGCTGAATATCTTTTTGGCAAAAGATCGTTCCACCACAAGCACAGCTTGATCACTCAGATGATTATTCGTCGTCTTGCTGCGAAGCTGTCTTCGCTCTTCAAAGGTGCAAAAACGTGCGCTCACAAGATAACGATGCTGGTATCGTCACGGCGATAACACCTAGCTTGCGCAGTTCGTGGAAGGCTACTTTATATTCTCCCAAGACAGTTACCAATTGCAGCAGTGTCTCTATCTTGCACTTACTTTCGGCTTCGATGCACTGAAGAGGTTTCGTTACCAGCTTCCAGTCTACTTCAACGCTTTCGAAGTCGCATGCATAGTGCTCGGCAGAAGGCTTGAGCAAACAGATGTCCATAAAATTCTCACTCCGCTCGTGGAGGGCGCTAACTCCGCAGAGTACATCATTATTCTCCGTGAACCGCCTAGTCAGCTCCGAAATCCGGTGGTCCAAAACGGGTAAACAAACTTTGACTCTTAATGCTTCCTTTGAATCTGGACGGGCCGCCCTTCACTCAATACGTACTGTTCTAAATGCAGCGGAAAGCACGTTATTCTCTGCTTTTCTCTTTGGGACACCCCGTCTATCTATTCCTTAGACTTCTGTCAACCAAAGGACGAGGCAGGATTCCGTAAAGGCTACTCAACAATAGACCATATTCACACTATTATTCAGGTGATACAGAAATGTGCGGAATATAACCAACCCTTATATATAGCTTTCATTGATTACGAGAAAGCGTTTCATTCAGTCGAAACCTCAGCATTCGTGGAGGCATTACGGAATCAGAGTGTAGACGAGCCGTATGTAAAAATACTGAAAGATATCTATAGCGGCTCCACAGCCACCGTAGTTCTCCATAAAGAAATCAACAAAATCCCAATAAAGAAAGGCGTCAGGCAGGGAGATACGACCACTCCAATGCTATTCACAGCGTGTTTACAGGAGGTATTCAGAGACCTGGATTGGAAAGAATTGGCGATAAGAGTTAATGGAAAATACCTTAGCAACTTGCGATTCACTGGTGATATTGCCTTGCATTGCATTGCCTTGCATTGCAATTACCAATTGCAATGCATGTTCACTGACCTGGAGAGGCAAAGCATAAGGGTGGGTCTAAAGAATAATCTGCAGAAAACTAAAGTAATGTTTAACAGTCTCGGAAGAGAACAGCAGTTTACGATAGGTAGCGAGGCACTGGAAGTGGTAAGCGAATACATCTACTTAGGGCAGGTAGTAACCGCGGATCCTTAACATGAGACGGAAATAATCAGAAGAATAAGAATGGGCTGGGGTCTGTTTGGCAGGCATTCTCAGATCATGAACAGCAGGTTGTCCTTATCCCTTAAGAGAAAAGTTTATAACAGCTGTGTCTTAGCAATACTCATCTACGGGGCAGAAACCTGGAGGCTTACGAAAAGGGTTCTGCTTAAACTGAGGACGACGCAACGAGCTATGGAAAGAAGAATGTTGGGTGCAACATTGAGGGATAAGAAGAGAACAGATTGGGTGAGGGAACAAACGCGAGTTAATGACATCTTAGTTGAAATAAGGAAAAGAAATGGGCATGGGCAGGACATGTAATGAGGAGAGAAGATAACCGATGTTCATTAAGGGTTACGGACTGGATTCCAAGGGAATGGAAGCGTAGCTGGGGACCGCAGAAAGTTAGGTGGGCGGATGAGATTAAGAAGTTTGCCGTGACAACATGGCCACAATTAGCAGGTGACCGGGTTAGTTGGAGAAGTATGGGAGAGGCCTTTACTCTGCAGTGAGCGTAACCAGGCTGATGATGATGATGATGATCATCATCATCATTATCACGGGGAAGGGGAGCTTAAAATCTGTGTCTTTGGTGACCAGTCAGGTATAGCACGCACAAAAACGCGTCATGTAGTCGACACAGGCTCAGAAGCCAGTACTGCGGAAGAGGGGTGCGAGTGGAAGCGCTGGAAGTTCCTTTCATCTGTGCAGATATCACGGCTACACCATCAAATTCCGTTCTACTTCCACTCTCAATACTTCACTTCGAAGTCGCAGACGCCTCGCAGGGCGGCGAAAGTGAAAATATTGACACGTGTACTTACGATGACGATCCGACCGCTGGGCACCTCGGTTTCTCCCGCACGCTATCGAGGATACAAGAAAGGTACTACTAGCCGCACCTAACTGCCGATGTCGCCCGTTACGTCAAGACATGCCGAGACTGTCAGCGACGCAAGACACCACCGACAAAGCCAGCGGAATTACTACAGCCGATCAAGCTTCCTTACCGACCATTCAGCAGATCGGGATGGACTTGTTGGGACCGTTTTCGACATCAACTTCCGGAAATAAGTTGATCGTCGTGGCGACGGACTATCTTACCCGCTTCGCTGAAACTAAAGCTCTACCGGAAGGCAGCGCAGCCGAAGTGGCGAAATTTTTCGTCGAGAACATCCTGCTGCGACATGGTGCTCCAGAAGTCCTCATCACCGACAGAGGAACGGCTTTCGCAGCAGAGCTCACGCAAGCCATTCTGCAATACAGCCAGACATGTCACAGGAGGACAACTGCCAACCATGCGCAGGCGAATGGTCTCACGGAGCGCCTGAACAAGACCCTCGCCGACATACTAGCTATGTACGTCGACGTCGAGCACAAGACGTGGGATGCGGTCCTGCCGTACGTAACATTCGCTTACACCACGGCGGTGCAACAACACAGATCACGCCATTTAAGCTGGTTTACGGCAGGAACCCGACGACGACGCTCCACGCCATGCTGCCGCACGTCACTGACGAGGAAAATCTTGATGTCGCTAGCTATCTCCAGCGTACCGAAGAAGCTTGACAGCTCGCCCGCCTACGGATCAAGAACCAGCAGCGTACCAACAGCCGACACTACAACCTGCGACGACGCTTCGTCGAGTACCAGCCCGGCGACCCTGTTTGGGTCTGGACCCCGATACGCCGACGAGGACTCAGTGAGAAACTATTGCGGCGCTATTTCGGACCCTACAAGGTCATCCGACGTATTGGCGCTCTGGACTATGAGGTCGTGCCAGACGGCATTTCGCATTCACAGCGGCGTCGCGCACGATCTGAAGTGGTCCACGTGGTGCGCCTTAAACCCTTTTACGGACGCTGACGAACTTCCTTATTTTTGTTGTTTACTTTGCTACGAGTGCTTTTGTTTATTACTTTCGTTTGTTTGCAGCATCGGGTCGATGCTTTTTAAGAGGGGGGTAATGACACGTGTACTTATCTTTATCGGGCGACCACGTTTCGTCGCCTAACAAATCTTATCGCACAGCACTTGACGCGCCTGCATTTATCCGAAGTTTCTGGAAAGTTATCGATGCTTCTATGCGCTGTCTGTTGTCGCCGAACCTTATGTTATCTGATTTCATCGCCTGACGCGAATGGTGTAGAACTTTGGGGAAGGCACGCGGGTCCCAACGATTAGTCTGGAACATTCGACGACTGCTGTATAAAAGCCGACGCGCTTGACCCGCTGATCTGATTTTCTTCGATCGCCGACCTCTAAGTGTAGCCTCTTTTTGTGGGCACAGGTTCGCCAAATAAAAGTTAGTTTTGTCTTTCGCAGTATTGCTACTGTGTTTTTCAACGTCACCACCACGTGACAATATTGACCTGTTGATAGGCGCTGATCACTACTGAGAAATTGTCACGGGATCCACTTAGCGTCAAAGCTCCAATTCGATGGCAGTGGAGACTGTATTCGGATGGACAGTCCAGGTCCAGGTCGGCACAAGGAAGTCAACAGGAGTCTGCTCCTCGGCTGCTGGCGTGATGCGGATAGGAGTGAGTGAACAAATTTACATGGAAATATCAGCACAGCTAAAGTCTTTCTGGGAGCTCGAGCACATCGGTATCAAAGAACATGAGCCAGTTCGTCACGAAGGCGCGGCCCTTCAGCACTATAAAAAACCGTCAACTTTCAGAATGGCCGCTATAAGGTATCGTTCCCTTGGATGTCGATGGTTTACGAGCTTGGCGACAACTACGAGTGTGCCGCAAGGCGTCTTAAAGCAACGAACCTCTTGAAAGGAGATTCGTTGATAAGGAAATACGACGCCTGCATAAGAGACTACATGGAAAAGCGCTATGCAGAGCCAGCCAGCAAGGACTGCGGCACGTCGGAAGGTCTGGTGTACTATATGCCACATCAAACAGTTTTTCGTCACGAAAGCCAGACAACAAAACTAAGGGTAGTATTCGATGCATCATCAAGTTCCAAAAATCGCCTCTCACTGAACAATGTTTTGGAAAGTGGCCCAAACCTGAACGCAGAGCTCATTGATCTGTTGATAAATTTCCGCACTTGTAACATTGCCATCGTTGCGGATATTGAAAAGGAATTTCTCCAAATATCCCTATCTGAGGGCGATCAGAACGCTGTGCAGTTCCTCTGGTACGCTATGACGCCAAAGAAAGGGGAAGAACTTCCAGCTGTGGTGACCTATCGGATGACCCGCGTGCCATTTGGTGTCACGTCGAGGCCGTTTCTCTTGGCTGCAACGTTGCAACATCATCTTGAAGGCCTGCCGGAACAGTATGTTGAGACTGCGGGTATCCTGCGCAAGCGTCTTTACGTGGACGACCTGGTAACTGACGTTGAGAGGCATGACAAGGGTAAAGTCTTGTGCCAGGAATCAAAATATATTTTGCCTCAAGCAGGGATGCGGCTACGTAAGTTGATGTCGAACGACCGCGATCTCGTCAACTTCTTAGAGAACGGCAATGTGGAAAGAACGAATGCTTATGCTGGACATGCTGCATCCACAAAGGTATTGGGAATTGGTTAGAATGCTCAAACTGACCACCGTTCTTTATGAGGTGGAGGCCGTGATCAATTCTCGCTCTTTGACTTTCATATAGGATGATGCTCAAGAGCCAGAACCACTGTCACCAGCGCACTTCCTTGTCGGAAGAAAGTTGACGACCCTTCCTCCACAGCTGCTACAGCACGAAATTTCTGGCGCTGGCATGCGTCTCTCACGACGCTGGAAGTACCGGCTGCTATGGCCGATGGTTTTTGTATACGGTGGCGGAAAGCGTACTTATTGGAGCTCAGATCGGCACATATGTGCCGACGAACGACTTCGAGTGATCTGAAGACGGCTTGGTGCTCTTGCTTGCCAGTGAAGCGGTTACTTGCCTGCCAGTGAAGAAGCAAGACCCCGCCACGTGGCCGCGCATTATACTGTCTCAGGGATAAGCCCTATTCGTTGACACTCTATCCAGGGTCGGCTCGCCGACTAGGCTGCTGTTTCAGTCATTAAAAAAATAGTGCTCTTGATAACCTGTCTTTGTTGCAATGAGTATATTTAGGCATCATTTGGTTATGGGGGGGGCGACGATCCTCAGGTAATGCAGTCTAAAAACGTGGACCCTTCCCTAGGCTATTTTCCTGGTGTAAGAAATGAGCTATTCGAGGAACAATAATAAAAAAGCTCGTTAAGATAGACCGAAAAAAATCTATGGGCACTTTGCTGAGCTAAACTGCGATAGGCGAAAGCCTATCTATGACTGCCTCTGTCGCTGTTTTCTGAACTGTTCTGTGCGCGCACCCCCACGCGCATGTCCGCGCTCTCCCACGCGCCCACTCGCACAGCGCTACTAGCATGGCGCCTCCTCTCCTTGCTCCCCTCGCCGGTGATCACCGCTTTCTTGCGTCTACCACGGACTGCGCACGGACACTCATGAGCCACTAAAGGCTTACGGCTTAATAATTTCACATTTGCGCGGCCAGCGTCTACTGCGCGTGACTCCGATATAGCAGCGGCGTGCTGCGTAGCGTATATATAGTCTACCACGGACGCCATGGGGTGGCGCTACGAGCCCGTAGGAATTTCACGGCAGCGACACTCAACTTTACGGCAGGGCTTTGGCCTCTTGGCATCTGCGCTGCAGCTTCCGGCGCGCTAGCGGGGACGAAGAGAGAAAGCCGGATATCGGTGGGATAACTCCACTTGTAGTTAAAGGATTGGAAACATTCTTGCGCCATGAGATTCGTGAGGCAATGCCCTTTAATAGTGCGGACATTCCATGATTAGTTAGAAAAGTGCTTCGGGCTCCTTTAACCCGAAATTTCAACTTGAAGCCCCTTCCACCGACACGAACCGCCATTTTGGCATGGCATGTATACCTGTGACGTCAAGAAGTGCGAGATTGTGTCGGCTGCTCCAAAGCAATCCGAAGCCACATGAGCGCCGCGCCGAAAAGGTGCTTGCCTAGCACTGTGCGAGTGCTCCAACTCGTAGCTAGGTGGTTTTCGATGAACAACACTGAAGAGTCGAAGCCTGCCGATCCTTTCGTCCCATGTTGAGTTCCCACGCTTACGTATCGTGAACTTGCTCTTTCGGAAAGACGTCAGACTTTCTTTTTTCCACAGGCTCTGGCACTCCATGACGCAGCAAGGACGTTGCCGTTGCATCGTACCCGCTGGTATTTCACTCACACGATAGAAAGTCAGCATGCTTGTGTGACCTTGCAGAATTTCAGGTGAATTCCAGCGAAGCCGTGTCTTTCGAGTATAGTTGGATGAAGCACTTGCCTTAAATCAAAGTACGTATCGTATACATCGAAACATTTCCCGCCCATGACTCACCTGCTTGAAACCTTGCCCCCACATAACGCTTTAAAGCACTTTCTTGATGATTTCTTTTTGCAGAGGATGTAAATCCTCTGTAACAGTTTGTAACATCTGTCCTCTGTAACATCTAATCTCTGTAATCCTAATCCTAATCCTAATCCTCTGTAACATACACAGTTTACATGACAAGCACTTCGCTCATAATTATTTCGCCATTTTTACTAAATCTGACCTTGGTGGAACTTATGCAAAAAGATGGACAGTTTAGCGAGTTGGTACGGCAACATATTGTTACGGTAATATTCCTCTAGAACAGCGGCGATGAAGTAGACGCATTTGATTTGGCTAAAACATCTACAGCGACGCTCCTCTGGAGGAATATTACCTAACAATATTCTTGGTTTGCAGCGCGAAGTGACACAGACGAAGACTGTCTTGTCTTCGTCTTCGTCTGTGTCACTTCGCGCTACAAACCAAGAATAAAAGACGTGTAGTTCCACCAGAGCAGCGGGCTAAGTTCTGTGTCGTCCGTAAAAAGACACCTACGATGGTTCGGAGCGCTTATACACGTGATTTACTGCTTAAGGCGTAATTATTCCGCAGGCTTCTAACTTCGTGCACACGTTTACATAACTTGACCGTATAATTTTGATGAAAAATAAACAAGGTATTGCGTCCAGTTCACGAAGAACACCGGGGAAACCTGCAAATAGGAAAAAGAACAAGGGTTAAGTAGTTATTTGCAATGCCGCTCAAAAGTTGAAGTTACATTATGCAAAAGTTGCCCCCCAATTCCAACAAATGTGCAAGCCCGGCGTAGCGTAGCCTTCCCGGGACATTGGGAAACACGGTAAAATTGTCGTATACCGTTTTCAAGCACATGCTAGAGGAATTATTCGCAGAAGCTTCATTTGATCAATATGCATTTCACTTCGCACACAGATTTGCCATAGCATTCCCGTCAAATTTGATCTCGGTGACATTTGTACTTCTGCCAAGGCAGCGGACTAAATTATATATGTGCCTTTCGTAAACCACACTTCTAACGTGCATGAAGCCCTCGCATATGCAATTTATTGCAAAGGCCATAATTAATTCACACACTGTGAACGCTGCCTGCACATCACCCATAAGGCGCTCCTGATTTCCGATAAATATACCGTGTTTGCACGAATAGAACGCGGTTTTTTTTTTCGAGGTGGCTAGGTTCAGAACGTGTCTCGCGTCATATTCAGATTCATGATATGTACACTCTTAATATATATATTGAAGAGAGCGAAAGTCCACCCTCGCGTTTTATTTGTGGTCGCGTTAATTACATGCAAATACGGTATATATACAAGACAAGGTGCGTCGTCTAGTTCACAGAGGTCACCGGAGAACTTGCCGCGAACATAGTATAACGCATGAAAAGAAAGTGGGGGGAGGGGGTGGCGAGGGAACTAGTGTTCAGCAAGCGTTTGCAGTGCTCCTAATTAATCCAATAATATTGCATTGTCGCGAGGCCTTACACTTAACATTGACCTCATTTTAACGAAATGTAAACTTAGCGTGGTGTATGTAGAACTATCTATAGATCATGGGGAAACATAGGTCATAATGGTCGCATGGCGCTTTCGAACACTTGCATTAGAAAATTTTCACAAAAGCTATAATTAACTTACACTCTCAGAGAACGCCGGTAGAAGCTATCTAGAAGTAAACACCCAGACGCAAATGCGCAAACAAAACTGCGTGCAGAATGCACTTCATTGTGTCACCTGTCAGTGTTGCCAAGCTGTTGTATGGTTTAGCTGTGATATATGAACTGAATATCAACATGATACAAATTTTCTATCGCACAGAGTGCGCTCACAATTTGTCGGCTTGTTGTGGAGTGCGTACGGTTTTTATCAACATACACAAATCCAGTTCGAAAATTTCGTGTTTACCAATTTCGCCTTCAGGCTGCTCTATTAGGACTTCTTGATCAGGGTGCAGAGAAATGGTCTCATTGAGTACTTTCAGCGGGTTACCTGACGGTGACATGGTATAAAACATTCACATGATACCACAGATGCGCAAACCATACACACGCACACACAGACGCAATGTCTGGTCAAGGGCTGGGCAAAGATATACTTTGGAAATGTATCATGATACGATATAAGATACTAGGGCAACAAGAATTTGAGATACGGATACAAGATACTGCCGCAATTATTGTACCTAATACCATAATTTCCATTTGTACATTAAGATACTTTGACACATTCGCAAATTTCTTATTGTAGGTTTATATGTAGTAGCAGCAAACGCGTATCCACAAAAATGTTTGTTTGGAAATTTCTTAACGCTCGAATCTTGTTTCATTTCAATAATATGTCTGGTATATTATATCAAAATTGATGGGAGTCGCTTCTCTGCTTGCTGACCAGCAAGCGGGCCACCATCTAATTACAAGAACCTCCATAGCAAGCCTCTGCACAATGGCGCAAATACCGCTATGCAGTTTTACCTTGTCCGTAAGCGTATTACCGTTTGCTCAATACCGGATCGTCGCACAGGTGTACAGCAGCAACAACAACCCGCAGCAACAACAACACAGCGAAGCTGTATACCAGTCTTCGATTACCTTACAAAATGAAAAAAAGGAATTGCCTTAACAGTTATCTCTCACGTAGACCGGTACGTGTACCCGACTGACACGTTGTACTACCATTCCAGAGCGTGCGCAGATGAGTTTTGTGTTTTCTTTCTTTTTTCACCTCAGTGCTTCCTTCAGTTGGTAGTCGGCGTTCGTGTTGTCCATTTCTCTTCTTTTCTGTCCATGTCTGCACGCCTTACCCCTTTTTTGCCTTGTATATCATTACCAACTAGCTCGGCTTTCTGTCGTTCTAGGCTCTGTATACCTCTAGCGCCAATGCATCTGTCATGTCCACGCCGAGAGGAAGATGTGGGCCGATCCCGGAGGTGTTACAATGCCGGGCCGATATGCAAGGGGTGCAGCAGGCTTCAAGCACTCCGTCCCTAAAAGTAATAACAATATATAATAATAACTGAAATAAATCGATCAAGATATTATTTCAAGGCGGTGGGTATACTGGAATTGTTTTTGAATAGCACATGGACTAACGAGCCGGAGGCACCCGCATATACGCAGAACACAAAATACAGCTACAACCACACACCTTTGACTCGCAAGACGACAATGCCACCGACTGCGGCGATGTCCGCGCCTTACAAGCGAAACATGGAATTGTGATATCCACTGTGTGTATAACTCCGGGCACAACCAAGTGGGATGTCGAGAAGTTCGGGACCAGGCACTTTGCATGGGCTAGCCGAGATCACACTACCCATGTATCATCGTTGCAGACTTCAATGTGGACATTTCAAAGCCAGAGAAGAAATGGTTCACTCAGTTTGTGCCAAAAGAGTTTGATTTGGAGTGCCACACGAATCCAAGTCACTCAACTACTAAAAAGCGGTCGTGTATGGATTTACTTTTCGCCAAGATTCTGTCTAAGGTTGTAACCTAACCAATCAATGTATGCCACAGAAATCCTGAAGCTATCGTCACTACTATTACTAAATGACGCAAATGCATGCACGTACCCTTGTCTAACCTTTCTACGAGAAAACTTTTACAGCCCAAGAACATATCGTACGTATAGTAGTAGCACAAAGCGTCACAGGATACCGCTGCTGTTCACACTACAGCCACCTAAAGCTGCGATTACCCGGTGATTTGTAACAGTAAGAAATTTAAGGGTGAGCTAAAAAAAAAAGAAGAAAGTTTGGCAGCATGTTGCCCTCCTGTAACACGTAAAGGCGAAAGTGTACTTGCACACTTGCTATTGCATTAAGTTATACAATCGGAGGAGTCAGACTCCTTGCAAGACATAACGAGCTGCAGTGTGATGTAAACGTGTGGCAAGCCTCTGTCTGCGAGCTCCGGCCTCGTCTCTACGTTGCCGTCTCGCACTGTCGCGTTGCTGCTTTCGCAGTTCGGCTTCTTCGGTTCGTTTTCGACGCTTAGTGCGGCTTCGCGCTCTCGTACAGCGGTGTACACGATTCTCGTACAGCGATTCGCGCCAACAACGTTTCTCTTCGACTTTACACTGCGTCCTCTCATCAGGGGAAAGCAGCACTCGCGTTCCAAAGCCTTGCTCCCGCCGCTTCGCACGTCGCACCTCGTTTCTCGTTTGGCGAGCATCCTCGGCCGTAGCGTACTTCCAAGAGGGTATGCAATGCCTTATTGATGGCTGAGATGCTTGTTTTCAACTTGTTCTTTATTGAAACGTATGCTGTTCTCTCTTTTCTATAAGTTATTTCAATGAATGTAGCCACTGTTCGCTTCACTTTGCTGAGCTCTTATACCCCCGTAAGCAAGCAAAAAATACAGTGGTTCATACCCCCTTGAGGCAGACTCAAGGGGTATGAACCACTGTATTTTTGCTTGCTTACGGTGGTATAATTCATTGCTTACGGGGGATGAGCAATTGAACCCTTGCCTGCTAAAGGGGGTATGTGCCATTGCTTATGATGGTATTTTACAGCGAAGCTGTTCTTTTTTCTACGTCTTTATTTCTGCATTTAATAGGCGAAGCCTTGCGGCAGAAAAGGAGTGTTATGTGGGGGAGGAGGACCGGTGCTGTCTTCTTCCTCGAAGTGGAGTGGCTCCGAGGTCGGCTCTCCAAAGAGGCGGCCAGGCCCTTCCTTGTCCCTGAAGAAGTCCAGAAAAGCACGCCAAAGGTGGAATGAGTCCTTGTGTCCGATGTGCGATGGCGGGTCGAGCCATTCCTGCAGGATGCCAGGTCGGTTCCCGCCCAGGGAGTGCAGTGTCCTTTCTCGGATCGTGTCAAAGGCAGAACAGCTACACAGAAGATGTTCGGCCGTACCTCTGGCAGGGCATGCCGGGCACTTAGAGCTCGGATATGAGTGCGGTTGACGAGGCGTAGCCTCGCTGGTGACTTTTTATGGTGATCCTGTGCCGTCTTATTCGGACTTCGCTAAAACTAACATCATCAGCAATGGCTCGAGCGTAGTCGTCTTCTTCGCCAGCTGGCTCCGTTCCCGCTTGTCATTCCAGCGTATAATTTCACTTCTGTCGTCGTAATGGGGAGGCCTTCCCGTTGGACCACGAATATCCTGTGGACATCCCAATTACCTACGAACGTGTAAGTCCTGGTCAGGAAGTCCAGTGGATAGCACGCGGACAATAATTTCGGAATGTCCTATTTAATAGATTCTTCGGACGTCCACGCGATTGAACTTCTGGGATCTAAACAAAATTCCAAAATTTTAATCATATCGATGTCCTAAAGATGTTTTCAACGAGATGTCCCATCCCGGCCATATGTGGGACCAACACACGCAATCCAACACGTACTACGTGATTATATCGCGGAATGTTAAGCCTCTTCCAGGGCTGCCTTCCGCGCACGCTCTTCCGAAAAGACATCTCACCCAGCAACGTGAAGCTGCTGCATCAGGATCAAACTTTCGATGCAGACGATAAATGGAGAAAGTTGGAATGAACGAGCGAAACTGCACAAGCATACGGGGAAGAAACGCCACAAAGCGGTAGGCAGAGCACCGGAACAGCTGCGTATTACCATCTACCTCAAGGCGTAACCGAATCAATCGTGTCCTATGTTCTCCAAACATGTCGAGAAAGCCGAGTATACTGCAATCTCTGCAACGGCTGCAATCCCTGCAGTAGAATAGAGCAGCAACTGTCTTTACTCAGTCCAATTGCCACTGTATGTTGCATGGACGCTTTGCGCTGATTTGCCAGTAATTGGTTACATGATTTAACGCCGCCATCTTTTTGAATCCCTTCGCCCTTCTGTTTATGCTCGGAATGCCTGAAGAATGTTGGGTTGGTGCGCTCCGCGCTCACAGCTTCTCACACGCTCAGTTCGCGCCTTCTTTGTGAACGTGGTGGTTGGTGCTCATGAGTTAACCAGCGTGAACGTTTGTCACTTTCAGATGAACGTTTCCGTCGTGCGCTTTGGAGCTCCATTTCCGCGGCGCCTGTACGTCTTGCGCTTATCAAGAGGTAAGTGACCGTTCATTAAGTCAGTGTTTTTCTATTAGCAGCAGCACAATTTTTTCGACTAAAGAGTCGTGTCTGCGCGTAATCGAATGACGGGCATTGTACATACTCATGGTCTACAGCGATGGTAACATCAATCAGCGATTGACCATCCATTGTGCTACGTTTCGTCGCATCCTACTGGTTTTCTGCAAACTTGCGGCCTTACTCTGTCGTTTATTTCTGCGCAACACTGAGCTCCGCCGAAAAGAAATTTCTGAATGCGAAACTTTAGAACGAACTCCTTCCATGTAGCCCACAGGATGGGCCCGCGAGAGTTATCATTGTGTCTTTCCTGAACAGTGGCGAATTACAACAAAATGGATATTAATAATAATAATAATACCTTCCCGACACACACTGTCCGGAATAGTCCAGCTTCATCGTCGTTTGCTTTTCCTTAGCGTAACCGCAATTACGAGAGCAATCAATCATACAACTGCGTAAGTTGCAAGAGGTGAAATTTTGTACGCATTTCTATCACGGTCGGGACACTTGCTGCACATTATGGCCGGCAACGCTGCTGAATTTTAGCATGCCTGTCTTTAGGGCTGTTATATTGCTCTTGCCAAAAAGGGCCAATCACGTTTCTTGGGGTAACGACACTTTTGGGCGGCTTAGACTTCAACTTAGTTACACGAGATCAGATGCTAGCATGGTGGTGACATCAAGGAAAGTTCACTCCTCGGCTGTCTGTGACGAACGAAGCGTTTGCGCCGACTTAATTTCTCGTTCGCACATGGTCGTATTTTTTGCACGGTCAGTGCAACATTTTCTCAGTTGACTGATTCTTTCGCGTGCTCGTACTGATAACAGTGTCGCTTAAATTCCGGTACGTGTGCTGTTGACGTTTTCTTTGCGTAACAGCGATTGCCAAAGTAACCGTAAAACTATGTACGTTCGGAATAATAGAACATTTGTTGGCGTTTGCATAGGGATCTGAGAATTTGCTGCCCGTGATGGCCGGTAGCGCTGCTGAATTTAACCACGCGTGTATTTAAAGCTGGTGTTGTTTTTGGCTAACAGTGTCGTGCACGTTGTCGTAATAACGAAACATCTGGGTGACTTCTTAGACTTCTGCTTATTTACACGTGAACGGATGCAGGCTATAGTATAGTGTGAAGTTCCACTTCACGTCTCAGCTCTGTAACGACGAAACGTGTACGCTGATGAGCTCGTTCGCACGTGATCGCATATTTTTTTTTTATATGAGAGTTTGTCAGAGTTGACTCTATCACTGGCTCTTAGTGTGTAATCCTGTCGCTTAAGCTTCGTCTGGCATTGATGTTTTGTTTGCTTAACGATCGCCATAGCAATTGTAAAAATTCCGTAGGGATGGATCAACTGAATTTCCTTTACTTATTTCCATACCCTGAATGTCACGTAGGGCTTTACAAAGAGGGGTGGGATTCTGTACAAGAAGTGTAAATCGGGGTCTTGAAGGATGGTCGAACAGCTTGTCACTGTCGCTGGACTGAAGGCATAAACGTGCAAGTTTCTACGTAAACTTTGGACGCCGAATACAGATGTAGACGCCTGTGTCACGATCGAAACACTTGCTGCACGTGACCGCTAATTGGCCAGCCACACCGCTGAACATTGCCATGCTTGTCCTTACGGCTGGTATACCAGCCGTAAACACAAGGGTGGTAAAGTTCAGCAGTGCGGCCGGTCAACTCACCACCACGTGTAGCATATGTATGTATATATATATATATATATATATATATATATATATATATATATATATATATATATATTCGTGCCGAACAATGCAATGCATATTTTTCGAAATAACGAAACTATTGGGCGACTTGTTAGGCTTCTGAGGTCGGATGCATGCTATTACGATGGTAATAGCATGTATCGTCTCAGCTTCCTTTAACGATCGACGCGTTTACGCTACTTATATTGTAGCTTGTTCGCACGTGGTTGTATCGCCTCGTATTGGTAATGGGGAACGTCTGTCGATCTGCGTTGACAGCTAAATTTGTGTCACGCGCCCGCCCTCACTGTTTAACCGTGTCGCTTGAGCTTCGTCTGCCTTGTCTGTTTTCTTTAAGTAACCGCGATTGCGAGAGCGATCGTAAAACGGCGTACGGTTGAAGTAACTAAACATTTGTGGGTATTTGTATCGCTATGCCAGCACTTGTTGCGCGTGATGGTTGGCCGGCCGCACTGCTGAATTTTCTCACGTGTTTCTGTCAGACAATGCGGTACACGTTCGTTTCTGGGAATAACGATACTGTTGGGCAACCTTTTGTGTACTTCTGCTTGTTTGCACGTTGTCGGGTGCACGCTAGTATGATTGTGAGGTCACGCTTACGTCTGAGCTGTCCCGATCGAAACGTTTGCGCTATTAGACTATTGCTCAGTCGCATGCTGTCAGTTTTATTAATGGAGGACGTTTGTCTCGGTTGACTGTTAGTTAAATTTCTGTCATGCGACCTGGCTAGTTAAGCGGGTCGCTTAAGCGTCGTCTGCTGTTTGAGTTTCTTATGCCTAACCGCGCGATTGCGAGAGCAATCGTAAAACAACGTAAGGCTACTGTAATTAAACCTTTGTAAGTATTTGTATCACGATCCGAGTGCTTTTGCACGTGATAGTTGGTGGGACATGCTGCTGAATTCTCACGTTACGTTTAGGCCGGTTTATTGCTCGTGCCAAAGAATGGCACACGCTTGCGTTTATGGAAATAACGAAACCTTTGGGCAACTTCTGAAACTGCTGCTTATTCACACGTTCTCGGGTGCATGCTAGTATGATGGTGAGGTCAAGCTTACGTCTGAGCTGTCTGAAACGATCGAAACGTTTCCGCTTCTTATTAGACTATTGCTCCGATTTCGCACGTTTTCGTATTTTTAGTAATGGAGTCCCGGCCACGGCTCCCACATTTCGATGAGGGCGAAATCCTAAAACATCCGTGTACTTTAGATTTAGGTCGACGTTAAGAACCCCAGGGGGTCCAAATTATTCCGGAGCCCCCCACTATGGTGTGCTTCATTATGAGATCCTTGTTATGGCAGGTAACCGAATAATTTATTTTCTTTAGTAATGGAGAACGTTGTCTATTTTGACTGTTAATTAAATTCCTGTCAGGTGATTTACCATGTCGCTCAAGCTTCGTCCACCATTTGAGTTTTCTTCGCGTAACCGCGATTGCAAGAGTAGTTGTACAACCACGGATGTTCCGAATAATGGAACTATATTGTAGGCATCTGTATTTCAATGGCAGCACCTCGCAACCAGGGCGGATGACCAACAGTGCTGCTTCAGCTTTCTTCTCGCATTTGCTATCATTTGGGCCAGCGTATGTGCTGACATGTGTGCGCGACGCGCTGGACAAGATTAGGAGATTGTTACATCCCCGACTTGTCATTGTATTTTTTACTGAAGCTATACAGTCGACATTCGCCTTATTTTTTTTATTGCAATAGAAATTGTAGGGACACTCCTGACGAAATTACGCTGACGTAGACATGCGCCGTGGTGGGTATAGTGGCTTCGCGGGCGCTGTTCCCGTGCATCTCAGTGTCGAAGTTCGTGTAAACTTAGCTCTGGAAAGGCACTGTTGCCGAAAGCAGCAAGAAGCGATCGCTTGTCGCTGCTGCCCCGCTTCATCACGCCAGTGTTCATAATGCGTGTTTACCGTCAGGGAGATGTGTTCACGTTTGGCTTTGCGCACGACACCGTTTGTTAATTTAACAGGGAAGCGAAGGTTTACTGTAATTTACAGTGGCGATAACACGTACAGCTGCTTAATTATAGCCGTCTGGTAATTTGCTGTCCCAATCGCGGCTTCGCTTTCCGGCCGCAACTGCGACATGTTTTGTTGTTATCAGCCCACTTGACATAGCTATTCTTAGGTAGAAACTAGAATAATTCCTTTTATCTTTGTACAGAGTTGAAATCATTACAACTTCTGATAACTGCAAGCTCAGCGAGTTTGTATTAAGCCACAAGGAAGCGAAGTTGTTGTCAGAACCTGCAGATTGCTGTTAAAAGCGCAGGTTGTTAACATGCACATGGTGGATATCAATTTTCGTACAAATTTCTAACACGTTTTTATTGCATACTTTACAGCCATGCATGCTGTGTTCCTGCCATCAGCCTGGTGTCATTTTGGTTCGACACCATTCTTTGTTGATGACGAGCAAAGAAACAAGCCCACGGAAATCTACTAACTTTCTTAATACCTGTGATCTCAACAGTGTATTTTCGTGTCTGCGACCACTGGAACCGATCCTTCAGGACGACTAGTAAATTATGTAGCGTACCCGTGATATCTTCTGTTCCGCATCTGCAACCATAGATGAAAGGCTGCACCCAGCCTTTCAAGTGTGGTAACTTCCTTACGGGCCGATGTACCTATGAACTCTGGATTAATTTTTGTCTGTGTGACTGTCCAAGTAAGTCCACAGAAATGCTCCACTAAATTTCTTTGTACATGTGAACTGCAATTTAGTTGCCTACGACAGCTGAGCCAGCCTGCAGTGAGCCTTAGTTAACTGTTTAGTCACCAAGATACCTGTGATCTTTTCAGACGTATTTGTATCTGCTGCCATGGAATAACAGTCATGCTCTGTCTCTGGTACCTTCCATCGAGGCTATCTGATACCCGTGAATTTTTAATAATAATAATATAATATTTGGGGTTTTACGTGCCAAAACCACTTTCTGATTATGAGGCACGCCGTAGTGGAGGACTCCGGAAATTTTGACCACCTGGGGTTCTTTAACGTGCACCTAAATCTAAGCACACGGGTGTTTTCGCATTTCGCCCCCATCGAAATGCGGCCGCCGTGGCCGGGATTCGATCCCGCGACCTCGTGCTCAGCAGCCCAACACCATAGCCACTGAGCCACCACGGCGGGTGTGAATTTTTAGGATGAACTCATGTTTGTGTGGGGCCGCTGAAGCCCACACAAATCCTAAAGTATATTAAATGATGAGGTTTTACGTGCCAAAGCCACTTTCTGTTCATGAGGCACGCCGTAGTGGGAGACTCCGGGAATTTATACCACCTGGGGTTCTCTAATGTGCAACCAAATCTAATACACGGGTGTTTTCGCATTTCGCCCGCATCGAAATGCAGCCACCGAGGCCGAAATTCAATCCCGCGACCTCGTGCTCAGCAGCCCAACACCCCACAAATCCTGTTAGCTTTTCGTACGGGGGAACTCGTATAATGCATTTTTTTGTCTATGACTGCTGAAGCGAGCATGCTGCAAGCCTTTAGTTAATTGTGCACTCGCCAAGGTACCAGTGACGGCTTCAGCAATATCTGGCTGCAACCACGGAAACGTCGCATTCAGTTTCTGTTTACCTGCTTTGAGTGATTCGAGCCTGTGAACACTTACGGCAAATTTCTGTTTGTCACCACTCAAGTACAGCAAGTATCATCTAACTTCTAGTACCTGTGAAATCAGTTTGGTTTTGTGCCGAAGCAAGTGTCTTTTAAGTGCGTTTGTATCTGAACTCTCCAGTCATGTTCATGTTTGCAACTGCTTGAGTGATCCTTTAGAAATTTAATTATTGCGCCGTGTATGTATCCAATCTTTAGTACTTTTACTGTGGGCAACCACTGAAGCATGCCCACAGAAAGCCTGGAGTAGCATCCTTCATGGCTAAGACACCTGTGAACTTTCCAGCAAATATTTCATTTATGTGCCTGCGACCGTTAAAGTGAGCCAGTCTGCAGTAGCCCTCCTGTTAACTTCCTTTGTACCCCCCATCTTTTAAGAGGGCTTTTAAAATACCTTTAGTGACCGAGGTGCATCTACAAAATAAAAGCTCAACTGAAAAGGTCTCGTCGCTACATCAACATCATCATCAACAGCCTGGTTACGCCCACTGCAGGGCAAAGGCCTCTCCCATACTTCTCCAACTACGTCGGTCATGTACTAATTGTGGCCATGTTGTCCCTGCAAACTTCTTAATCTCATCCGCCCACCTACCTTTCTGCCACCCCCTGCTACCCTTCCCTTCCCTTGGAATCCAGTCCGTTACCCTTAATGACCATTGGTTATCCTCCCTCCTCATTACATGTCCTGCCTATGCCCATTTCTTTTTCTTGATTTCTACTAAGATGCCATTAACTCGCGTTTGCTCGCTCACCCAATCTGCTCTTTTCTTATCCCTTAACGTTACACCTACCATTCCTCTTTCCATAGCTCGTTGCGTCGTCCTCAATTTAAGTAGAGCCCTTTTCGTAAGCCTACAGGTGTCTGCCCCGTACGTGAGTACTGGTAAGACACAGCTGTTATATACTTTTCTCTTCAGAGATAATGGCAACCTGCTGTTTATGATCTGAGAATGCCTGCCAAACGCACCCCAGCCCATTCTTATTCTTCTGATTATTTCAGTCTCATGATCAGGATCCGCAGTCACTACCTGTCCTAAGTAGAAGTATTCACTTACCACTTCCAGTGCCTCGCTACCTATCGTAAACTGCTGTTCTCTTCCGAGATTGTTAAACATTAGTTTTCTGCAGATGAATTTTTAGACCCACCCTTTGGCTTTGCCTCTCCAGGTCAGTGAGCATGCATTGCAGTTGGTCCCCTGAGTTACTAAGCAAGACAATATCATCAGCGAATCTCAAGTTACTAAGGTATTCTCCATTAACTCTTATCCCCAATTCTTCCCAATCAAAGTCTCCGAATACCTCCTGTATACACGCTGTGAATAGCATTGGAGAGATCGTATCTCCCTGCCTGACGCCTTTCTTTATATGGATTTTGTTGCTTTCTTTATGGAGGACTACGGTGGCTGTGGAGCCGCTATAGGTATCTTTCAATATTTTTACATACGGCTCGTCTACACACTTATTCCGCAATGCCTCCATGACTGCTGAGGTTTCGACTAAATCAAACGCTTTCTCGTAATCAGTGAAAGCTATATATAAGGGTTGGTTATATTCCGCACATTTCTCTATCACCTGATTGATAGTGTGAATATGGTCTATTGTTGAGTAGCCTTTACGGAATCCTGCCTGGTCCTTTGGTTGACGGAAGTCTAAGGTGTACCTGATTCTATTTGCAATTACCTTAGTAAATACTTTGTAGGCAACGGACAGTAAGCTGATCAGTCTTTAATTTTTCACGTCTTTGGCGTCCACTTTCTTATGGATTAGGATTATGTTGGCGTTTTTCCAAGATTCCGGTATGTTCGAAGTCATGAGGCATTGCGTATACAGGGTGGCCAGTTTTTCTAGAACAATCCGCCCACCATCCTCCAACAAATCTGCTGTTGCCTGATCCTCCCCAGCTGCCTTCCCTTTTGCATAGCTCCCAAGGCTTTCTTTACTTCTTCAGGCGTTACTTGTAGGATTTCAAATTCCTCTGGACTATTCTCTCTTCCATTATCGTCGTGGGTGCCACTGGTACTGTATAAATCTCTATAGAACTCCTCAGTCACTTGAACGATCTCATCCATATTAGTAATGATATTGACACGTGTACTTATCTTTATCGGGCGACCACTTCTCGCCGCCTAACAAATGTTATCGCACAGCGCAGGACGCGCCTGCATGTAAAAGAAGTTTCTGGGATGTTATCGATGGTTCCGTCCAATGTCTTTCACCGCGACTTGTGTTATCTGATTGCATGTGTGCGCGACGCGAATAATGTGGAACTTTGTGGAAGGCATGCGGGTCCCAGCGATTGCTCTGGAACATTCGACGACAGACGTATAAAAGCCGACGCACTTGACCCGCTCATCAGATTTTCGACGACTGCCGATCGTGTTCGCCGCTACCATCCTTCTTTGAGTGTAGCCTGTTTTTGAGGGCACAAGTTCGCCCAATAAAACTCTCGTTTCGTTAATCACAGTTTTGCTGCCTTCATAACCGTCACTACCACGAGACATCTGGTGGAGGTGCTAGTGCGTTCATGTACCGAACGCCCCCGCAAAGCCGCGATCCAAGCCCGAAGCCAAGGACAAAACCAACATCGCCCAAGACCAGCGTGCTAGCCGCAGACTGCAAGGACTGCCCCCAGAGCACGGACTTCTACCTGAGACGACAAAGAAGATCGTGGTCAAAACAACCTCAATTGCTGCCCCAGCGTCCCCCGTTGTCCTACAATAACCTCGGGACCCACCGACCTTCCATGGAGCAGCGACTGAACACCCGGAATCCTGGCAGGAGACCTACGAACGAATCGCGGCTTTCAACAACTGGGTCTCCGACGACAAGCTGCGGCATGTATACTTTGCCTTAGAAGACGCCGCCAGAACGTGGTTTGGGAACCGGGAGTCGACCTTGACAACATGGGACCTGTTCCCGAGCGGCTTCCTGCGCAGCTTTACGAGCACACTGCGCAAGGAAAGGGCAGAAGCCATGCTAGACACCCGAGTGCAGCTGCCTAACGAGAACATTGCCATATTCACGGAAGAAATGAACCGTCTGTTCCGTCACGCCGACCCGGATATGCCCGAGGAAAAGAAAGTCCGCCTTCTCATGCGGGGTGTGAAGGAATAACTTTTCGGCGCAATGATACGAAGCCCACCGAAGGCCGTAGAAGAGTTCCTTCGCGAGGCCACCAGCATCGAGAAGACACTCGAAATGCGGAACCGGCAATTCAACCGCCGCACGACCTCTACCAACTACACAGGAATTCAATCACTGGCCACCGACGATCTGCGCGAGACTATCAGAGCGGTCGTACGGGAAGAGCTGCAGAGGTTGTACCCAAGGTCGCAGCGTCAAGTACCCTCCATTGCCGAAATCGTCAAAGATGAGCTTGAGCGACCACTTGGAGTTCCTGAGCTGCAACAACAATCACCGCAGCTGCAGCCGGAAGCTGTGACCTACGCCGCCGTCGCCCGCCGTCAAGGACCCCCCCTCCACGACCCCGCCAGGGCCCTATGACGCCGCAATTCCGCCGTCCACCGCCGGCCCGCCCGCCCGTCGCCCAGCGCCGCTACGCGAGGAAGGCGGACATTTGGCGAGCCCCCGACCACCTCCCGCTCTATCACTGCGGAGAAGCCGGCCATGTGTACCGCCGATGCCCATACCGCGACTTGGGACTGAGAGGGTTCGCCGTCAACGCGCCGCGTCCACAGCTTGGGGAGCGCCCACGTGACATCGCCGATTACCTAGCCGCCACTCAGTGCGACTCTCGACGACTGTCCCGTTCGCCATCACCAGGCAGCTACCTGCCGCCGCAACGCCGTCCATACACTGGCCCAGCCCGGGGCCGGTCAGTGAGCCCATATCCGGAAAACAAAAAGCAGCAACCGATGTAGGTGCGGTTGCTGTTCGTCGAACTGACGAAGATCCTCCGCCGCCGACGAAGACTCCGAAGAAACTACCTCGACGGCATAACGACACGCCGCCGTCCCGACGAAGTGTGAAA